>NC_058122.1:4609375-4933750 GCF_914725855.1 Thunnus albacares | reverse complement strand
ATACAATCTTCTGATGTGATTTTTAATAAAAACATTTTAGCTGTAATTTCTACCATCTAAAATACCGACACTGTTGGGTTCTTTCTCTCTGGCAGACATGTCTCAACTTAGCAAGACCCTTTGACTCTCCCATGGTCTTCTGTGATGTCTAACGTGCGAAGGTCTAGAGCTTATAGGAAATGCTGTTCGTCAAAGGCTGAGAAAAAAATGAAACCTGGAATTAGAGTATTTTCTAAGAAAATACTGTCCTTGTCTAAACATACCGAGTGAACAACACGACTTAATGTTGAGAAAGGCAATGTTTCAAGGCTGGATATTTGCTTATTTACATTACTACCAATGTCTACGGGATTTTGAATGAGGTTTTCTTTCTTCTGGAACAGAACCAGGAAGATCTGGTCTCACTTGGGCTCTCTATAAGACGTTACTCCGTAATGCCCAACTGCTCAACACCGGTCATGATTAATGTATCATCATTGTCATCATGGGCAAACATCTCCAAATTCCAAATTCCCTTTTCTTTTTCATTATCACCATCATCACGATCATCATAATCATCATTATCATCAACATTAATAATGATAGCAATCATAATATATTACAAATCATACAAGTTCCTGCAAAAACGAGAAGAGCTTAATCTTCAACTTCAAATTTGTCTGGGTGCCAGCAAAGAAAAACGACTGTATATGAAGAAGAAAACAAAAATCATTACAGTGCACTCATGTCATCATCATAACAGACACGACATGTACAGGTGTGTGTGTGTGTGTGCGCAGTTGTCATGGATCATTTGTGTGTGTCTGTTCAAAACTGAGCAATTCCCTCACTCTTTGCTTCCTTTCTCCCACTCTGCTCAAGTAACAGACATCAAGCCAAAAGAAACAGACTGAGGAGCTGGACGGTCGACATTCGTTTTTTTTGCTCTCTCTCTCTGTCTGTCTCTGTTTCCTGATCATTCTTTCTCTCTCCCTTTCCCCGTCTCCTTCTACCACTCACTCTCTGTCTCTTTTTTTCACTATCAAAACATACGTATGCTCACACACATAAACAAACACATGCACATGCATGCGTGGTACCAGAGGGAGATGATGAATACCCTATGTGGATGGGCTGAATTAAAAACAACATTAATGAGAAAGCTCTAATTGCCCTCATTCATCAGCCTGTCCACAGTTGAACTCCGAGGCTCTCAGATCAGATACGAATCAAACGGACTCCCATATTGTTAGAAAAGTGACTCAGTGAGTGAAAGCCATATTTTTTACATATTTAACAAATTTCCCTATTAAACTGAAATGATGGATGGAGACCAATAGATGAGATAGCAAACAAATAGTGATAAAGTTAAAAAATGTGGAATTTGAAGGCATTATTTATTATAGGATAATCCCCTTGAGATGTATCATCAGTGTATTAACATTTTATACACCGAGGCAATTCAAAGTGCTTTATATAATGCATTATAAACATTAAATAAATGAAAAACAGCATTAAAACATTAAAATACAAATGAAAAGAAAATAAACCTTTTAAAGGAAATTAAAAAGGTAAGAACAGAGACATAAATACAGGATAGGTATAGATATATGAATGCTTAAATTTCAGTGCGGAGGATAAACATTTTAACCTGGTTTTAAAGGTGGTCAGAGTCGCAGCATGTGTCATATCCTCTGGAAGTTTGTTCCAGCCTTGTGGTGCACAGTAACTAAGTGTTGCCTCTCGGTGGTAAAAGACAGTCAGAGATGTAATTTGGTCCTAAGCCACAGAGATTTATAGACATGTTACAGTATGTTAAACTATACTCTCTGCAGAGACCTGAGATCAGTTGTAAAGCTCGGGAAAATACTGATAAGTTGACATTTTGTTTCATCCTTTCACACTCAACAAAAGCATTGTAATTACAGTAATTAATAAGTATAAAATATAAGCTTTTTTAAAAGGGAGCGTAAAAACATTAAGACTTATTGCACATGGGATGAATTAAAAAACAAACCTCATGAATGTAATTTTTTTAACCTTTGGAGGGTAGGATGTCAAATTCCTAACTTCTTATGTACCTTCACAATGTTGCCCAGTTGATTCTTGTTTCAGATATTTAATTCCTATGTAAACAAATAAGTGTGAAGTCTCCCTTTGAGTCACTGTCCTCCAGTGGCAGTTGGGGGATATCCAGCTTTGGATGATGTAATAGACCAGTGAACTTTTTCATGTCAACATCCTTTCAATCTCAGCCTAGCATATCATTTTTGTACAACTAAAATATGGTAAGAAATGAATGCCTTCTTTCATCAGGGTACTTCCAGATCAAAATGGTAGCAGCTTTTTTTTTTTTTTTTCACCGTAGTGGCCAAAAAGGTTCAACTCAAAAGGAGCGTCCTGGGTTCTGTTGATACAGACCTTATGTTTTTACTCTGAGAACTGTTACACTGCAACTAATCAACCAATCAACCAGTCAATATGGTTTGTTTTATTAAGGTTCCAAAGAAAGTTAATAAAAAAGAACAGTCTTTACATCCAATAAGCCTACTAACATACAAATAGACATCACCACAGCAGAACACGGTTTAGTCCCCTTGGTTTATTTTCTACTGACTGAGTGTGCCTATCACTCCTATAGCAAAAGCTGTTTAAGAACAACTATTTGTTCATGTCCAAGTCATCAGATCCAACATGTTAGAGTAGGCTTACCATAATATCTGTCTTAGACGTTACCACTTTATTACCATAACACCTGAAAGTGGGGAGACAAAAAGTCTCATTGTCCCCCCTATTCTGGTGCCAGTGTTGTCCTCTAATGCTCGATTATCTCATCTCGCTTGTAAATTGCTTTGGATAAGCGTCTGCCAAATGACAAAATGTAAATGTAATATAATGAAAGCTGAATTAATAAGTATAAAATCAATAAAGACCAAATTTCAGACGTGACAAAACCCTAGTTTTGAGTAATCCCAAAGATGTTTTGGATTTAATGTGTGATTAGTAAGTTATTTCAATGAAAGGGAACCTTGAAACTGAATATTTTACCTGCGTCACAGACAATAAAGGAAAAGAAAGGCAGAGCTGATCAGAGTGTCTGGCTGTAAAAACTGGTTAGTTAAAGTGGATGCATTTTTAAAAAGAATATGAATCAATGAAAATTTAGGAGCCTCGTACATTTGACAATGATGAAATTATGAAAACCTCTCACAGGTAAAAGAAGGGACTTGATAATATAATAAACATTATGGACTTAATCGTTGCAAAATTTTTTCCTGACATTAAAAGATTGCTTAGACAGCTTGTGATAATTAGGATTCATCACTGTATTCATGGATCTTTTGGTTTGCTGTTTTAAAATCATGCTGAAATGTTCCTTTTGAAGTAATGGCACATACTGTACATGTTTTGGGGGATGTGGAAAAGGTAGGTGAGGCTGTGAGAGGAGCACTCTGCTTAAGAGGTGTGTAGCATGTGGGGTAGTGCAACATGCTGTGTATGTGAAGAGACACAACTCTTTTTTTGCTTTGTTTTATCTTTTAGATAGACAATGTCATGGAAATAATCAATCAAATTCACTTGTGTATGTGATTATAATTAGTTTCACTCTTAATATGCCTGTCACGCTTCTGTTGTTGTGGTGAATGACCCGCTCATAATAAAACAAACCTGATGGAACCCCAGTCTCCTACAAATTAAATGTATATACTACTAATATGTCTTGCCAATTACATTTTGAGGGAAACATAATTCCTGCCAGGATGATGTTGAGTAGGAAGGATTTTGAGTATGATGCAGTTTTATACCACACAGAAGTTGCAAGGAGGGTCAGGGTGGATAATGGGTGTACAAAGCTCAGCACTTTGACACTGGAGACCAGAGTTCGCCTTCTGAATCCTGTGTGTGGTTAGGTTTAGACAACAAAAGCACTTGAGAGTTGAGAGAAGGGAAATATTGTGGTTTTGGTTAAATGTTAATAAAGTAAACACATAGTTTCTTGTGCTTCAGCAGGCTGTTTTAGCTACTGTCTCTTTAAGACACCCCCTCACCCCAAACCCAACGAGCCTACTCTGGCCAGCTCTCAGAATCTGCCCCTCAGACTTCTGCGGCTCTGGAGGCTACATTAATATACCATGCAACAAACTGTAGAAGTAGGATTTAACTACTTTTTCTCATTCTTCATTAAAATGTCTTCCAAGCATGTTCAACAAAACCAGTCCAAAATGTGAGACTGGAAAACACATGAACAACACATTGAAAAACCTTAGCAACAAAGGCTAAGGTCCCAAACGAAGCACGCAGGGCAGGTTGAAGCCCTGGCTTTTGACTTGCAGGGAGCATTTCTACATATATTAACATCAAGTTTTGGAACTTTTATCATGTTTAACATAGATACCTTCCACATCATTACACATTACATAACAATATATAAATAACAGAAAATCACAAAAAGCATAATCTGTCTGCTTTAACAATGCTTAAAATGCTACACTTGAACTGTCGAAATACGTTGTCAATGAACATTTAGCAGATACATTCAATATCAACATTTTGTGACTTTTGCACATATGTTAATAAACAAAATCATACTTGTTATTTTGATTTAAAAACATATTCCAGCCAGAAATACATTGCTGACAAAAGATATTTGCTGCTGCAAATTAGAAGTAAATAAGTCTAACTTTTAGGAGACAAGGTTGACTGATGATGCCTTTTTTGTTTCATGGTTACAAACCGACCAATATGTAACCATCTGGTGATGGTAAAGCCATTTGAAAATTTCAGATGTTGATGATTACTGTGTTCATGACAAAAGTTCAACAACTTATAGTACTCATAGATTTCATATGTGGAATTTTTTTTTGCGGGTTCACAGGTTGGGACACACTCTGATGTTTTTAAAAATGTCAAACCCCATCTGCTCTTACCTCGTTCTTGGCATTGAAATGCAGAACACAAAGAAAACGTGTGTTCTTATGTTGACCAGTCAAATGACAAACATATTGTTGTCTTGACTTACTATCAAAAAACAGTTCACAAGTTTCTTTTGAAGACAGCTCAATCAGACCTTGCTATGATGCCAAATATTTTGTGTTAAAGCATCCTGAAGCTAAAGCTGAGTATGCACTGTAAATGTGTTCACGTGCCTTTGCGAGCTAATGTATGTGTGTGTGTTAGTGGTGTTTGTGTGTGTCTGTGAGACCATTTACGTAAGCAGTCACCTTTTAAATCAGTGTAAAGGGTGGGGAGACAGAGGAGACAAGACCCAGCGTGCCTGCTGACTAGCAGTCAGGGTAGTCTGTGATCTAACTGCTTTTCTTAATACAACTGTTATTACTTTATACACTTAAAGTACAACTGCAACTAGAGTTATCATCATTATCACTGCCAAATACAAGACAGGAGCTGGATTTGTCTTGATGATACTGACATTATGAGGTAATTATTATAAAAAATGTTTTCTCGGTTGCTCTTCCTAATTATTGTAAAATAGTGCAGAGCATAAATAGTAAATGTTATTTGCGGAATAACTGAACTGAACTGTACTGTATTAAGTTTTCCTCTTGGGAAACAACTTTGGTTTCGTTCAGTCAAATGTATGCTATCATGGAAAATATAACCCATAAGATGCTGGAAAATGTACATTTTATCATGACAACAACTGTTGGTCACATCTGCTTTCTGTCAAAATGTTTTTAAACTGACATGCATGTGTATGGATGTAAATAATCAAATTAAATGAGGTTATTTATGGACTCAAATGCAACATGTAGTATATGAATATGCTCAACTGATGAAAGCAACATCTTACCGTATGGACAGTTAAGCAGACAAATTCTTTTTTCACCTCTCCAAGTATTCTACAAAAATAAGATAAAATGTGAAATTGTTAATCATTGTCACAATCAAACAAAAATATTTTCCTGTCAATTTTTTTCTTTTTTCTTTTTTTCTTTTTTTTTTTTTGTCACATACACTGTAAAAAATGTTGACAATGCACAAAGTTTGAAGGCAACATACTTAAATAAATTTGATTTTCGAGTCTGGATCTTTATTAACTTTTCAATTTTTTAACAAAACTGTGAGATGTTCTGTAAACTTGTAATATTTTAAATAGATAATTGACTTTTCTTCTTTAAAAAAAAAAACCCTGAACAAACTAAGAATTATGTATTTTAGGGTAACTTCATAATAATAAAGTACTCACTGAGTCAAAACAACTGAATTTAAAAAACTGCAGGCAAACTTGGAAAATTAAGATCTCACTAGTAAAGTAGTTCCAAGAAGTGGAGAGGAGAAGACAATATGGTGGACATGAATCCCTGCAAAAATGTTTTAGGAGACCCCGTTGTAACCAAGATGACAAAATCAGTATGTGGTGAAGTTGGCCATCCTGCAGGTAGCACACCTCACTGATGTACTTCATTTTAGTGAGCCTCGATTTTTCACAAGAAAATAAGTAATCATTATGGCAGACAATTTCAAGTTTTTCATTTTTACAGCGTAGCATCGGAGCTGGCAAGGTTGAGTCGAGTGATGTTTGTGTTGCTTGCAGAATCCTCCGTTTGGCTAACGCTCATGTTTGAACTCCTTAATCCTCAGAGTCTCTCCGGTAATCTCAGCTCTCTTTCTCTAATCTCTTAATTCAACGATTAACTCAAAAAGAGAGAAAGACACAGAGAGAGAGAGAGAAAGCGTTTCCTCTCTTACTCCCTCAAGCTCTGTTTTACTCTCTTCTTTTTTCTCTCTCCTCTCTCCTCCCTCTGTGTCACTGTGACACTGGGTGTGGGAAATAACTCAATCATTCTGCATGTTTACTATGTTGATCAGGATGACATGAAATTGAACTCACGTGTTGCTTCATTAGCCTTTTATTATCTTTTTTATTCATGTAAATAAAATACACTTAAAATGACACAGCCCTTTTTTGTTCTTTTTACCAAATTCGGAATAGTCATAAAAGGCTACATTAAAGGGTGAGTTCGATGAAAATACACGAAAAAACATATTACTACTTACCTAATCATCCAGATGAAAAATCAAAATGAAAAATGACACTGGAGAAATTCATCAGTGGTTTCCAGAAACAATAGTTTGTCAGTTTTCGTTGGTAGAAAGTAATTCCAGTGATAAATGTTGACAGGGAGGTCTGTGGATTATCCAGAGTAATAGGGTTACCGTTTTTCAAAAGTTTTTCACACATTTTTATTGCACCACAAATGAAATTCCATCCACCTGCATTTGGGTGGAGGCAGGAATTTCAGAGAGATATTGCAAAACCTCAGGAAAGAAATCCAAAACTGTCTGCGTAGCCAGATACCACTTCAGTTAAATGGGAAAGTATGTTTTTTTTGTGATTTGGGTGTAATGACCCTTTAAGCATGACCATTTCAACTCTAAAACTATGTTTTTTATGAGTGAACAGAGCTGGAGTTGGTTGTTGGTGACTTGTTTCCACATCCCACCACCTATAGACTGTAATGTTTGAGGACTGTATGTATGATTTTTATATATTTGTGTTATTATATTTGTTAAATATTCACAAAACCATGTGGAGCTGCCAAAAACAACGTCATTCTCCCACTGTTGCTCCCTGCCTTGCTCAAAGGTACATTGACAGTGCAAAAACTGCAAGAGTTTTATTTATTGAAGTTATTTTACAAAGTTATTTACAGTGTGCAGTTGTGGGAGGGGATATTTGTTGCTTCGGTTCTTCTTTTTTTTTTTTTTCTTTTCTTTCCTTTAGGTTACAGTCCAAAAAAGCAAATATCAAGAGTAGTCAGCTAAATCAGAGGTTGTATACTTTGGAATAATGTAGAAAAGAATCAACATAAATATGATGTGGTTCTGCAGCAGACGGTGTCATTTTGATGTATCACTGTACAAATAAACAGCAGGTTCATGGCTACTGTGCCTCATTAGCTGGTTGTTGTTTACATCTGGGCTGGCTAATGTTTTGGCTGACCACCCAGACGGAACACACACACACACATACACACATACACACACACACATCCCTCCTAGCTATAGAGTCAGCAGACCAGAACTACATTGTAGAGTTGAGATCAGATCTGAGAGTGGACTCCTGATGTGGCGCGCTGATCCTGCTCCCTACAGCTCTGTGTGTGTTTGTGTGTGTCTAGAAGTACTGCAATCTGCTGTAATACTAATAAATCAATATTTGTGTTTTTATTGACGTTTGAAAAATGTGTTGAATCGGGCTGAACTTAACCTTGAACTCAGTAGTTAAATCAGCGAGTATGTTAACACTGAGTTAGTTGTGACTAAAAAAAGCCACGTTTCTGAATGACACCACGATTCACCATGGCAACGGGGAAATAAAAAGCTGAGCCTCCATTTTATGGGGAGCTAGAAATATTAATGTGAACTGTAATGGAGTGTGAGCAGCAGCGGTGAAAGAACCTACATTAGAAAAGTTAAGTTTTATTCAGTGTTGTCCACTCATTCAGAGTTTACCAGTTTTCTGTGATAGAAACTTTTTATGACCATATTTCAATAGTTAAAGACTGTTGCAGTTACATTCATTCTATTGTGAGAAAACAGTTTCGTTTCAACAACATTTCACCCGGTTTTAAAATATTTTTAGCAGCACCGTAGTCCTGCTCACTCAGCGATATTCATAAGTAATCTTCAGTATGATTCAGTAACTATGATAGGAACGCCCTATCAGTGCAACCAACCACACCATAAGAAATAGGAGATGATTAGTCATTGTTTAGTCTCTCAAGTTTCACAGTATGAGTATAATTTCACAGCATGGTTGTAGACTCTCCCACTCACAAAAAAAAAGAGAGGTAATGCTTACTTAATCTTATTTTGAGCTGGGGGTGAATCCACTGTGTGTAATAGTATTTGAATGTAGGGGCATTCCGTCTGGATCTGAGCTCATAGCACACAGACCCTGACTTGACATGTGGACTGCAATGGTCATTTTTGTACAGAGCCCCCCAGGGGTTATGTGGTAGAAATGAAACCTCCAAATTAAATGACCGTTGTTTGACAATGCACACTCCAGAACGACACACATGCTTTCCAAAACAGTGTTTTCACTGTTAAAAGCTAATGATGTTTTATGATGTGACGCTATGGTTAAGGTCTGGTTAGGTTTAGGCACACCACCCACATGGTTTGGTTTAGGGAAAGATCATGGTTTGGGTTAAAATGATCACTTTGTTAAGGTTAGAGAAACATGTGGTGTGGGTTAAAGTTACTACCTCCTCAAAGTTAGGTCACCTTTATCGTCATGGCAATGAAGGTGCCATGACGTTAGGGGACGATTGAAGTTAAGGTTTTTAAAAAACTGTCCTGACTCATGACTCAAAATGTGACACTTGTGGTTGGAATCAGGAAATGAACAGTGATCTCCTGTGGCAAAGTCTACTGTTGGCACAGTTTGAGATAAGCTATCCACCCAACCTGCCACCTATGAATGAGGAAATTTGACAACTTATATAGACGCCGTCTAAACTGCGCCACTGCTTCAGGTCAGAATTACTACGGCCGCTAGATGGCATCTGTCACTCAACCATAACTAAAGGTTATTTTTGGGTGACTGACATTACGACCTATTGTGTCATTTCTCTTGGGAGGACAATCTCAAATAAAATATTGGGTGGAAATCTGTGCACACGGATTGGCAGACTGAGGGCATGGGTTGGCAAATCACGCCTAAGACATTAAACCTCCGCTCTGGCTCGTCCTGCTCTCTGTGATCATCTATACTGTGTTTTATTGAAGCTGGACTCATGATACAATTCCATATGTGCAAATATTATGCATAATGTTCATATGTGAAACATAGTTTCATACAGTAGGCTATGTTTCTGTTGTAGAGTATGGAATTTGATGGGGGCTTGTTCACACTGTAGGACATGATGACCAGCAGTCATTACCAAGCTGCTACAGATAAAATCATTATTTTAACTTCAAGACATCATCTGACAAAGTACAAAAATCCAGGATAATGACAGCAGCTGTGCTGTGAGATCGGCTGTACTGACTAAAATGATAGATACAATTCCAGAGCAACATCTGTTACCAGAACGCAATGCAGCGAGAAGCATAAATACGTGTTTGCAGTTCATTTATACAGATGTAAATGTGAACTTGCCTGTCAGCAAGCACTCACTCATGGGGGAATATTGGGTCTTTTTAAATGAAAGAGAGGAGTCTAAACCTTCTCTATGTGAAAAGTGCCCTGAGATAACTTCTGTTGTGACTTGGTGCTATATAAATAAGTCATAATAATATGACTTGACTTGACTTGATGTGGCAACAGAGATGGCTGCATTTGAATATGACAGCCTGTTGTTGCCTGTAACTTTTTCTGTTATCACAAATAAAATATTGAGTGAAAATCCATGCACACGGTTTGGTAATCTGTACCCTCGGTTTGCCAATCTGTGCGCTCAGATTTCCACCCACTATTTTGGTTCACATGACCCCTGTAGGGCTCCATATTTTTGACTTATCAATATAAAAAAAAATCATCAAAATAATTAAAAATAGACAAATAAACAAAATAAGTGAAAGGATCTTTTTATCTCACCAGCAGTAGCAAACAAAGCCGAGCTGTTATGTATATTCCCATGACGTAAACAGTGGTCTCCATATCTTGCCAAAGTTTCACCCTCTCTACCATCCCCCGGCACACACACACACACACACACACACACACACACACACACACACACACACACACACACACACACACACACACAACAGAGTTGTTGGCTCCCTCACATGCAGAGGCATATGAGGTGTCAAACGATTCAGCCAACTAACGTCAAACTCCTCACTAGCGCCTACTTAAGATGTCTAAGATCTGACCAAACCTCTGAACACATGCCAACAATTTACATAGACTCACAATGGAGACACAGGCGTTACACACATGTGACGTAGGTGTCTCGCTGGCGGTGGTCATTTCATATAGATGTGCTGTTCACACGGTTGCGGCGATCACACAATTGACAGGGCATGTGCATTTGCATAACATACGCCACACCTACCTGTACATGTAATCTCATATGCACACTTATGCCACATCAACACACTACACCTTACAGTTTGATAGATAACTATGCTTTGCATTGTAAGTGGAGTGCATTTTACTTTTGGTGCACTGCAGCAAATGCCTAAGCGCCTAACCCAGAACTTACATCAAGACAGCTCATTGTGCTTTCACCACTATTCCAACAGCGGGCATTTGACTTTTTCGTGAAAGGTGCTAGCTCCTGTGTAGCACACTGCTGGCAACAAGAAATAAGGCTCGATTCTGCTCAAAGTTTGCCTTCACAAACACACATACCCTTGTCTCATATTGCCCAAAATAAAGCAAGAATGTCACTCTGATGAGCACACTACACAGGGATGCCACTGTCAGCACTCATGTGCATGAACATACACGCACATACATATGATACACACTGGCACATCCCCACGCACAGAGACAAGAACACAGGACTGTTCTGTATGTTTTATGTTGTATATTTTATACCATAATCTAATCTTGTTGTGAAGTTTGATGTTATTTGGAAATAAGTTTTGATTGTACTTTGTGAATAAAATATAAAAGTTTTGACCAGAAACACAGCATTTGCTAAACATTGACAGATACTATAGTCTCTGATCTCTCAACATGTTGTCCTCTGCTGTTAACTATAGTCAAAATAACACATTAATTGTTGCCAACTTCTCTTACTCTAAAACGAGTGGTATAATTTCAGGTAGATGAGGGTTATAGACCATGGATCCAAACAGAAGTGTAGAACTTGTGATAATGACTGTAATGATGTTGATTAAAAGGTGTTACACAGCATTTGGTATTAATAAATGCCTTATGTTTACTTTACAAACAGTTAAAGCAGACTGTTCAATTTAGGATGTTAACACAAGCAATGAAAACATGAAACGAACACAGCATGAGGATTAAACCGCAAAGATTAATTGATGTGCATATTAGCTACATAGTCTAAAATGCTACTTATCTACTTGTCTCAGTGTTAATCATTAATAGTAAGTCATGTTCAGATGTTGTACAGAAGTATTACAGTACATTTTAAAATGTCAATAATGCCCATTAAAATGTTTTAATGTTATTGCCATTATTCCCTGGCCAAAGAGGAAAACATTATAGCATCAGGAGAGATTTACTCCAGCTTGAACTTGAAATACCAAGCCTAAGTTGGAATCAGGAATCAGACAAACATGCAAGCAACCCTGGATGTGGGCCACTTGCTGCCATACACTGGTGCCAGGCACCAACTCACACACACAAAGGTTCAGAAGACAAGGACTGATATCAGCCAATTAAGGAGAGGGATGACTAGGTGGCCTTAATGTCAGATACCTGAGAGTACAACGCGTACCTATACGTACGCCTAGATATCTTTTTCAACTGAGGTGTAGTGTGTTGATGTGACATTTGCTACAGCTCGCCAAAGTAAACGTATACGTATACACAAGCATACACGTGTATACATGCACTCTAGCCATGGCAGGTACGTTTTGAAGGTACAGTGCGTTAGTTGGCTGAATCGTTTGACACCTCATAGAGGCAGACATCTTGGCTGTTCCAACCTTTCAACTTTTGCCTGCCTCGCTCTCCTAACTGTCTTCACAACCAACTGTTGTTGATTTTTCAGTGTCTGATATTGTTCTCCTGCAGCTATAGCAGGCCAGCTTGGTATGCGTGTGTGTGTGTGTTGTGTGTGTGCGTGTGTGTGTCTGTGGTTGTTCTTGGCGCAGCGTGTCAGCAGTGGAAAGAGCTGGGGGGGAAATTTTGACACTTTTCCCTCCATAAAAGAGGCTGTGAAAGCTGGAAGCCTCTACCTCCCTCCTGAGGTTAGACTGGGTTTGTCTGTCTTTTAAAGGCTCAGTTCACCAAAATTACAAAAACATATTTTCCTACTTACCTCTAGTGATATCCAGGCATGCAGTTTTGGTTGTATTTGTCCAAGTTATAACTGTCTCTGAGATGAATCTTAAGTGACTGGAATTTCATTTGTTTTTCAAAAAAATGATCAGTTGATGAGCGGAAATATTTCTTTATTGAAGTAGAGTTTGAATTAAAAAAAACAATCCCTCTGAGCTGTAAATGTATCAGTTTACTAATTTATTACTTACTTTTAGTGTTGTCATTCATCAAATATCAGCCTATGTTATATTTAATTGTTTCGTTATATGTTTTTCATCTTTTTCTGGAGCAGTGAGGTGGACCACTTACCTCCATGTTGAGGGAAGAAAAAGAAACTAATGTATGCACTCAGAAGTAAGTAATAAAAATCAACTAGAGATTATTCATAAATAATTCAAAATGGGATTAAAATGTTTGAGTTAAATACATTTAAAAAGAAATATAGTTGAATTGGCAAAATGATCACTGTCTTTTCAAACATTTTGTATTATTGATTGATTCTTGAACCATACTGAAATATACTCAACTTGCATTTGCAACATAATCAAAGTTTGCCTGGTTCACGTTTCCTTTTCAGGAAGAGGAAAGGGCCAGCAGTGTGTTTAAGACCTAATATGTATTTGCAGTGCAGCACCACCTGTTGAAACACTGCCAGTCTAACTACCGGCTTTGTTTTCATACTGCGACTGCAATATTTCCTTCATTCTGAAGTATATTATCTGAGGTTTTGATACAGGAGTGAGTGCTTGTTGAGGCTGTTCGACAAACTTAACGTGTGATGTTTGAAAAGAGTAAATTTCCAACTCTGAATTTTAAGTTATATATAATAATAAAAGTTTGTTTGTTTCCATGAAAATCTGCTATCGCTAGTAGAGTCAATAGTTCAACAGCTGAGAATGTCATTAGACGCCTTCTTTTATAACCATCCATCCAGAAGATCTCACATTTTACAGCCCTTAGGTCATCATAAAACAAGCATAAAACGTGAAATGGACTTCATCTGTAATCTCACCTAAATCACATAACAAACACAGCCTTTTCTCTTCAGGGAAACCATTAAACCTGCCTGTTTCTACAGATAATGCTGGTGTACTTGAACACAACAGTGCACTTAAGAGATCTTTGACTTTTAGTTAAATTCTGGCGCTCAAAAGGCTCCACACTGTGTTTTTAATGAGACAATATGTTTGTACCAAACATACAGTCTTCATTATACATATATATTATGTGCTGCATTAAGAAAAAAAGGAAACTGTAGAAATGAAATAAATGTTTTCTAAAATGTAAAGTAGGAAAGTGTATGCATGTTCTAACAGATATTTATATATTTGGGGCTCAGATATATGAAAATATTCAATGTTTAAAATGTCCTATCCTATATTCATAATTATGAAGTAAACATGTCTGACCATAGGCAAAAGCCACTTATGTTAGTTATTGTCTCACTTGGAACAATATTATTAAATTAATAAAATTCTAAAATTCTCTTAACTCTTAACCCTATTTCATATGGTCTTAATGTTCCTACTCAGTATCTTTCAACTGTATTTTGCTTTTTCTGAATGCTTATCTGTCATTTATGTGCTTTATAAAATATATTACAGTATTATCAGTTTATGGAGGACTGTGATATTTTCAGTTGAGAGAGCAAATCAATTCCAAGCAAACATCCAATATGGGACACCAGTTGGACCTGCTTCTTTAGTGCAGGTGGTGAGAGGCAGAGGGAGGACCAGAGTATGTGCTAATGGGCTCCTCTCAGCACAGACAATAATAATAACAACAACAAAGTGCAACTCTGAACGGGCCCCCTTCAACCGTTTCCAAATGTCATTCCAGGCCTGCATGTAATGAGCCTCAGTGCAGAGTTGAATGGTTGGTAATTGCTGAACAGGGGAAATAGATTGTCACCATAGCTTCCTTTAGTTTCCCAGCTTCCTCTCTCTGTGTGTGTATGTGTGTGCGCGCGCATGCATGTGTTAGTGTGTGTGTGTATGCATGTGTGTGTGTGTGTGTGTGTAGACATATGTCCTTTAGTGTGTCAAGAGTTCTGTCCCCAAACTCAGGGCCTCTCGACCCGATTGTCTGCACGCTGCAGGGAATTGGACCCATGAGGTGACCCCGAAATTAAGATAAAAACGACAACAACAAAAAAGAAAAATCTACAGATTGTTGAGGAGATCAGTCCATTAGATGTCTGGGTTTTGTAGCAGGTGGCGGGGGCAGATATCTTTTTGGATAAAGAGGAAGAGGATGGTGGAAGTATGAAAGTGTGGGAGGGAATATGGGAAGAAAACTGAGTTAAATGCTAACGACAGCATACTAACATGTTTGTTTACCATGTAAACCCTCTAGTTTAGCATGTTAGCATGCTAACGTTCGCTAATTATTAGCACTAAACACAAAGTAAGGCTGAGTTTGAATGGAATGGAAATAGTTTTGTAAAGTTTTGCAGGTATGATTTATTTTGCAGCTAAACCAAAGTATTGGACAAATAAAAAATTTCAAAATTCAAAGTCATCCTTAAGGGAATTGTGTTCCAAATATCATGGCAATAATTGTTGGGACATTTCACTCAAAACCACAAAATGTGACCCTAATGATGGCGACAGGAAAAGTCATTAGTATTCATTTTGGAGGAACCATGAATACAATGAAGCCTTGATTCCACCGGGCCCGGCTGCGTCATGTTCCGGCTGTGATTTTCCACATGACATCATACCCTGTTTTGCTCCAGCAGCACCAGAGAGAAGAGATACACCCCTCTACCTGGAGAGGAAGCCAGGGACCAGGGCAGTCATGGTAGCTGTGGTGTCATGAAATCTTGTGATTTTCCACTTCCAAGATGAACCCCTCATCAGCCATGGCGACAAATATCCTCTGACCGGTTGACTTCTGGTCTTTTGCCACCGGTTATAACATAATCATATATGTGGTATACGATCGGGACTCTGCACAGGCTGCTTTATTTTAAAAATTGACCAGACACTCTGTGCCGGTCCTGTGTCTGACTTCCTGCCCGGCTGATCTGCTCTGCACAGCTCGATGCAGCTTCTGTCAAAAATGTGCGTATGTTTAGTGGAGCGGAGAGTCGCTTCTGGGATGCTTCTGGGATGCTTCTGAAACGCGCTGTGGCGTGTCTGGTGGGATCACAAACATAGACTAGAGTGGCTACGATCAGCTCCGGTGGCCGCGTCACAGCTGGAACATGACACAGGATGCTGACGCACGCGGTGGGATCAAGCTGTAAGTGAAAATTTTGACCTGCTGGTGGCGCTACATGATTGGACAGGGCATCAAAAGTCCTCACAGTGGCACTAGAGGAAAAGTCAGAGAATCACCAAAGTCATTAGAATTAATCCTCTTGGGACCATGAATGTCTGCACAAAATTTAATGGCAAATGATCCAAAAGTTTTTGAGATATCTGAGTCTGGACCAAAATGGTGGACA
Organism: Thunnus albacares; assembly: GCF_914725855.1. Classification (NCBI taxonomy): domain Eukaryota; kingdom Metazoa; phylum Chordata; class Actinopteri; order Scombriformes; family Scombridae; genus Thunnus; species Thunnus albacares. The sequence goes on along the minus strand of NC_058122.1, from coordinate 4,917,380 downwards.
GACCAACCAGCAGACCAGCATTGACCTCCCATGAACCACACACGAAAACCCTTGAAGCATAATGAATGATGTAATAATGGTATTTCTCACCTATAAAAAAACGAACCTATATGACTCCTTTCAGACAGTAATGACTGACACCTATTGACCTGATTAATCATAGAATGATCAATATGCTAAGTTACCACACTGAAAGCAAACACCTTCACTGTCATTTATGTTCATTTTCTGCTTTCAGTGTTCTCCAAGAGTTCTTCTGTGCTGTCTTTTGAAAATCTCATGTCTGCCGCCTGCAGAACAGGAAGCTTGACTCACAGCTTAAACTGCGCACAATAAACACATGTACTCTCTTACCCTGACTTAATCCTCGCAGGCTGAACACAATCTTATGCAAACAGTAGAAACTGAAACAAAAATGTGACACTCTTCCTTCTTTGACCGCAAGTTAGTTGTTCTAAATATGGCAGACTCCATTTGGACAGGGGGACCCCTGGTAAAGTATGTTCACTGCAACAGCTCATTCTCAGCCTACAAAACATCTTCGATCTGTGAGTGCACATCATTTAAAACAGTAAATAGTTGGATATTCATTCTTAACATTGCCTATTTATTCTTTTTGAGATAGCAAATCTCATGGTCCTTTAATAAATGATTAGCGGATTCGACTGTATCAGCTAGAAATGAAAATTCCTGTCCTCTCTCTTTGTGTTTACTTATCCCATCTCACCTCACTTACTAGTGTTTCCCAGAGCTTTCAACCGCATCACATCACATGGTCTTCATCAGTGGATAGTGTTTGCTTAGTTGTTGTGAACATTTGTGCTTGACAGGGAAAGTTTGTTTTATGGAGTAATTGAGCTATTTTTTTATACTTACCCAGAGTCAGACAGGCTGTGTGCTGTAACTGAGCTCAGTTATGGTCCTTTTACACCAAATTAACTTAACCCAGGAACCCCTTAAGGAACTCCCAAAAGTTCAAACTTGAACTATTCATTTAGCAGATAATGTAAGGCATAACAATGATGTATCAACTTTTAGCGGCATTAACATCATCAGCTCAGCTCTTTAATTTTTGAATATTGAAATGATCAACCTTCCTCTTACTGTAAATAAACATAATGTAACAACATTAAGGGGAATATTCAAGTTATTAGAAGTTAATTAAAAGTTAGCGTTGTATTCATGGTTTCTTCTAAGCAGAAGTTATTGTATAGAATTTACTGCACAGATATAAATGTGTGTGTACTATACGAGTGTATGTGTGTGTGTTCATATGAAATAAGAGATGGGTTTGCAAAGAGGAGCAAAGAAGGGAGAAGAGAAATATTTAACCTAAGTACAGAGTTGTGGTATTGTAATGAACTCTGCCCAGGCGGCGATTTTGTAAAGAGCAATTTCAGTGTCATATCTGATCAAATGTCACGTTGTTGAAAGAGTACTTTACCCCAAACTCCCTTCTCCAGTGTCCGGGCTGCTTTACATTCTGTGTAAAAAAAAAAATCCCCAAAGAGAATCAAATAGGCTAGATGCATGCCAAACATATCAATGTAAAGAAGATATTTATGAAAAAGAAAATATTTTGTTTAATACCCAGTGCATATGGTTGTAAAATTGGCAAAAGAGTCCCCACATACAGTAAAGTTATCCAAGAGCTGAATATATATACATACAGAATCAATCTCAAAATTTCTGCTGCACTGTTATTCATACATGTTACTCCTCCATTTTATGTCCATTTTGAATTTGGCCAGTTGAAATGTTTCAGTATATGAAATGAGGATGTTGAACCTGAACCATAGCAGATCACATTACATTATGCATCTACAAATGTATAAATATGACAATAGTAATCCCATAAGCATAAACTTAAGTTCATCAGTGGGTTATGGTTGTTTTTAAAAGTTTTAAAAGTATGCCAATTTGTTGACAATTAAAGCTGCACTGATCATAATTTTTATATCAACAACTGATGAAATGACTATGATATTCAAATTTTTCTTGTTCTGACTAACCCACAGAGAATATCACCCAATATAGGAGTTCCCCTCTACAGAGCATTTAGCCTCTTTTGGCTGATTGTTTTGGTGTGTTTTGGTGTCATTTCCAGATGCAGCAAACTGCTGTTTTTGGCAAAAAACCCCAAAAATAAACAAACCAAAAAAACAACTGTTGACCCACTGTTTTCTTCTTGCCAAGCACCAAACAGCAGACACATTTGTTGGTGAACACAGTGGATCATTTAGCCGCCCACTACAGAGCCAGATACTTCCAGATATAGAAACTAGAGCTAAACACCCAGACACTCCAGATAAGTGCTAATGTTGCTCTGTGTGCACTGTGTGTAATAATAGTTACCTATTACAGTTGTATTGATACAGCTTCAGCATAACAAGTTTATAGGTAATTTCATAGATAATATGATGTGTTTTTAGCCCATAAAAATCAATTAATTGGTTGGGTGGCACCTGTGTCTGTGAGAGGAAACAATTCAGTGCTTACGTCCTGCTAGTGACGGTGCCTTAAAGGATCGTTCTGGTTTATTTCAACCTGACATATTTCCCATAAATGTAGCCACTGTAACGCAGCTGGTCAGCGCAAAGTTAGCATGATCCATAGAGCCACAATGGCCACATTTAAGGGAAATACACCAGGTTGAAGTAAACTGGAACTTTCCTTTAAAATGGCAAAGTCAAAAAAAATTGGAAAGTCAATCCATCCATCTAACAATTTGGTTAGAACAAGATATGACATTTTGACAACTACTTGCCTTATATTACATTGTGGGTACTGGATTCTTATCAACTCTCTAACTCCCTATCCTGTAGTGCCACTGCTCAGGTTAAAACAAACACACTTTGGTGCATGACAGGTTATTTTGAAAACTAATAGCTCTATTTACATGAAATTTGCTGTGTATATTTATGGTCTCCGTTACACTTCCTGCAACAAACTGTGCCCTGACTCAGTGCACTCATACGAGCAAATACAAGGGCTCTCAGTTATTACTGGTGGGTGGACTTTCTCTTATTCAGACCAAATACAGGTTGTAAATATAATTTCTTGCATGTTCTTAAAAATTCAGGTGATGGGAAGCTCCCATAGTGCACAAAACCTAACTGTTAGTATGTGCTACTGTCCCCTATGCAGGTAACCTGATGTGCTAGAGGGTTTGTTTGAGAACCATTCATCCATGTTGTCCATGGAAACTATTTGGAAAAGGGCAGACACTTTCAAAAAATACTTGGCAGGTGACTGGATGAACCATCTGTCTATCACCATCTATCACCATCTTACCTTGTGAGGCAACTTGAATCACAAGACTGATTGGTCCAACTGGACACAAGCGCCCAACTTGAATCAGGAAGTATACAGGAATATACATCAAAAATCTACTGGTCTACTGTTGTAGTTTAAAAAACAAATTTAGTGGAGTTTCAAATACCTAATCATGACTATTACACCTGCTGTCAGATTTTAGCTTCACCATATGTTAACTTATTTCTGAATGACACTCATCTATAGTAGATGCTGAATCAAGGAATGCATTGTGTGTGTATGAGAGAGTTTTGCCACCACATCTGGCCCTGTGTGTTATTGCAGGGGTCCGGGGTCTTTGCAGCTGCTGCCTGTGTGTGTGTGAGTGTGTGTGTGTGTGTGTGTGTGTGTGTGTGTGTCTGGAGCGGAGCTGCAGGTGAACGCCACAGGCTATCATAATCACAGGTCAGGGTCATTAACTGTTTTCTGTGTGTGTGTGATACAGAGAAGGAGGGTGTTTTGAGGGTGAACAGGTGGCAATCTGCTCTTCAAAGACAGAAGGAGAGAGTGTTGAGCATGTGTGAACAGAGTTAAACTTAACTGTGCCTAAAACATTTGCTACAATACAACATTGAGAATTTTGAGGTGATTCAGATTGTATTCCAAATGGTTCCAACATGGTCCCAAAATTTCAAGCCTGAGCACATTTGAGGTAAATTTTTGGTATTTTTTAAGCTGTGTTTTGTTCTCAAAATTGTGGCCATTCTGAATATAGTTCATGTTAACATGGCACTTGCTATGTAAGTTGCAGAGATTTAGTTAAAAAAAAAAAAACATACATTGGCAGAGCAAGCCACCTAAAGTATTCCTAATAAACTTTATTTTTACATAAATCATTTCAAACAGTTGTCTCTGAGTCCGACTGAAGGTACAGAAATTATCCCCCTGTATTAGCTATTGTAGCTAACTGCTTCTACTTGCAGGCTAACCAAACTAGCTGCTATTCATCTGCAGTAATGAGAAATATTTAATACCTATTGTTTCATATAAAGCAGTAAGGTAAGATAAAACAAAAATATTCTGAAAGGCTTTGATTGATTTGTGGGGGTTATAATCACTATTGCTTTTTATAGAGAGCTGACTGTTTGGTCTTTGTTTAGAGCTGTGAATTAACTTGTTTGTTACCCAGCTGGGATCACACTATATGTGGACTCTTGGGGATTTTCCAAGACTGTCACCAACAAGTCTTCTTTGCAGCAAAGTTTTCCCCCTCAGTCAACTTTGGAGATCAGTGACTGCAAGAACACTACCAGTTTCTTGAGGTACGTTGTCTTGTGAGACTGTTCTTTGATTTGATTTAGCTGTTTGTCTGTCTGCTCTGTTACAAATAAACATGGCTGCCATCAAAGTTAAATGTCTCATGACCATCCTCAAACTTTCTCTCCTTTGTCACTAATCTTCTACACAAACACATGTAAATACACTGGTGTGTGCTAATGAATAGGCAGCTACTTTGGTTAGCTTGCAAGATGTAGCAAGTAAATCCCCATACAGTAAGCTACAAAAGCTAATCCAGGAGGCTTATTTCTGTGTTTACTTTCGTAAAGAGAAAAGTGTTTGATGTGATTTGCTGGAGTTGAATTTTCCTTCAAGAACTAAAAGAGTTTTTGTTTTCAAGTGTGAGAGGAGATGATGGTGGATAGCTTTCTTTTGGCTAGAAAGAAAAACAAAACATTTTTTAAAATTCAGGTTCAAGGGTGAAGAGAGGTCTGCTTGCTATTTTTAGCATCAAGTCCAAGATGGCTGACCTTTGTCCTTTCTGCCCAGGGTCAGGTGTCAGGGGTCAAATGTCGGTAGGCTGAAATGACAGTTTATTTTTAGTGCAAACAAGACTGCTATTTAAGGCTACATAAAGAGGCTGGTCAGATAATTATACCACCGGTTGGTCGGCTGCCATTTATCCACCCACCCTGCTGGTCAATTGCAGCCATATGTGGACAGACTAGGGGGTCTGCCCTGTTGCCACCATGTGTGCGTATGTGTGTGTGAGTGTGTGTTTGCATTAATTTTCTCCTATGTAAATGTTGGCATCTTTTCATTCCTGTGTTTAAATGTACACCACTTTATATCCTTTTGTGCATGTATGTATCTGGCTTATCTGTGTTAATGTTACCATTTCTCTTATGCAACCCTGTAACCCCATACATGTGCATCAGTGTGTGTGGTTTCTCTACATAAATGTTAGTATCTCTCAGTTGCTCTGTTGTTAGTGCGGCTTTGGCTAACCCTCTCTTCAATTTGGCTTCAAAATTCAAAACACGCTGTCCACCCTCGCACAGCCGTCCTCCCACTGTGGAGGGAATCAAATCAAGCTGAATCTCTCTGAAAGGTTGTTTATGCCGCGCCCTCTCAAACCACCCAGATGCTGCACTGAAGTTGACAGTTTACAGTATGTTACAGCAAGGTAGTGTAGATGAAAAGAAAAATGTCCTCCAGTGTGACTGAGGTGCATGAAAGAGAAGAAATTCAGCATCTTACTCATTGATTACTGATGGATGACTGAAATCAAAAATAAATTACTGCTTCATTTTTAAAGCTGCACTGATCAGTATTTTTACATGTCTTGTGAAAGGGCTCACTTGTAGTGACAATGGTTATCACCCAATATCACCTGAAGTTCCACTCAGCTCTATGGAGCATTTTAACATCGTTCAGCTCGCTGTTTTGGTTGTACTACCTGCAACTCTACTATTCTGGTTCAGTCTCATCGCTTTTCAACGCTTGTCAACCTTGTTTCCAGCCTGGACAGGCCACTCTGACAAACCCACTGTGCACGAACTGCCCAGCACCAAACAGCAGATAGTGGAAGTTAGCAGTTAAATGGTAGATATAGCAGACGGTCTAGCGAGCTCAAGTGTCAGAAATTTTTTTTCAGTAGTTGGTGGAGACCAAAACAAAACTAAAAGGAGAGTAGATATTGGACTTACATTCACCAAGTGGCCAGAAACATGACTCCTTATCAAGTTTCTCTGAGTCTGCAGGATGTTGCTAACATGTTTGCTAACATGTCCACCATATCACCTTTATAAGTTGATGATTTGTCAGTTGTTCTTATAGCTTGTTCCACTGCCCCCAAGTGGCCAAAAAACAAACAAAAAGAAATCAATTAATACTTTAAGGTATTAAGGATCAAACCTATGTTTAAAGGCATCTTCACTTGATTGACAGGCATCTCAGCCTGTCATACTCAAGGCTGGAACATGCTTCTCTGGGCTGCATGTAATTAAACTTGCACAAGTGTTCAGACATTTGTGTGACTATTCAGATACCTAAGTAAAAGTACCAAAACCCCTAACCCTAACCCTAAAACTACTTTAAAAAGCACATAAGTATTAGCAGCAAAATGTACTGAAAGTATTAAAGTCAAGGTACTTGTTTTGTCCTTGTCATCGATGTATTATTATGTATGAAATCATTAGATTTTTAATACTGAAGCATCAGTGTTAGAGCAGCATGTTACTGTTGTAGCTGCTGGAGGTGGTGCTAGTTTCAACTACTTTATATACAATTAGCTAGTTTAGTCCAATGGTTCCCAACCTAGGGGTCGGGCCCCTCCAAAGGGTCCCTAGATAAATCTGAGGGGTTGTGAGATGATTAATGGGAGAGGAAAGGAGAAAAAACAAAGTTTTGATACACAAATCTGTTTTCAGTGTTTGGACTTTTTCTCTAATCTTTGATTTTTGTTGAAATATTGCATCATTAGAACATTTATTGAAATGAAACCATGTGAGAAGTTTAGAGGGAAAAATTTGGTGGAGCTGTTAACAACTCGTAGACATCTGAAATGTGACCCCGACTACACACTGCTTTTTGTAAGACATCAAAAGCAAAAAAGGTTGGAAACCACTGGTTTCATCTTTAACAATGTGTTGTATTTTAAAAGCTTCTTATATATATCCATTGTGTCAAATCTTCATCTGAAACATAACTATAGCTGTCAAATAAATATAGTGGGGTAGAAAGTACAATATTTCCATCTGAAATGTAGTGGAGTGGAAGTATAAAGAAGAACAAAATGTAAACATACCTCAAAATTGTACTTAAGTGCAGTACTTGAGTAAATGCACTTAGTTACTTTCCACCACTGCTTTTACACTAACACAAATTTGGATAAACCAACTGACGCATTGTTGACATTTCCTCTGCAAGTCACAGTTAGCCACAATACCCTTCTCTGCGTCGGTTCACAGAAACTTACAGTGTGTGTGTCTTCAAATAACTACAATTCCAACTTTAGCAATGGTGCTTGCTCTTTTTTTTTTTGAAAATTTAATTTGAAAATTTGTAATGTAGAAATATTGCTTACAACAAATCAAGAAGGCTGTATTTCTGTAGTTGCTGACAAAAAACACTGGAAAATACCTAGTGAACACACACACAAAACTCCCTAGAATACCAGTCAGTTACATGAATAAATTCCCACAAGGTTCTGAAGCTGAGTCACTAGTTTCACTTTAGCATCTGTTTTGTCACGATCTTTCTCTCTCTCTATCTCTCTTCTTTTTTCTCACTCGGTCTCCCTTTTGCTTTTATCTCTTTCTTTTTTTTCATTCTTTTTGTCTTCATTCTATTTCTTACTTTTGGTTTCTTGTTTAACCTCTTCACTCTCTTTAATCCAGTGTTTCTCTCAGTTTGTTTCATGACCCTGAGAGCTAAAACCGTCACACTTGGCTCTAGATATGAGTCAGTGCCCAGTTATAACTTGTTTATGTGTTACACCAATGTTAATTAATGCTACAAAACAGAAGTTGCTCTTCTGTTGGTAGTTTAGTGATTACAAATACAATGGAGAGTATTCATAAGTTTGACCCAAATTTATCATCATTATTCTGTGTTTTTTTTTTTTTTAAGTCTTTTTCATTTTCCTGATCACAGTGTTTAGTTTCATCATTTAATTTGATTACTCCTAACAATCAGAGCAAATTCAACCACAGTGCAGAATGTACTGATTTTATTTTACCAAGTGTGGCTCTGTAAATCATTAACTGGCTGTCATTCATGTAATATTATGAAGAGGCAGCTGAAGACATTTGCCAATAAAGCATATGACAGTACTTTGGTTGTGTATGCTTTCAGCACGGGTGTCTCCAAGTATCAAACATCCTGGCAGCCGTGGTAGCATACTATAAAAACCTTTTTATGCCAGTTGTTAAAACGCATCAAATTCAATTTACCATGGCTCATTAAAAATAAATTAAAATCCAGTCATCATATTTAAGACTCAAGGGAAATATAGGGAAAGACAAATGACTGATTCTGTGACACAGAAAGAAATGTCTTGGAAAGAAATGTTATGTAGGCAGAACTTTGAAGCAAATCGATGTGCTTACACCCTGACTGCATCAAACATGGAACATTCTCTAAATTCCCCCTGTGCAGGACACTGAAGAAGATCTGAACAGGTGGCTGTTGGGTGGAGGTGGTGAAACTTTGTTTGCATGCAGGATATAGTAGGAGGTCAGTCAGTCAGTAAAACACCAGGGGAAACCATTGTGGTATGCATACATAGATGTAAAACACTAGATGTGATGTGTCATAATGAATTGCTATTCTGGGTTGATTGGAACCCATGGTGAAAGAGGCTTATGTTGTCTTTATAATCCTTGTATTTTTTCTACCAATACACCAATACTGTTTTTTGAATAATGAAATGAATGGCTAATATACTACATTGAGCAATATCTTTTATGTAGAAATCCTAAATAGATTCAGTATTATGGCCTATATTGGCAGGCAATTACAATCAGAAACACGAGAGAAACACACCTACTGTAATATATTGATAAATTTATTAATGCCATAAATTGTAGGCAAGATCTGTCTCTCGCTAATGTTTATTTAAAACATTGATTGTTTTGTTTTTTATATATGTTTGCTTCAACTATGTTTGTATGCTTCAATTACAGAATGGACCAAAAAAATTAACTCAAATAACAATGGGTCTATAACATCTTTAACTGCAATGCCTATTAGGTTGCATTTATTCATGTATAGCTTTTATTTTTTGTTTTTTTAGCTGTTACACTGTTTCAAAACATGTGAACATGTGTATGCAGATGCAATAGCCTATTTTCACATTTCAATAATATTTAACTACTGTATGCATGGTATGCATTTCAAAGTCTGGTCCTATTTTATCTCAACTACACCAATTTCTCTGAGACTGCAAGCCTATCTCAATTCTTCATCATACACAATATAGACTACTGTAGGCCTATTATTATTCATGCATTAGACCCAATTAAATTGCAGGGTCTACATATGCTTGTTGAACCATCATGTTACCACATGAGAGTATGAAAAGAACTTGAGCTGAACAACTGAAGTACAGATCTCCTTTCTCTGGATTGCTTTACCTGATCAAGACATGGATTATTTTTTATTTGCTTAACTGAAAGAAAAATCATGTAGGCATGAGGTAAGCTAGCAACAAGTGATGTTAATATATGATGACTGATTGTAGGATTCAATGCGGATAATTTAGGGTTGGCTAGATGTGGTAAACATGTTACATTAAGTGCAACCCCTCAGCCTCTAATAACAATATGTTGGCTGATTGTGTGGATGGTTCGTGTTCTATGTTGCTGTCGTTACTGTTGTGTTGATTTGCCTGGGCTTCATTGTTTGTGTAGATTGTAACGTAGTTGGTTTGCTGGATTTGTCTTGCGATATTATGAAACCTTGTTGTTAATGTTTTGTATGTTCACTTTACACTTGATTGGCATGGAGTCAGCTGCTTGGCGGTCAAATGTTAGGGTAATCTTAATGACTTTGTTATAACATTACTAAACATTACCTTTGGGCACTAAGTTAGCTAGCTAGCTAACAGATCAATGCTATTAAGAGCTAGCAATCAGCAATAACTTTGACTTAGTTCAGTAACTTTTTGTAGTTTTAGTTGACCCATATGTAAAAAAAATAAATCTCTCATCTACTTTATAATGACTCATGGAAAGTGACGTCAGCCTCCCTGGTCTCTTCAGTTCTTTTAATAAAGTAATTCAGTGCTAAAGATCACCAGTGGTTGTAGGTAGTGATTGTAAACAATACCCAGGTAAGATGGCGGACGATTATACCATGAGTTATGACATAACATTGCATCTAGTGTTTTATATCTATGTTTGCAGAGTCAGCACTACGTGTAGTGAGCAGAGTTCAATCTGTTCAGGGGCGTAAAGGCATTTGATACTCTTTTGTGTGGCCACTCTTCTCAACAATGGCAAAATAACCTCACTATGTGCTCCTGATTGATCTGTGATACAAACACAAAAAAAATCTCAAAATAAAAGGAATCATAACCCAAATTTTAGATGAACATTAATATGGATTAGGTTCAATAATGGGTTAATAATCGATTTTTTAATGTTCAAAACCACCGTTAGAAAAAAATGTTTGGTTTTTTTTTCCATAAAATTGTATATGGTAACTAGGGCAAGACTGATGTTAGGAAAAGATTGTATTTATTGTTAAAACAAGACTTAAAGTACTGCCATGCTAGCAGCTAAATGCTTACATCAGTATGCTTATATCCTGGCAACAACAATGTGCTGATGTTTAGCAGGTATAGTATTTACCATTTTTACCATCTTAGTTTAGCCTGTTAGCATGCTAACATTCACTAATTAGCATTAAACACAAAGTACAGCTGAGGTTGATGGGAACATCATCGGTTTGGCAGGTGTTTGACCGTAAACCAAAGTATTGAACAAATGTAAATTTTGACCTGATGATGGTGCAGCTGAAAAGTGAATCAAAAAAGGGATCAACAAAGTTGCTATAATTCATTTAGAGGGGAACATAGATTTATGTACAAATGGTTCAAATCCATGTAGTAGATGTTAAGATAATTCACTGAAATACTGAAAGCACTAAATGAAAAGTCAGAGGATCACCATTCATTAGGATACATCATCTGGGCACCATGGATGTCTGTACAAAATGTCTGGACCAAAGTGGTGGCCCAACATTGCCATCCATAGAACCACGATATTAGTGTGGCTAAAAAAGCAAATATTAACTTTTGGATTGTGACTCCAGCTTTACTACATAAAGGACACATTACTTCCTGCACTGGCACCGAGTGTTGGCATGGAAAATATATTGCATGCCGTAAATTCATCAAGTATGATTGTAACTCTTGGGGATACTGGGATGTTGAATTAACAATGATCCAGACAAGACTGATATGTGGACATTGAAATTTGGCCAAAAATTGACACATACTTAAATGTGCATTTTAAATGCATTGACATTTATTTTATTGATACATTGTCTCATGTTTATTACTAATGTAAGCATTTATTTGTGTGATTGTGCTGTAGAAACTGCAATCAGAGTTTGTGAGACAATAAATTGCATTTCCTTGTCAAGTACTCATTTCAGACTCTTAGTCTTTTTTTTTTTTTTTTTTTTTTTTACAGATTTCAACTGTGGCTATATGTAACTAGTAAGCGTAATGATGCGTTCAGGGGACATCTTGCTAACACTATCATAGGTGATAAAAATTCAATAGAAAGGAAAGAATCAAAGGAGAGAAAGCTGGAAATGTTCTGTTCTGTTTTAAGGTTGTGAGGAGTTCTTCTTTGGGCTCTGTCGACTCCACACTTCTTTGCCCACTGATCCCTATCAACCAAACAGACGACTGGCGCTCAGTAGCTCGGCTTCCGCAGCAATTACCTTTTCCCTGGAGACACTGGGAGAAAAGTGCATAGGCAGCTTCACTGTGTGTGTATGAATGAATGGTTAAGAGTGAGTGTGTGTGGGGGGACAGGGGTTTGCATATTTACAGTATGCTCAAACGTGTTTCTGCTCCGCTTAAACCCCAAAGCGACCGTGTCAGAAAATTGAGCTTCCCCACATAACCAAAAAATACCCATAATCCCTCTGTGTGCCCACATGAGGTATTTAGTTTCGCCCCCAGCATTTGAACACTGAAAGCTGATACACTCTGTGGTTAAGCCAGTGAGACAGCGACCGGTGTCAGAAATATTTGATTTGTCATAATCGCACTTTGCTACCATTAACCTTACACAGTAGGTGGGGATGACCTGTTTGGCTAAGCAAACCCCATGATTGGTGGATTAATGCTAAGTCATTGGCTTTGCTGTTGTTTGAACTCTGGCCACTCACATTCAAGAGTGTTTGCATGAATGTACACACACATACAGTATGTGCGTGCACACATCTGTAATAGAAGTACATTTTCAGGCCTTAAAGTGGCAATAAATGTTTCATAATAACAATGTATCAAAATACAGTGTGTAATGTTCATTGTTAATCAATGATAATATAATTATTTAATAATTATTTAACCATACACATTGTTTTATTTGTCCAGGTTTTGAGATATCCTTCTCAGTTTTCTGCTGCCATCTTAACACAATGGAGATGAATGGAATTTTATTTCTGGTCCTCAACACATTGAATAATTACATTTTAAAAAATATATGTCAGAGTTCCTGTATCTGTTGAATTCCATGAACCTCCAGTACCCCAATGTTCTGGCTCTATTGTGGCTGCCGGAGATGATCCACTGACATTGTAGCTGGTTGATACTTAGGATGCATGAGCAAAGTGTCTCACTGGCACTCTTTTCTCTGCTCTGCTGTCACTAAGCATATATGTATGTATGTATTTATGTATGTAATATTTAATTTCATTTGTTTTTCACATTGTTGGTTAATATCACTTCTCCAAAGTCTCTAAAGCAGGAAAGAAGGGAAATGCTACATTTTTCTTTCTGCTTCATCATTGAGGAGATACAGATAGACAATCTGTATTGTTTTAGCTGTGTAACAGGTGACACATTGAATAGCAAGTGATTAATTGCTCATAGCAACATGGTGAGTGAGTGAAAAATGTGGTTTTATCTGAGTTTGTATGTGCTGGAATGCAGGAATTTATAAGATAAAAACAAAAATGTACCACTTTTCCATGTATGCATGTATGTCTATGTGCCCATGCATGTGCAGAGATGTGTGTGAAGAGCATCTGTGCATGTGTGTGTGTAAGTGTGTTTTTCTTAAACTAATTGGAGAGAGCTAGGAGTCAAGGCTCAAGGATAAGATAAGATTGCAGAAACCAAACGCTGCTGTCGGGAAATAACCATGTAACTGCAATTTCAGTGTTTTCCTTCCTCAGTATGAATGTTTTGCTGTGTGTTAAGTTGTCGAGTGAGCCTCATCAACCCCGAGGTATTTTGTTAAAAATCTATTGTGAAATTTTAAAACTGCATTGGTGTGAATTAAAAAAAGCATTTCCTTTTCCCCAATCGTGAAAGACAGACTGACTTTGTGCAGATACGTGGTTTTTGGTCCGACAATGGCGAGAAGCATCTGGTAACACTTCTCTGTAATTGCTGCTGAGAAACCCTGAAGATCTGAGAGGAGAAGAAAATTCCAACATGTTTTTCCTTCGTCCTTCTCCTGCCCCATTCGCCTCGTGTTGGAATTTCACCAGAGTTTAGGCAAAAACAAAAGAGACGGGTGTTCTGAGTGTAAGAAAAAAAAAAACACTTGGATGAAATACAAGGAGGGTGTTTTTCAGTGACTGTTTATGGGTTGTGTGTGTGTGTGTGCTTGTGTAAAAGGTGTTTTCTAATAGCTATGCTGAGATCCGAACTTGGGACGTGAGGAGAATTAAATGGAATCCAATTTTTTTTGTAGCAATCACTACCCCTCCCAAAAGACATATAGCACTCACTGTAGACAGATGATTTTTTAATGAATAATTGCCTTAATTTGAAGTAGTGCCCCACAAGATCCTTCTCTTTTTGTAGTTTGACAATAATTTTGGTGATAAAAGGACATTGGTGTGGTTTAGTATGTTGCACTTTAATTCCCAGAGATCACCTGTCATTCAAATTCAAATAAATAATACAATAAGTACTGTAATACAACGTAAATAAAAATGGGTGAACTCTTGCATCCTTGGGGTCCCTTTATTGTCTACTGCTATGTCAAAGATTACCAAATTGTCTTTCACTTGTTTTGTCCTATGTAATGCCATCTGATAAAAAAATGATTCAACTTCAATGAACCAGTTTTAGAGCAAAACGTGGGAGATTAGTCCTAAAATTGGAACTAAAATTAATAAAACAATCTTGCATATGCAACAAAGACATCTGTGTTTCAAAAGTGCAATTCAGTGGAAAAGGCATCATCAGTAATGTGATTTTCTCAATGTCAAATTGATAATGATCCAGGGATGGCTCCACCTCCCTACATAGTTCTTCAGTCATTACCTCTCTAAGGATTTCATGGCATTGGAAGTTTACCTCTTGCAGGCATCCAGTTCTTGGAGAGCAGAAAAGACAATCTTGGAGTGACGATCGGATTTCAGTGGTACACGGGAGAATGTGGCGTCCTCTATCTAATTGAGACCCACCAGGCGAGACCTTGGCTCTGCCAGGGTGCAAAGTCTGTCCTGTAACAAACAATTGATTTAATCCCAGAGACACTAAAACTCTTTCCCACTCCTGCTCACCTGCTTTGATATGCTGTCCACTCTGGCTTCCCCCAGGAGTTCACTTTGGTCATCATTTCTGCTGTGTGCAGACAATGGCTTGCAAATGGTGTTCTATGCCAGTACCAGACCAGGCACTGAGACACTGCCCTTAGTATGACTAGAGATTTTGGCAAGACAAACCTTAAAAAAGTTCTGCCAAATTTTTATTATTAATGTATTACATATCACACCTCAGGAGTTGGACCATTACCATGTTCCTCAAACTGAAATATAAAGGATGGCACAGGGCAGATATGTTACAATCAAGTTTTGACATCATCTGTGTGTCCACAGAATTGGCCAATGATATCATTCCTATGGTGACAGACCCAAAACCATGTTGATAGACCCATCTGTGATGCTTTGGGTGGGCCTGCTGCTGCTTGAGCTCAGGACTTGCTGTCCACTTGGAAGAATACAAGGCAACATCCCACAGACTGAGACATGTGGTCAGTTGCTAAACCGATGTTATCCTTATTATCATTATTGCACACTAACCTTTGCATTGCATCTGTGGCCGTGTTAATATCTGAATCCCGAAAGAAAATGTTCCAATCCATGCTACGAAAGCATCCTCTTAACTCCTCTGTATGGACACTAGCCCACACTTTTAAAGTTTTTGTTTCTGGACTGGCTGATAGGTGGGGAGCAGGTGAATGAGTTGCCAAGAGGAGGTCTTGCTCTGGCTTTGTACACATCCTTGATATTCACATAGCACTTGTCCAGAATCTTTTTCTCATGCTGAATTTTACATATTGCTGAAAGCCTGGCAGAGATTTCACCAGTTGGCAATCATTTAAATGACCTAGGACCTCCATCAGTGCGAGGGGCTTGCAATGTAGGTGCCGATGAACACAGTCAGTGATTTGACTCTGCACATTCCTATTTGACTGGATTTACACAGCACAAACAAATACGTTGATACATAGTGGATATTGTGGTTGCAGAGTAGGCATAGCAGTTCCAGGTCAGAATTGGTCTGATCACAAAATTGTGTCACCACTGTCAATATAAACACAAATCCCTCTGTCCCTTGTTTTACAGAGTTCTCATCTCTATCAGAATGACTGTAGGAAAACCCATCACCCATTTGTATAAAGATGACTGGCACATCATTGCACCATGTTTCTGTAAAAACCAACAAAGACTCAGGATACTCCTTGCAGGCTGCAATATACAGTATGTTCATCCAACTTGTTTTTCAATGATTGCATGTCCAGGTAGTCTGTTGGCTCGAACACATTGTGTGATGCCACCTTTCCTGCTATGCTACCTACCACAGCAGGAGCTCCTGGGGGGTGTCATTCAGTCGGTTGGTTGATAATAATGGAGCTTATTCCTGCTGTACATTAGTTGGCCAATATTGGTGAGCTTGTTTGTAAAGCACTGAAAGACCTGACTAGATTAGATTAGCCATGTGAAGGGTAATAGTTCCAGTCATCTCCATATCATCACATGCACGTAGGTTAACATTAATACAACATAGGAGCCAGTGCACTATATGATAAACAGTGAACAGAATAAACAGAGACATCACAAACTGTGACAAAGTGGATGAGAGCACACCATTTGTCTCCATTTACACCATTGCCATATTACTAACTCATTTAACTATGCTTGTCAATTGTTTGTTTTATCCATAATTTCATCATTGATCTGTTCACATACCATCAACATTTCTGGTTAAAGTAATACGACAAGTGTCTTGTGGACAAGTTATTCTTTTTCTTTCTTTGTTACTTACTTACCTGCAACAGCTTCTGGACTTAGGGGTGAGCGGGGGCCTTGTGCACTGGGTCAAGGATTTTTTAACTAACCACCCACAAAGACTCCGGGTTAAAGAGGTATTCTCTAATGAGGTTGTTTTAAACACAGGGGCCCCCGCAGGGCTGTGTTTTATCTCCAGTACTATTCTCTGTGTACACCAATGACATGACACTGCACAACAACAATTTCAAGCTATTTAAATATGCTGATGACATGACCTTAGTGGGTCTTTTCCGTAAAAATTAGGATGTCTCTGATTATTTTGCTCAGATTTACAAGTTAGAACAATGGTGTAAGTCCAGCTCATTCTTAATTAATGTTGGAAAAACAAAAGAACTTATTCTCATCACTGATACTGTGTGACTAAACTGTAGAAACTATCAACTGTTTTAAGCATCTAGGATCATACATAGATGACACATAACTGAGTTTCACAGACAGTGTTGATTTTAGATGTAAGAAAGCCAGTCAGACCTGGGTCATGACCTGAGTTATGGTGTTTGCCTATTTTAATGTTACTTTTTGGCTCTTATGGGGTTGGCGGTGTGGATCAGTGTGTAATTGTGTTACACACGATGCACACATGTAGCATGGTGCCACTTTTTGTAAATAAAATACATTTTCTTATACCTGGACAAAGTTTCCTAGCTTCCAAGCCACTCTAGTCGGCTTCCCCACAAAAATGATGCAGCAGAACAGCACCATAATGACCTCAATACAGATCCAGTGTATGCAACTGGTGCATTCAGCTTCTCTTGCCCTCTTGGCGATGGCATGCAATGATGATTCATGGACTAAACCACTGCACCACCATCCAGTCCCTATCAAAATTAACAATAGCATAAAATAGAAATCCCCACAGTGTAATCTTTGTGACTTTGGACAAAAGCTGCAACCAAATGAATGCATTTAAATGTACTGTAAATGTAAGAAAGTTAAGGTAAGTTATACCAGGTGGACACAACAACATTAACACCTGTAAAATCTAGCACAACCTAAGTATGTAATGCTCTATTTTTGTCACTTGTGTAAGCAAGATGTAGATTCAACACCACAGAGATTTTTTTAAGGAAGTGTTATAGAGATTTATATTTTAACTGACAAAAAAAATATGTCAAGAACACCTTTTGTACAAGTAGAAAGAAAATGAGGGA
Organism: Thunnus albacares; assembly: GCF_914725855.1. Lineage (NCBI taxonomy): Eukaryota > Metazoa > Chordata > Actinopteri > Scombriformes > Scombridae > Thunnus > Thunnus albacares. The sequence goes on along the minus strand of NC_058122.1, from coordinate 4,899,639 downwards.
AGATGTTTGTCATGGTTTTTTGTTTATGACTTGTTTATTGGAGATATGTGATAGAGGAGGGCATCTTTGTACCACGGAAAATTTAATGAAAATGCCGTTAAATAGAAGACTGTACAAATATAAAGGTGAAATTTGTGATGCACATTTTCACTACATTTTACTAAAGTGCCACAAGTGAAACACAGTGGGGAGAGATGGGTGTTTAGGAGCCTAATCAGAAACTCAAACCCAAGTGCTCTCTAGTAAAATATAGTGAGACTGGAGCTGACAGGCTGTTTAGTTCTCAATCTGCTTGTGTAGTGACATTTTAATCACAAGATCACATGGTTGGACATACAGACGAGACTTGGTCTCAACACACACACAGACACTGACCACACACACACAGCCCGCTATCACCAGAATAAATACTTTATACCCACACACAACCACATCTCACCAACATATCCAACCACACCAATGAGCCCACCCTGACTCTGCATCCAAATCTGCCATCCTGACTGACTCTAATTTAGCGTTTCAAGTCTCTGTGTGGCACCAGGGTGGCAGAGTGGCAGGGTGGCACCGCTGGGGATTTGTGGGTGTCTACGCTGCCAGGGGGGCATGTGCCCACAAGCTGTCTGCCAGGCTTCAAAGCAGTCTCTCATTTTGTTTGGTGAAAAATGCTGCATTTTACACACTGTCACTTCTACTGAGCACTTTGGGAATTACTCTCATGAAGTTGTTTTTTTTAACTCTTTATTTCTTAGGTATGCATGAGAGCTGTCGTGGATGTTGATAACTACCTCTTTGTTTAGTGGTATTTGGAACAAAGAAAGTGCTTAGAGTGCTTAGAGTAATGGGGATGTGTAACTGTTGAATTTCTTAAAGAATAAGACTGGTGATAGTATGTGTGTTTCTTATTGGCAAAGGGGTACTACAGTTATTTAATATTGCACTTCCATAAAGTTAAAAATAAAGAAAAAAAGAATAGACATAAAAAGAATGGTCAAAACCGAAGCTGCAGAGGCTGAGATACACTCACTTTTAGTCTGTAGTATGGGTCAAGCTCCAGAGAAACTGGATCCTACTATTTCCCATAACGCAACTCAAATTCATTAGACCCCCCCGCCTCCTAAATGCCCACTTCTTGAAAACACCAGCTGGTAATGCAGGCTTTCTGTTAGAAGTTTTGAGTCGCAAGCCCAAGTTGAGATAATCCTGATGACATCAACATCTTCACACTCCTTATTCACTGTAATCATGGTGATTTTAGAGCTTAAGCTTGTTCTCCTGTTGCATTATAACAACTCATAAAAGTATGAGCATCGTCAAAGCATCATCAACAACCAGAAAACAATAGATGTCTATAATGACATGATTAAGAAGATTTTCAATATTTTCATTCTCATTTCAGCAAAATGTACAGTACTGTAGGTGTGTTAACGTGTGTGTTTGTGTTGTGTTGTGGGTGTGCTACATGCTGGATTTTCCTGACATATTTGTCTTGTCCTGAATAAAAAATATTGAAACCATATGTCATGCACCAACAAATCTCAGCTGTTTACAGCCCAGTGGAGACTTATCATGTGTTTTAAAAAAGATTAAAACTGTTGTACCACAGAGAAATATCACTTTAACACCCCTTGTTGATTGATTTGTACACACACAAGCTGCTGCCTGTCTAATCAGAGATGCTCTAAAGCTCTAATTCAATCTGCCCACTCGCCCTCAGAAGGATGAAGGACCACATACAGTCTGTGATTAAATGACCACCCACACAGACAGGCAGACAGACAGACCGACACGCAGTCAGGCAGACAGGTAAGAAACAAACAGGGTGAGCAGGCAGGTGGGCAGAGAGGAAAACAGACAGGTTTGCAAAAAGGAATAGAAAAAACTCAGAGGTACAGTTGCAATCTCATAACCTCGATGGACAGTTTAACCTCGATGGACAGAATAACAGAACAGTTTTTGGATTAACTAATGTTAAGGTTAATGTACATATATTAAATTGCCTCAGAACCTACATAATACCTTAACATGCATGTGCTGCACTTTGCTCTTGAATAAAGTCCAACTGAAATTAAATAGCATATTTTTGGTCTGCTATATCATACTCTGTAAATCACTTGTCCTGTGTTCTTTGACAAAAACTCAGAAACCAAAAGTGACACATTTATATTTTTGGTGTCGTTAGTTTCATGATGGCGCCCCTAGTTTTGCATGAATTCAATGAATTACCATTCCATTATCTGTCTACATAGCTGGCGTTTATTTTGTCACAGCAAATCAAATCTTTGCGTAAAGCAGTAATGTCAACATTCCATCATAGAGCAGACGCTCTGCAACAACCCACATTAGCTTTCCTGCTAAAGTCTCCATCTTATCTAATTTACAAACATGAACACACATCTTGTCCTGCACCCTAGCTCATTGAGTACAGTAAGAGAAAAATCAATAAGTACATTTATTCTTAGTTTTAGCTAAGGCTAGCCATGGCTATCTCACCAGCTAGCTTTAACAGTGTGATTGAGTGTTTCTCTGTGACAGAGTGTAACCAATGCAGCATTTCTATAGCATAAAAAATGTCTTATGTGGTAAAGGGGACATCAAAAAGTCAGATATGCAGTTATTATGTTTTGCCTTTGTAGAACAGGTGGGTTGACCTGATGAAACTACACTTATAGGCTGTTTATCTACTGTACTTACAGTAAGTTAACTCACCTGCTGACGTTCGAGTTGATTGCGCTGGGTGTCATATGGTAGAAAAAAAATGTTGTGGAAATCTAAGAGCACAGAAAAGCATTTCAAGCAAAATGTTTTTAAGTAATGTTCATCCTATAGACATATATATTCAAGGATATTGCTGGCAATATTCTATACTTTTGTTATTGTCAACAAATCTCATCAAAAGACCAAAACCAACAAATGGTTCATCTGTCTCTCAATATTTGCCGACTTCTCTGCCCTGTCTGTGGCTTTCAGTCCCAAGCCCATTGTTTCCCTCTGAAATTGTAAACTCACTCATAAATATATAATTTGATTTGGCCACTGTACACTGTAACAAATTTCCCTGTAAAATTACAATAAACTACTGGCAGCTGTAGTTGCCAGCATTTTATCTTTTTTTTACAGTGTCACTACCATAATTTATTTTAACAGTTCATTGCTGTAGAATGTGAGGTTTACAGTTTGATACTGTAGCTAGGCCTGCAATAATATAATGTGTTTTTACAGTGTTGCTATTGTAATCTACATGAACATTTTACTGTAAATTTTACTAGAAAGTTTTCGTCTTATTCATATTAACAAAAACAACTATAAATTGCAGACATATACTGTAAATAACAATGTGTCTTCAATCTTAATGGTCCAGTAATGAGATCAGATGAGTTTTACATTACATAACACATAACTCTTAACATCTGTCACAAAAGAGGATGAGACAAGTGACAGCTTTATGGAACTGCACTTTTAGTCAAAGGCTTTCAAATATGTCAAGTATATTCAAGTATGCATGTTTGAAAAAAACAACTCTCAAGTTTCATGCCCTTCCAGAGGGTTTCAGTGTAAATCTGTTATTTATAATATCCTGAGCTGTCAGCAAAGCATAGTCATAAGTCTAAACAGCAACTGCTTTGCAATCTACTGTTTAAAAAATATAAAAGCACAAATAAACAGATTGCAAGATATACAGTTTTAATGCCTTCAAATGGCCTGTGGTATAATTGGCAGAAAGTCAGCATCCAGGCTTTAAGGTCACAGTTCACTGAGTAAGAAAGAAAAAATCATAAAAATCAAACACAGAGTGAGAGAAAGAGAACTGAAACCACTGACAGAGAGAAACATTTTAAACAAGAGGGAAACCTAGCTTAGCTTTATGAAGTTACATCAAGTTCTGCAGAAGAGTGGTGACAAGGATTCTCTGTGAGCTTGCCCCGTCTTCCTGGCATTACTTTCCCCAGCTGGCCTCTGTTCCCCTCTCAGGGTGAATCACAATGAAGTACTTGAAAACATCATGTAATAAATCATCTATTATGTCCCAGGTTTTAGTACAGCTTGGCAACAAACCTAACAAATAGCCTAACTACAGCTTAGAAACACACTTGGGTTGAGGTAAGATAACCAATATAACCACTCTCTTCTTTTCGGCTCAGCAGCAAACATATCTTAATCAACTTGGCTTCATATCTGAATAAACTTCAATTGTTAGCTTAGATAGAAGGCTATTATTAATTATGAAATACAAGTGGGATAAACAAGGCGTAGGTATAGACCAGGCAGGACTAACGTTAACGTAACAAGTAGCAGTGAAAATAAACTTCCAACTGCTGAAGAACACAACCTGAAAATGCTCTCTTGTGCCTGTCAGGCGCTTGCTAGGATTATACAAGTTTAATGTTAGCAAAAATTAAACGTAGTCACTAATTGGGTAACCAGTTGCACAAATGTTATTCTATTTTCTGAGTAAGATGGTACTGACCTTTTGGTTTGATTTGACAAAGGAGGATGAACGATGATTATATGATGTTGATGGTTGAATGTGGCTTCTGTCCCTCCATTACTGCAGTGGTGAAAATGAAAATACTGTATTTTACCATCAAATCTTACAGTAGCCCACTGTTAATGTCTGTTCTTGGTTTTGGCTCCAAAAAGCATCAAAATTTACAGTATTTTATCATATTTAGAAAGAATAGTACCTTGCTGTTAGAATTTGGCCATATTTTTACAGTGTAGTTATTAGCAAATGTTATTCAAGCAGGACTGAATAGTGGATGTGTATTTATTTATGGACTTGGTCCAGCCACCAGCCCTTTTTTTCTGAAGGTTGGCATTCTATATCAGAAGTCTTATTGTTCCTATGAACACATCTTTACTGAGTGTACTTCTCAACATTTTTTTTACCTTAAAGTTTGTGTTTGTTTTGTTCAACCAAGAGTAGAAAATCCACAGACATTCAATAAGTTATCATACATGCCAAAGAAAAGCAGCAAATCCTCCCGTTTGACAAGGTGCAACATGCAAATGTTTAAAATGTCAAATGCAAAATGTTTAAAATGCCAATTACTTTTCTGTCAGTCAAGTAATTAGTTAATAGACTAATTGTTTCAGCTCTATATCAATCCATCCATTTTCATTCCAGTACAGTTAAATAGTGCAGGACAATTAATGTGAGTTCTGTAAAAGACATTTGTGTAAAAAGTTACTGAACATACTAGAAATCACAATCTTAGTTCAGAGTTGCACAGTTCAAAGCCACATTGCATGGTTTTAGTGGTAGTTTAATCAGGTTGGTTCAATTGTATGGTACATTTGTAGATGACATTGTTAACATAAAAGGTGTCATTCTGATTAAAGTTAAATGAGATTTGTTTGAGCTAATACTAATGTTGATCCTGGAGGCTGTTTGCATTATGAATGATCTCTAACTAGAGGTCTAACAAGATGTGATGGATCACATTTACAGTGGAAGGGGACTCCTACCTCCTACCTGTGTTTTGTCTGCTTTGATTAAATCAAAAATCGGGTTTTATCTACTACCCCAAGTGTGCTAATCTGCTGTCACAACAGTAAGTTTATCTACTGTTCAAAATCTTAATCATTTTGTTTTAGCAAAGGACAAAACATATTTTAGTCCTGCATGTTTTAAATATTCGCAGTGATAAACACTTTGACATTAGGTGAAACTGTTAGATCAACATTGAGAAAAGGTATACAGTAAAGGTCATGTTTCATAATGACAGTTGTACTTTCAGTTCAAAGGTCTCCAACGCTGTTTTTGTGAGCCATGTCATCATATTTTCATTGTGTTTGTGTTGACATTTAATCTGCTGCAGGTTGTTTTGTCACAGTGAAATGACACACACACACACACACACAAACACACACACACACACACACACACACACACGCACACACTGGCGCGCGCGCACACACACACACACACACACACACACACACACACACACACACACACACTAACACAGTTCCTGGTGTCTACTGCCCTCTACTGTTAAATCAACGCTTAAAGTGAATGTAGAGAAGAGGCAATTGTCATAGATGAACGTACTGAATGCATTAAGTTTTGATTGTATCTTGTCGTTTAACATTGACAAATCAGACACATGTACTTGTTGATGAAATGTATTTTCCTCATTTTGTGATTATATTTAATGAGTTGAGCAGGAATGACAGTTGACAAGGCTGAAATTCAAATCAGTTTTTGAATTAGTGAATTTACATTTTCCCACTGGCTCCTGGAATTTTCAATGAATTATTTTCAATAGATAATACTGTTGTAAACTGCTTTGACCTGGTTCTGAGTGAGTATGGCACCAAGACTGCTGCTACTGGAGTCATTCTATTTTAAAGAAAAACTATGTATACCATATGTGCATGGGCCCATCCTGTATGGTGTATTCAGTAAACAATGTTTTAAGCATTTAACATATGATTTTGTCCTGAATAACTTATTGCAAAAGAGTCACATTACAAGCAATCAGAAATGTTGAAGGTTCAAAACCGTAGATGTCAGTGTCCCATGTAAATTCAAAAACACACTGTGATATGTCACCAAAGTAAGAATGTACTTTATCCACTCATACATTAGAATACTGTATCATGTTTATTGTAATGCAGCTTTTCAGTTATGTTACAAAACTCCTGTGTTATTGTGATACAATAGTGTCACATCAGCATAAACACAGTACCGTAGATATAAAGAATTAGGGAGTTTTTTTGAGAACCTTAGTCCAATCCCTTCATTTGACTGACACAGTGTAAAATATGTTAGATATTCTAGTTTACCATTAGTGATTGTTTAAACCATGTATGTGTGAGCTATACCCATTGGTGAGGTCAAAAGGCAATGGTGAAAGAAGTATTTAAGTGTTTTATTTCAGTAAAAGTAACACCACGAACATGTAAAAATGCTGTTACATGTAAAAGTCCTGCATTAAAAAGTATTAATAGCAAATGTATTCCCTGGCACATCATATGTGCCATGCAAGTGCTGATTTTGTTCTGCACATCAAATGCTATTGCTCAATTCACCTCAACCATTGTTTATATACCCCTAGTAACCTCAATACCGCTGTATATATAAATGATATTTCCTGTTGCGCTTATCTGTAAATGATGCTATTTTTGCACTTCTGGTTAGATGCTAACTATATTTCCATTGACTGTGTACTTGTCCCATAAAGCTGAACCTAATCTAATCTAATCTAATTAAGGTAAGTAAATGTAAAAATCTGCATTATACCGCATAATGTTAGTGTGCTGTTATTAAATATTATAGTATTGGATTATTATTACTGATGGATTTCTGTGTAAACAGCCCTTTCATGGTGTAGCTGTTGGAGATGAAACTCTCTCTCTCTCTGAAACTCTTAACTTTATAGTTTAGTATATAACAATACATTAGATTTTATAAACTCACAACATGTTTTTTATGTAAAACCTAATCTTCAAAGTAAAAGGTAACTATAGTGGTTAAATACAGTGCAGTAAAAAGTACAATATTTCCCTCTGAAATAATGTGGAGTATAAAGTAGCATAAAATGGAAATACTCAACATTAACTTTATTAGATTTGATAAATAGGTTTAACTTTTTATTTTAGGTGTATTTATCATAACATATTTCTTACATTTTTCTACTTTTAATGTGTATTGTATATTTTGAACATCACATTTGAAAACTGCACAAATGCAGAGCCATTTATTAAAGCTGTTTCTAAGCAGCTGTACACTGATCGCTATCATGCCACAACAGGATGTCTGTGTTTCTGTCTGGTTCCATGACTGTGAGGGAGAAAAAAGTTTAACCTAAACATTAGATGATTTTTTTTCTGGTAGTTTTTCTGGTAGTTTTTCTGGTAGTTTGTCTTCATCTGAGCAATGACATTTTATGGGTGTCGTATTTTCAAAACACTTCAAAGAATCCTTCCTGGCACTGAGAAGGCAGGGAGAGCTGAAGTTTGTCTAAGACTTAACAACATTATCCAAATGATTTTATGTTGTAATATTTTTTCTATCAGGGCTTTTGGTACTATGAAAGCTGTTTCAGTGTCAATTGTGTTGAGGTAGTCAGAGTTAAATGCGAGGAAGTTGTCCGTCCTTCTTGCCCGGAATGGAGGGAGGAATGTTTTCCCGTTGCACAAAACCTTTGATCTCACGCCCCCTAATCACTTCCTGAAGATTATACAGTACGTGTACCTCCGCACTGCCCTCACTTAGTGTGTGTGTGTGTGTGTGTGTATGTGTGTGTGTGTGTGTGTGTGTGTGTGTGTGTGTGTGGCGTGCATGATTGCCTGGGGCACCCTGGGCAGATGTAGTCCTCTGTGTCCAGCCTGATGACAGACAGAGATAGGGAACAAACAGAGACAGAGGCATGATGTCATCAAACAGTGACAACCAGGATGAGTTATAAATACATTTGGCAGTCATGCTGAAGTGCATAAAGCGTATAAACTAACCAAAAGAGTCAGCACATTTTTACACTACTAAAATAAACAGCTAGAAGTGCTGGAAAAATCATTGAGCAAGTCGTCAGTATGACTTTGGCAGGTCTCAGTATTATTATGGTTTTTGGGGCCAGTGAAGGCATCTCAGGAATAGCAGAAGCTGAAGTGGCGATGGAAGAGTGAGCAGGGGCATTTGGTTTGGAAGATGATAGATGAAGATGATATTACATAAGTTACAACACTATGATGTGTGAACCTGCAGTCAAGAGTATGACTTCAAGTGTGGTAAAGAATTTTTGTGTTTAAAAATTTAAAAATCATTCATGTTTACATGATACAATGAAAACTCCAACAAAATAAAAGAAATGCAAAGTACAGAGACAATTGTTTTGTGTTTTCATCTGCCAAATGAATGCCAAACTTTAGACAATGTAATCCATATGAGCTGCTTGGGTTTAATGCAGTTTTTGATTTTGGACAGGGATATAGGGGTATACTTGGATTTTATGTGGATTTTGCATGTTCAACGACATTGTGGTATCTTTGACATCCCTTAAACATATGTGTAAATGTGTCTGTTAATTGAATGCACAAATGATTGATTCAAGAAAAGAATTAAGTAATTTAAAAAGGTTTTTTGTCTCCATGGCACCTGCGAGGCCCCATACTTTCCTGGCTGTGTGTCGCAATTGAATTGAAAAAGAGCTCAAACACACACCAAATAGTGTTACAAGCACTTCTTAAAGGTGTAGTGTGTAAAATTTAGTGGCATCTAGCGGAATGGACTTGGAAGAAATGGAAAATAATATTCATAAGTATGTTTTAATTAGTGTATAATCACCTGAAAATAATAATCGTTGTGTTTTTGTTACCTTAGAATGAGCCCTTTATATCTACATAGGGAGCAGGTCCTCTTCCATGTTCTATCACCATGTTTCTACAGTAGTCCAGAATGGACAAACCAAACATTGGCTCTTTTGCATTTTTTGCAAGTTTCGTGGCCACCATAGGTTCTCCTATATGCTTGAAAGGAAAAGGGTATTCAGTTTGTTGCAATCTGCAACCTCACTGCTAGATGCCACTAAATCCTACACACTGCACCTTTAAAGCCTGAGTCAAATAATCATAAGTCTGCATTATTTTAACAAGACATTTCTGTTCAATACATAATAGCTTATTAATTCTATCATGAAAATATGTGAAAACACGGGTAACGTAAGTGTTGCCAGACACCTGCTGGTGTTTGATAAAATCATAGTCTGATAAAGTCATATCTGATGAAAATCATAGTGGTTGGAGTGTAGCTTCCTGGTTAGTGATAACAAAAGAGGATACTGAGTTGAAAAACTTGAATCTTTCCTTCATGTCAGAATTCCTTTGTTCTGTCAGGATTCCCAGCTGTGCAGCAATAACTGATTAAACTCACACACCAGCAGCCAGTACGCCCTCTATTGTCTCCTAATGATCAAACACCAGTGCCACCTCCAACTGTGGTAAGAAAAGTGCATCAGTCAGGATTCTAAGTCAGTAATAGAGAACGGGAAAAATAGCTAAAACTTTAGAAACATTGAGAGGCCCTATTTCCTGAGGAATCTGTGACACTGAAAGAAATTTCACCATTATAGCCCAGCGTGGCCAGTAAACCCAATGCACTTTTCAGTGGTTTACCACCAGCACTACATCCCCATGAATGAACTATTCCACAGAAGAAAACTGAAAATAGCCAGTTATCTCTGGCTCATGACAGTAGTATGCAGGCTGAAATTAATCAAAGGATCAGTCTCTTGAACATACAGTACCAGTCAAACATTTGGACATAGTTTCCCATTTATTTGAATGAGAAAGTGTGTCCAAACTGTTGACTGGTACTGTATACATGTCATTTGATTGTACTTCCTATCCTAAAGTCAAGTGAGGTGGACAGAGTGGTGCCAGAGAGCACCAGCACAGGGCCTACAGTAGAATGTGCATTGGGGCCACAAAGGTAAAGAGCAGGGCACCTAGAACACTGGAGCCAGAATTTTTTTAAGTTGTTGTTTTGCATAGCCTTTAACACCTACAGTGACCAGACCATGTCCTGTGGTGGACAGGACACTAGCCTCAAAGAGATCCCTGGAGCTACAGAAAAGCAAAGCAAGACCTGTGGTAGTCGGGGCTCTAGGGCCAGGAAGAACTACTGCAAAGTTTTAGGTTCCAAAGAGAACCAGATTAATGTCTCCTGTGTTCAGGGCAGAGAGAGGTGGAGATTCCTTGGGCTACAGAGAACCAGAGCAATACCTATGGTAGTCAGGGATCCAGGGCCAAGAAGAACTAGCGCAAGGCCTGTAGCGTGCTTAGACTTGCCAATACTCCTGCTTTTCCTGGGTTTCTCCCATATTTTCTGATGTTACTCAACTTTCCAGATTGTCTATGAAACACACACAATTCACAGACAACATACAATTTCAACCCATCTGTCACCACAACCTGATTCAAGAGGCGTGTTCACAGCTTCTGTCTGCGCAGGCAGTCTTTCTTCCTGCCCACTGTCCTCCTCCCTCTGCAACTGATGTGATTCACTGCTGCAGGTACTGCTGGTAGAGAGGAGAGGCTGGTTTTAAGATATTTGGCAAACTCAGATAAACAGTTAGGCTACATACAGACAGCTTTCATGTTATTAGCTTAACCAGTGCACTGTGGTTATGTAAAACATACTGGTGGTGGATGGGACATTGCAGGCAAAGCAGTTGAAAGTATTGCTTTTCTACATGTTTATGCTTGTTGAACAGGTGGTTTGATAAGGTACTTATTGACTTTTTACCCATGACAGTTTTGTTGCACTACAGTAGTAACTAGTGTAGTTGTTGTCAACTCTAGTAAAACTTCATCCAACTGTCATGACTTATGTAAGACAGAACACTATGGTTTTAGAGAGTCATAGTTCAGCCCAGAGTAGACAATGCAGTATGATGAAGCACACATATTGTCCATATTATAAGATACAGGCATGTGCAGCTGCAATCCTTGCCTCTGGGTCATTGTGCATAATAGTATCTAATGGTGATTTTCAACTATGTACAATAATATCAACTAAACTCATCAACATAAGCACATCAATAGTCATCTGATTTTCTTCTAATTAAAGGATCAGTTCACCCACATGAAAAACAAAACAAAAGAAACCAAACAAAACTACCTGCAATTACAGTTGCCAGGTTCTCACATAAGCTTAACCACTATATACATAATAGAAAGAAATTTACAAAAGAAATTTCAGAGCACTTTAAAAAAAAATCAGATCATAAATATAAATCAAACAAAACTAAACTTTTTCAAGAGTAACTTACACTGTTAAGTGGGGATAAAAATATGTAATTCATACCTGGATCAGTGTATTACCCCTTGATCTCCTCCAGGGGTAGACAGAGACCACACACTGTTCATACATACGTACTAAAACTCAGTCCTTATCCTAACCATGGGCAAAATAAGATACAACTACAGGAAGGTCTGATTGAAGTCATGGTAATTACAAGGAAGTGGAGGAACCCCATGTTTTAAATTGAGAATTTTATACATTTTTACTGTATATATAATATATACATTTTAACAAAGGCAAAGAGTTACATAAATGACACAAATTACAGTTTGACAGTAGTTACAAATATGTATGGCTTGTGTTTGATAAAATAAAAAAAGTCATTATAATACAGCATTTGGCCCAACAACTATGATACTGTATTAATGTATTACGTGTTTCTAAGCCTTTAATATCAAAATTACAAGTAAACCAATCCTGTTGAACTAAACTGCACCAATCACCAATGAAATTTAAAGTCAGCGCAGAAGTTGAAATCAAAGAGTCCTTAAAAGTCTCAGAAAAATGGAAATTTGAGCATCTACAATTCCATGACAACTAGTTAACTCCACCTGCTGAGGAAGATCACGTGATATGATGGAACGCTCCAGACCAGCTACTGACTGGACTTTGGCGGTGAGACTGTTTTGACAAATGCGCAAGTTCTTTAAAGGATAATTCACACATAGAGCAGAAAATGCTACTGTACTGCTATGTGGGTTCAAAGTCATGTTGTATTTCATTTCAGCAAAAGGTGTTGAAACATATTAACTGGTACATTCTTTTGTGAGTTTGGCTGTGAATGGCCCATATCAGAAATAGGCTTATATTTCATATTTAATACTAGGCTACACAGTATCCAAGGTAACGATGCAGCTATAAAGCTCATCACCGGGGTAACAAGTCAGACCGGGCTTGTATCCTCCAGGTGAGTGTGTGACTGATAAATGAAAACCTGTTAATATTAACGTATAGCTGATCTGAGAGAGAATTAATTACTAATTATAACTATATTGACATTCAGAGTGATTATCTATGTGTACTGATCCATCTGTGTCAATAGTGTCTCTGTGTAATTTGTAATAGACCTGTAGTAAGTCTTTGATCCTGGTCAAGACTGTTGGCCCTGTGGTTTGTTACTTAACGGTTATTAAGCTTCGCTACAGAAATCATTTATTAGTATTGTAAGTTTTCTTTGATTATGATTTTATTTATATTGAATAGTTTCACTAAGACCGGGCTTATATCCCCCAGATCCCGAAGTGCTTCTGAGCAATAAACAGTCATTGAATCGACATCGGAGCAGTCTATGTGTCTTCGTTGGAGTCAACTGCTAACTGTCAGCCGTTTGTCCACCACCATCATCACAACACAATGCAGAGACTGTAGGCTGTCATTATTATCAGCCATATAAAAGAAACTTAACGGGGCGTTATAAGCTGTGAAGTATATATAGTCAGAAAAGATAATCTCCCGTCACAATAGCATTTTGCTTTCCTTGAGATGTTTTTTTTTCATTCCAAAAAAATGTAGCCCACATTTCCAGCCTAATTACCACCGCTGGTCCAAGTCAGAGAAATAAAATTAAAAAATAAGGTTATTATCCAGCATCTCATGAGTCACAGAACCCAGTGGCCCATCATCTATCCAACATTGCTCTAACTGTTTCTCAACAGGGGAGGCAGGTTTAGGTGGGCTACTGTGTGAGCAGTAAGAAAACAAGCGTGGTTAAACCTGAACTCTACAACATCATCCTAAAGCAGACGAACTATGTACAACTTCCATACCCCATAGCATCCACCACCCCACCCCACCCCATCCCGTTCCCCGCTCTGATGAAATGCGAGAAGTGCCGACGCAGCAGCGCATTGAATGAAACTCTTGACGGGGCTTCTGCGAGCTACCAGCAGCGCTCGGCTGAGACTTCATGAGGTACTCTCCCACTGCAACCGCCAGCCTGAGAGACTCTGGACTCTGTCAACAGGCAACATGGCCAAAGTGAACAGCGGTTCCTCCGGTTGCCGGGCCATGGTCATGGCAGGAAGGTACCTGTCGAGCCCGTCTCCCCCGGTGCTGATCCGCGGTCCCGGCCAGCAGCAGCGGAGGATGTTGGGCCCCCAGCGCCGCATGATGAGCTCCAACGCGGCCGGCACGGGAGGAAAAACCGCGGCTTTGGCCCAGCCGGAGCACCTGGGGTATTTCTCCGCTTCAGACCGACAAGTGTTGGCCAACCGGAATCTGATATACCGGGACGTCAAGGCTTTTCTTAATGAAGTTGGTGGGGACCCTCAGGAGGCCCGGTACTGGCTGACCCAGTTTCAGAGAGCGACTTTATCTCAGTCTCCTGCTTTTGCTGTACTGGAGGTACATTTATTCACTTTAAACAACTTTATTGAAGATGTTGATTTTGACTCAGATTAACTTGCACCATATAGGCCCTATGAATTGTGTTGAATACAGGGGTCTACAGGGGGGCAAGGAGGGGCTGCTGCCCCCCCCCCCAGCTCCTAATACTGCAGGCTAATTGTAAAAATAATTTTCGGTCACCACCACTGTGTTCCTACAATGTCCAAAGCACTGAATTAAGCAAGAAATGGGGGAAAAAATCCATAATACACAATTAATGGAAATAGGCTATATTTTAGCCATGAACCAAATATACTGACATCCTTTTCGCCTATGCCAGCCCATCAAAACTTCTTGCCACCCCATGCAATTTTATCTAGATCCGTTTCAGGATATTATATGGAAGCCCATTAAAAAAATAAATACATTTCAAATTCATTTCTTTTCTTTTCTTTTTTTTTTTTTTCCATTTTTGACTTTATGTCAAACTATTAGATGGTAGGCATTTCTCAAAAAAAAAAAAAAAAAAAAAAATCACATCAGAAAATGAAGCATTTTTTTTCTTAAAAGTAGTGAAAACAGTCTTAACATAAAGGTTTCCAAAAGATCTTACACAAAGTCCAAGAAAGTATTATAAGCTTACGGAAGCCATCAATTTACCATGGGTCAAATGTTTTGTATTTCATAACTAATACTACTATTTTAAGTAGTATGATACCAAAAAGGTTTGTTTTGTGTGTTCAAGCAAGTTAACTTTGTTTCTAAATCCATCAGACCTGAGTGATCACTGTAAAATACCAAAATTAGAAAAGAAAAATGAGCAGTAAAAAAACACAAAAACATGTCTACAGACCCATCTTCTGAAAACAGAAAAGTAAAGAGAACAAAGTCACATTGTAAACAAATCTGTGACAAATTCTATGACACTATAGAGAGTCAACTACAGGAAAAGGACTGATGTGTTGACCAAATCCATCATGTTTTGTGGTTCAGACCCTGAAAAAAAACTACTTTGGTACTGTGCTAAATATCATTTTTTGTCTTTCTGTCTGTCCACCTGTGTGCTGCCTGTATTTGTCTCTCCCAGGTGGACAGCTCAGTGTTCAACAGTAGGGAGATGGTTCAGAGGCTGGCCTTCGGGCTCACCTTCCTGCAGAGGATGGATATGACGCCTGTGGTGGTGATGGGCTGGTCTGAGCACGAAGAGACGAGGCCCGTAGAACCGGTGACTGGGGCTCTGGGCACCGGGGGGCTAGTAGAGCGGAGCCAGCAGCTGACTGAGGCTCTTCAGCAGCACTCAGGCACTGTCCTGCCATTCTTCTCAGCCGAGTCCTTCCTCTTGCTGCATGAAGCACCACGTGGAAGCAGGTGAGGGTTGAGACATCCAGTCCAGTCCTCAGAATGGGTCAAAAGTGAACCAAATTCACCTCCTGATTTCCATCATTGTAGATGGTTTCTTATCACATTAGGAGGTTTACTATTTCCCTTTATCTTTGTTATTCAATTTAATATTCCAAAGCATTGCCTTAATATTACACAGTAAAAAACAGTTTAGTGCTGTAGGTGTGAAGCCATACTGTGTTGTGTCCACCTAGTACAGAACTGATAATATGACCATTTTTTGCAAGATTTGTATTTGTTCAAAAAGAGGAAAAATTTAAGTTTTTAGAACTGATGCAAACACTTAACTACGACTTTACTGTTCCCAAAAGGGAATGTTTCTTGTAGCAAGGGGAAACATAGATTGCGCATACTGTACATAAAACATTTCATGCATGCAACTGATCTATTCTGGAAAACTCTGGAAAAAGTTAGTAAGTGGACCTTTGGGTCAAGCTCCAAACCTGCTGGATCCTACATTTCTCATGATAAAACTAGCAGTTTTCATTTTACCCCCTGCCTCCTAAATGCCCACTTTTTTCATCTCTAGTTTGTATTGCCTGTTTTTTGATTATTAAAAATATAGACCTAAAACTAACTTTTATTGTGGAGTATGTGTCTAAAAACACTATGAATTATTATTATTTTGTTATTATTAATATTAGTAAGGTATGGAAACTATAAAAATACAGCACAAGTTAATTTTCCTTACATGACACTTGTTTTCCTTCACTAATTTTCTTCCATCCTTTCATGCTTTTCTCTGTCTTCAATCCTGCCTCCTTTTCTTACTTCTTTCCTCTCTCCTAACATCCTTCAGGATCTCTAAACCCTGTCTTTGTCGTCTTCCTTCTCCTCTCCCTGCAGTGCTCCACCCTCCATTGCTGTAGATACCAGCCTCCTCCAGTGGAGTCTGAACTGTGGGACAATCCCATTGGTTTGCCCAGTGGGAAGGGACGGGCAAGGTTGCTCGGTAATATTGGACCCGACGGAGGTGACAGCAGCCATTTCCCGAGCCCTGCAGCCCCACAAAGTCATGTTTCTGAACAACTCAGGAGGCCTGCGCAGCCAAGAACACAAGGCATGACAGTTAGCTCCTGCTTAAGACTGTGTCTCTGTGAACATAGTAGATGTACTCATGTTTGTATATAGTAGGGCTGTCACTATTTCAAAAAGTCAAGTTCGAACAAATTTAAACTAACAAGTAATTTGTTGGAATTAATTCAAACAGAACCCATGTACCATAATGCGTCAGAGATACAATTTACTGTGACTGTCATAAGAATATATGGCCAGCGATGTCCATCCGTCAGTGTCTGAGCAGGCCGTGTCTGGGCGGGCTGCCTCTCCAAGGCAATGGTAGAGGAAACGCTGCTTTATATTTACCCTTGTGATGTCATACAACTGCACTGTGTGTTTTGAGATTGCAGTGTCGTAAGTAGGCAGTCAGACAAGGTTGTAGAGTTAATGTTGCTCCGCTCATTTGATGCCTCCACTGCCTCACTTGTGTAGTAAGCTAGCTGTTTTGTCAGAGCTAGCTGAGAAAGTTCAGGAAAGTTAGCAGGGTAACTGTCTAACTTGCGAAGGAAAGCCATGTCAGTCAAGGGCAGGGCTGTGGAGTGGCCTCCTGGCAGTGGATCTGCTCTCAGTTGAGTAGTGGACATGGCTGGGTCAAAGTGCAAAAAGTGGGCTAAACTTGTATTAAAGGAGGATATCACAGGGTACCAACTAGCATCTGCAAATTATAATTGCTTGTCATCTAAATTTGGTTTCAACAGAGCTCAAGGAGCAACAAAGAAAGTGTCTTACATGCTGATGAGTGGAAACGTCCCCTTTTGACAACGAACATTCTTAGCAAAAACTGCAGGCAGTAGCAGGCAGTATGTATAGGAGATTTAACAGTAAAGAGATAACAGAAAATAAACAAAGAGAGACAGGGATGATGTAACAACAAAGGTTCCCTGCCAGATTTGAATTAGAGATGCTCTGACAGTGCAGACGAAAGAAGACAAAAGATGGAAGGGAGAGAACCAGAGAATCCACAATGGGTTAAACTATCGTATGTGTCACACCGATAGTCATTACATAACAAGGCTTCTAGAACCACCTATTTTGCAAGTACATGAGAACGGATTTTGTTGTGCCACTTTCAAGTGTGAACAGGCACTAAGGCTGGGGCATGCTTGACATGAACCAGTTTGTATGTTGTCAGACCATGTCTTGTAGCTATTCAGAACAGCCCCACGCAATATGAGGTGAAAAGCCAAGGGGCAAGACATGATGACTATTCAAAAATGGATTAAGGGCATTCATGGTGTTGCACTCAGTTGTACACATGAAAAGTGACAGAAGTAGTTGTGTGGAAAATGAAAAATACAGCTTGAGATAAAAGTTCAAATCATTCCTTCTTCACCAGGTGTTTGTCACATTGTTAGTTTTGGGAAATTACAAAAGTTGCTGCATGCAGTCCCCTCAAGTTGATGGTGGAGAGGTGCAAAAGGAGGGCGTTGCACTTCAGTTGAAGCATACTAACCCCTTTAGAAGCCCTGATGAGAGAAGCAATCTTAATGTGAGAAACAGTTCAGTCTGACTACATGCACAGTAGACTGCCTCTTCAGAATAAACGTACTGTGTTTAAAATAACTTGTACAACTCCTCCTCAACAATTGTTTTTTGTGTTACAGGTGCTGGGCACAGTGTCGTTGCCTAGCGACCTGCCCAGTCTGTCCATGGCGGCATGGCTGAGCGGTGCAGAGCGGCGCAGAGTGACCACTATAGCCAGACTGCTCAATCAGCTGCCAACCGAGTCCTCTGCGGTGATCACCTCCGCTGACACTCTGCTGACTGAGCTGTTCAGCCACAGAGGTGAGACCACTGACCAGCTCACTGACTCTCTCATACGTACACACACGTGGCAAAAGCTGTCTATTTTGAGGTGGTAGCCCTTCCTGTAACCCAAGAGGCCGCTTACCCATCTGTGTGTGTGCATGTGTGTGTGGAGAGGTTGTTTTCACCACCCAACAATAATCAACATGAGTTTATATCTCAATAGGATTTGCTTAACTGCTTGTTTTTCTGTCTGTCCGTCTCTCTCAGGGTCTGGGTCACTCTTTAAAAATGGAGACCCCATACACCGGTGAGTAGCTATCACACATGCACACAAACACTTACACCTACTTAACCCTAACTGTAGAAAACACACTTCATTTGACTGATCTCTTGCATTTACATTGACTTTAGAGGTTTGGGTGTGTGTGTGCAGGTACAGCTCTTTGGATGGGATCGATGTTGAGCGTCTTCTGGCTCTCATCAACATGTCGTTTGATAAAACTCTGAAGCAAGATTACGTGGACTCTCTGAAAGGACGACTGCACTCCATCTACCTCTCTGAAGGGTGTGTACAACCATTCTAGTCTTAGACCAGACCACATTAACAGCAGCATCTAGTCTGTCTTTTTAAACAAAGGTTTATTTTAATCCAGTGAGCCTCACTCCTAAAGATTTTCTGCCCCTCCAGCTACAGCGCGGCAGCCATCATCACCATGGAGCCGGTGAACAGTGGCACTCCCTACCTCGACAAGTTTGTCGTGAGCAGCAGTAAGCAGGGCCAGGGCACCAGCCACATCCTCTGGGAGTGTATTAGACAGGACCT
This sequence comes from Thunnus albacares, assembly GCF_914725855.1. Taxonomy (NCBI): domain Eukaryota; kingdom Metazoa; phylum Chordata; class Actinopteri; order Scombriformes; family Scombridae; genus Thunnus; species Thunnus albacares. The sequence continues at coordinate 4,880,476 of NC_058122.1, read as the reverse complement.
AGGCAAACTGTTCTGGAGGTCCAGAGCCACCAACAGGATCAACCCCTGGTAAGACACACACACACACACACACACACACACACACACCTTTTAAGACTTTCCAGTTGAGTTTTTGGCTAAACATTGACATTAGCTGAAAGCTAAGCTAAAATAGTTTGATTGACTTTCTGCCTCAATCTCCTAGCCTTTTTTGAGGGAATGTTGTTGCTTTGCCTCTTGAGGTATTGATGGAGGATGAATTCTAATGACTTTGTTCATTGAGCACCACCAGCAGGTCAGAGTTTTCACTCATCCACTGACTAGACATTCATGATTTCCAGACAATGAATGTAAATGATTTTGGTGTTCCCCTGACTTTTTCTCTAGCACCACCATGAGGTTGACATTTTTGGTTTTGAGTGAAAGTGGGTTGCCATGGGATGAATTGACCTTGATAGTCCAACTACCTTTTCCTTTAACTCCATCATCAGTTCAAATGCAATGTATTCAATACTTTGGTTTATGACCAGTTAGTGCAAATTAGTCAATTTTAGCATGCTACTAAGATGGTGACCTTGTTAACATTCCTGCTAAACTTCAGCATTGTGAGCATGTTAGCATGCTACCTTTAGCATTAACCCAAAGTATCATGTTTAAAATACAGCGTAGACTTATGTCTTGTCACAACATTAATTGAAAACCAAAAAATGACATTTGACATGTGATCTTTCTCTCTTTCTCCTTGTCTGTCCAGGTACTTTAAGCAGTGTGATGGCAGCTTTGTTAACGGTGTGTGGACAGTCTTCTGGTTGGGCCTGACAGACATCAGAGATTCCTACGAGCTGGTGGAGTATGCCAAGAATCTTCCCGACTCTTTCCACGCCTCCTCTCTCGCTGCCTCTCAGCAGCCCCCCCCACCACCTACCGCAAGGTCCTGAAATGCTTCTTCCTAGCTGCTGCTTGTGCAGCTCTTCAACTGGAGAATATGAAGCACTGTAATTCTTATAGCTCCAAGGCTCTGAAGTTTTCTTTTTGTTCAGCCTTAGAGCCATGGACTTTTTCTGTTTTGATTTTTTTCTTGGGTTTCTCTCTACCTTGAAACTTGAAAACCAAAGCTACAGTGTTATATGCAGTATCTTGACAAACTATAAATCTTCCTCTATTTTTAAAGCTGGGGTTAGCTCTAAGTGTATTAGTGATTAGAGCTGGGGATAGCATTAAGATAATGGTTACTCATGGTTCCAATAGTGTTCCAGAGGCATTTCCACTTTGCCAGGAAACATCAAGACCATGTTCACGCTAAAGCTTAATTTGAAAAAGCAACTTTTGCGCTCTATTTTCGCCTTGCATCCGCATTACACTAAAAAAAGGTGTTTTTTGGAAATCCTCTCCTAAGTGATGAATTCTTAAGGTCATTGTACTGTGGACCAGGAAAACTGAGCTTTTCCAAAGTGATATCTGTACTGTATGCCTTCACAAACACAGCCAGGTTCTGTATTGCCTCCATATCTTTTTGGGTGATTTATTCTAAATGCCAATTGAGTTGCATTATGGTGAACATAGGATCTAGCGTTTTAAGAGCTGGTCTCATACAAGGAGCTAAAAGTTAGGATATCTCAGCTTCTGCTGCTTTGTTTTTGACCATTCTTTATTTAATGTGACTCTTGCAAGTGCCCTCACTTCATGGAAGTGCAATACTAAATGGCTGGAGTACCTCTTTAATCTGTATTATGTTGTCATATAAATTCACAAGCACAAAATAGTGACAAATAACAGGTCGTTTACAACAGGTCAACAGTTTTATAACAGGAAGCACTTAAATGCCCGAGGGTGCAATATCAGCATCATTAAAGTGCGCCAGACCAAATATTCCACAACATGTCCAGATCTGACAAGGTGCTATTTCCTAATATGATAATAACAGTAATAATATGCTAGAATAGCATTTTTCTTAATGTTACAAAAAGCTGTATTTTTTTACTCAGAAATTGTAGCCTGATAACACTGAATATGCTGTTTTCAGTTCAGGCTATTTTCTTATTTGCTTGAAGCATTTTCGGCAGATGACAGATTTTCATTCGCCAGTTGTGATCATTTGCTTATTTTCTTTAGTTGTAGCAGCCTTAATAAACTATTTTCCTTCATAGTGGAGGTCAGTTCTAGTTTTTGACCTGTTGGTGGAGCCTTCAGATCAGCAGCGTTTATGCAGGATGAGGGATCCGGTTTACTCAGTTCAAATGTTTACACCATTTGTATTTTGTTCTTTCTTACCTTAGCTATCACTCGATGCTTGTAGTCCATCACTTGGCAAGCCTGTTTCTGAGCATCTCAATCAAACTCTGTAACAGCCACTTCAGTAATAAATGTAAAAGCTAAAAGGCAAATGAAAACAAAAGGACAAATGTGAGCACACCCAAGGTTTCTGATAGTGGTAGAGGAAATAGTGAAGAATGAAGTGACTCTGATTTGTTTGCTCCTGTATCATTCTTTGATTGTTTGAAGAAATAATTTTAATAAACCTGAACACTTCAATAAGAACTATTTTGGTGTTTACGCTGTGGTTTCATTTCAAGTGCAGTGATGGAATAGCGTGTGTGTGTGTTTAGGTTTGTTGCAGTGATGCAAGTAATTCACGTACTTCTCTCCTTGACATATTTTTGTCTACTAAAGGCAGCTGGGAGACACTTAAAATTGATAAAGAGTCCATGAGCAAAACATTGGCTAAAACTAGTGGTGTGACATTTTCTTCTCCTCAGTCCTGACCTTTTGCATTCCTTGCTGGAGCCACTTTGGAAATGTTAGCCCATTGAGTTTTTTCACAAAACAGGGTAAGAGATTTTTTTTAGTTTTAGACTGAAATTTCATTCACAGAGTCTTGAAACTTGTTTGAGTCAGGTTATATACCACAGTTAACACAATGTTTTTGTTTGCAAGACTTAAGATCTTTGAAGTTTTTACTGCATCACCACACAAACATAAAGTACTACTTTAGCTATACTCTTATTCTATCATCAAGATGATGATAGATTTCTCACTGATTTGTTCCCAGGGTAATTGAGTGTGCATTTGCACAAGAAAAGGTTAGATGGAGTCACATCACTCATGCTATCTTCATTTTTTTGGCCCTCACAGCAGGAAGTGAGTAATGAAGAAGGTCGGCTAGCAGCTTTTGAAACACTGGAATATTAGGTGTGGTGACAAGTGGTTTTAATTTGTACATGAAGACAACTTTATTTAGTTCACTCTTATTTAGAACCTTTGGGTAGCACAAGTGGAGGTTGTAAAAGCAGCAAACACAGACAGTGATACAACGAAATGATAAAATAACCTTTAGTGAGACTTCGGTAGAGAATGTTGCTTCTATAGATTAACTTCATCCTCTTGATTATTAGACACTATGATAATAATAATTCATCACTGGTGAAGTTTCCATGACACCAGATACCAAACAACTGAATGTTACAAATTAATTTCAGTTTAATTATGTTAATTCAGTCAAGCTCAATACAGTTAGTTTTAAGAAGGGTTTATAAGAACTAACCACTGGCTTTAATAATGGCTAATAAATTATTTATAGCTCAGGTAGTAGAAATTCATATAAGTATAAACATTGGTCACTGTGACAGTACTGTGTGCCTAGAATGATTCAAGTCTTCGTTTGTATAGCATGGAAAACACCTGAGAGGCAGAAAAACACATTCAAAAATCTTAAAGGAATAGTTTAATATTTTTGGGACTGAGCTTATTCTCTTTCTCGCTGTGAGTTAGATGAGAAAATGAATACCACTCTCATGTCAGTAAATATGAAGCTACTGCCAGCAGCTGGTTAGCTTAGCTTAGCACAAAGATTGGAAACAAGGGGAAACAGCTAATCTGTTTAAAGCTGACAAAATGCAACTACCAGCACCTTTTACATATCATTTGTTTAATCTGCATACAAAACCGAAGTTTAAATATGACATGTTGCAGTTTCATGCAGGGTTATGTGCCGGGCTATTTCTTGGCCCAGAGCAATAACTTCCTGAAGTCTTGTACTGATATTTACTTAGTTTGTGTTTTATATCATCTGTCTGATGTTTACCACACATTGGTTTTATATGAGATAGTTTAATTGGTAAATCCCACCTTCACGCCTGGAAATTTAATAAACTGGAATCTCTGTGTAATTCTTGCCATTAGTCAACAATAAAATTATTTGTTCATGTGACGAATGAAGAATTGTTTGTTCACAGGTGAATTTATTCTAAACTGATGAGAAATTAATATACATTCTTGATATTCTTCTGTCTTTTGGGCCCTCTGGCCGCTGGGGTCTATTGCGTCAGCTGATGTTTGTTATTAATGTTAAAACTCAAATCTATATTAAAAAAAAATACGAATTTGATATGAAAAGTTTCTTGACGGGTGCAGTAACTTACTAAGGTCTCTCATGGCAACAACGAGTTATTGCGCCCGACTAAGACATATACACTTCTTTTGTGCAGATTAAACAAGTGAGATATATGTTAATTGGTGAGCTTTAGACAGAGCCATGCCAGCTACTGTATGTCCCCCTGTTTCCAGTCTTTGTGATGACTTCCCAAAACTACAGACTACTCCTTTAACCACAACAGTGGGCTTTGAAAAGTGTTTGGCCATCTGCACAATTTGTTGTGAAAGAGAAATGTGAAAACAAAACGTTATTGATCATATTAATAAATATTGATATGTTTGGATTGTGTAGGCCTACCTGGAGTGGTACATATTTACATACTGTATCTTGGAGAATCAGTACAACTCCATATTTCCACCCTCATACATGCTGCATGCTCTCAACTTGTATTCTGAAGTTTGGATAAAGGTTCCTGACAGAAGTTAGTTGGGTTAGTTGTTTAGCTGTTTTATAATCATAATTGCACGGTTAACACAAAAAAGTTAAAATAATGACAGTGTTGTGCAATTGTATGTGTATTTTTGACTTTCTGAATAATTTCTGAGACTGAAAGTACAGAGGACAAAGTTGATTATTTGCAATAATTATCAATTAACAACGATAATTAACTAGTTATAACAATTAATAGAATTATTAATATAAATTAACAAATACGGGGCACCACCCGGAAACCGCGATCAATAACCAAACAAGTTAGTCTCATAAAAAGGTTCACCTAGAATGTTAATATCTGAGAGATATCAACATTGAAGGGTGAACCAAGAAGGGCTGAATTCGAGCTCTGACTCCTTCAATCAGCCACTTTTCACAATATGTTAAACACAATAATGACAAAAGACTTCTCTTTAAGATATAACAGTATTTATTAAACTTACCAAAATTAACAAAGTTAACAAATGCTTCGTTCAATAAACTACTGTTCTAAAATCTAATTCTACCAAAGCAAAACACAAACAAACAGCTATGTACAGGGTTGAGCACATGCAGGGGAATGCATGTGTGTGTGTGTGTGTGTGTGTGTGTGCGTGTGTGTGTGTGTGTGAGAGAGAAGATGGCGATGTGGCCTGACGTGATGACGTTGTTGGTCTGTGACGCGGACGTGACTATGGGAGGAAGTCACATTGCGCGAGAACTGGATGGCGGAAGTATGGTGGTGTCTTGGTTAGACAATAGCAAGATGGCGCCGCCTGGTGGTCGGCGTCTTGCACTCACCAGTTCTGTGAAAAACACACGTGTCTGATGGCGGATAAGGAAAGATAGAGCACCGCTGTATCTAACGTTATCTGACCACCAGATGTGTAAAAAGATGTCAGTGCGTGTATGTGTGTGTGCATGTTAGTCACAAGAGAGGGAAGAGGGAGGGCAATCGTGAGAGGGAGAGAAGCGGTTCCTTTGTCCACAGACAGCATGCGTACGGACGGCAGTCTGTAATGCACGTTGTCTGGTTTCTGATCGACAACTTTGGTGAGGGGAAAAACACGTGCGTGGGGTACCTACGTTAGCGAAGCTGACTCACAGAAGGACGAAGTTCCTCCTAGCTCAGTTCACAATGGAGGCATATTTTTCAGGGTGTGCTCTGATTTAAAAGGGGCGGTGATGTCATGGCTGTGTCATCAGGACGCTCCGCTGTGCAGGAGCGTCTCCGCCAATGAGTGACTGTATGTTGACTGTTCCCTGCTGAGGTGTGAAAATTGCAAAGCATTACTGGAAATGGAGTTTGCAATGGACTCCCATTGTCTGTAAGCAGCGTTTTTGGTGCTGTTCCTTTGTCTCAGAGGTAAGAAAGGAAAAGGCACCTCGTGGTCAGGTCTCAGTGGGTACATGTAGGCCTTCTCTGTGTGACCTTGTGGTTTGAGGCCCAACAGTGGCATGGTCATGCCTGCTGGTGGCTGCTTCAGTGCTGTCAGCTTTGGCGTCCCAATATTTCTCTTGATCAAGATGCTTCCTTAGAAAGGGAATGATACAGGGGTGCCAGCAAGATGAGCAGCACGGCAGTGTGATGAGTTCAAATGAAGGGATGGATAACCAGGGCTTTCAGGCAGACCAGTCTTTTCCACTGCACCAGGGATACCTTGCTTGAAGGTTTCCCAGAGTTTAAGGGCCTCCTGAACAGCAGGTTCCCCAGGGAAGGAAAGCAGGTGGAGATTTTAAGTGAAACTGCAGAGGTAATCAGGGGGCATTTCTGGGCAAATGTACGGTACTTCCTGACAACTTGAGAGGGCAATTGGTAGAGAGCTTTATCTTGATATCACCTGCACCCAGCTCGGCTCTGTGGTAGGTATGGCAGTTCTATAAGCCACTTCCAGCTGACGATGATCATCTTCCTTGTTATGCCAATCCGGCTATACCAGGTGTTCTGGTTGGTGGTCTTCCATACAAACCATACGTCGGCAATTGAGAGACCATGGAGAGACCAAGCCACAGGTCTATATTGATTGTAAAGATAACAAGACTAGGTCAAAAACCTAGTATATGGCTGGAACGTGTATGAAATGCTAGAGGACTTTTAATTTGTACGTCACCTGGTTATGATCAGACATGGACATCGCCAGCATTTTTAAGATGTTTGTTTTTATGTAGGTTTAAAGTTTAGTGGCATCTAGCGGTGCAGATTGCAACCAATTGAATACCCCTCCCTTCACCCTCCCCTTCCAAGGATGTAGGAGAACCTATGGTGGCTGCAAAACTCGCAAAAAAGGTGAAAAGCCCTCTATCAAGCCAGTGTTTGGTTTGTCCATTCTGGGTTACTGTAGAAACATGGTGGTGCAACATGGCAGCCACTGTGGAAGAGGACCCGCTTCCTATGTAGATATAAAGGGTTCATTCTAAGGTAACCAAAACACAATGACTCTTATTTTCATGGGATTATACACTAATTAAAACATACTTATGAATATTATATTCCATTTCTGGCAAGTCTGTTCCACTCAATGCCACCAAATTCTACACACTGCACCTTTAAGTTTATTTATTTGTATAGCACTTTTCATACAGTAGTTGTAACTCAAGGTGCTGTACACATTACAAAAACATTAAAAATACTTATAATACAGTGCTCCAGATTTTGGGTGTAGACTATATGTTGCTGTTGTAAGACGGGTTGAGTTAAGAGTGAGGTAATTTTTTATGTTTTATGTATTATCACTTTATTATAACACTAGTACACTCTCGATTCAAAAAGATAATCTGATCTACCCTCCACAGCAGCTCAGCACGGAAATATTCAGAGGGAATTTATACTAAAAAGATGTTAACCCACTTGATTTGATTAACTCAGACAGCTTTCATTATTAACTTCATATAAACTTTGTAATTATGTACTGTATTTATATTTTTGCACAGAAACCAACAGTAAGCCTGCATTCTGGGAGCGCAGTGTTCACAGCAAGCAAAAACTATTCCAATGTACAGTACACATGGTCATAGCAGTATTGTTTTAATACAGACTTTAAAAGATGTGAACCTATGCTTTAAGTTTTTTCCATAGTGGTTAAGGATTTTTTTCCTTGAAATTAATTGGTCTAAAGATACTTAGTTGAAATTTATGGAGCTTCAACCTTGCTCTGTGTCAGAAGGACCTACTGAAAGTTAATGAGTGTTATAACCATAAATAGAACACATGTATTGTAAATTAAATCAATTGTAAACTTAAGATTTTCCTTATTGTGGCAAGAGAATGGGATGTAGGGCATTAACCAGTGTAATCAAAGGAATCCAACTACACTACCCTGGGGGTTTTACCCAAGGTTACCTCAAGTTACCTCAGACCAGTACCAATAACCGAAGAGGCAATCAGGTTTGTCATACTAAGAAGCAAGAGACATGGTTCCATCCATAAAAAATTCTTTACTTAACAATAGCAAGAATTAATAAAAGAGCCATTAAGCATACCATCCACACATACATTAAAAAGGGGCAGGGGAATTATTCAGAGCTGAGGCTTAACAGTGAAGGAGGAGAAGGAGAGGCATCCAGAAGAGAGTCACCCCGCATCACACATGCCCACACACACACACACACACACACACACACACACACACACACACACACATACACACACAATGGTGAAGTGTAAAGAGTTAAGATTTAGGCTATTTTTATATGTTTTATATATTATCACTTTATTATAACACCAGTATACTCTCAATTCAAAAAGATAATCTGGTCTACATGTAATTGTCTAGTCCTTAAATATAAGATGATCCCCACTTTTTCAAACGTAACCTCCAGAATAAAATATCATATGTTTGGGTCAACATGGTATTTATGTATAGAGTTTATAGCAGGGTTCCTATCAGTCTGATCTCTACCAGAGGAATATGATTTGTACCAGCTGTAAACAGAATCATTAAAACCCATGGAAAGCAGCTTATAACAAAATTGTATCAAAACCTCTGGAGAGCGCTCCTTCATGGGTTAAACACCAACACCTTTATGAAAGAGGAAGTAGCAAAAAATGAAGTGAAACTGGGTGGCACTTCCCAAAAGCATCTGAAGGTTACAATGATCTTAGCTCATACGGTTTACAGAAATCTGAAAGCTTTACTTCAGCTGGACTTATTTTTGTATTTGGCTAATGGCTGGAACAGCACTCTTTGTTCACAGACTTTGTTCTTACAATTTCTCTACTTTTTTAAGGTGACACAGAGCAATTCTCTCTCTCTCTCTCTCTCTCTCTCTCTCTCTCTCTCTCGCACCATTTCTCAGTCCAGAAGACGCATTGCAACACTTCTTGTCTATTTTAGTACAGAGTGGGGCATGGTGACATAACAGAATTTTAGAGACTTATCACAGCTCTATCAGGAAATCAGGAAAATCAATATTTATATTATTCGTCAATTTCTATATTTGTTTTTAGTCTGTTCTTATGAGCAAGCCACAGCTGTTCTCCTGTGCACCTCAATGCAATAGACATTTGGTGAAACAGCACTTCTTGCCAATCAGTTAACTTCAAGTACAGAATGTGCATCTGTGGCTAACTGTAGGAGTGGAAACTAGGCTTGTGCACACAGCAGCATTAAAAATCTGACACAAAGAATCTTTATGGATATTTCTGTCAGTTTGCATGACATCATCATATTTGGTTATAAAAAAAAAAAATTATGGGATTTAAAAAACAATCCATTGTGTTTGAGTAACGTCATGAGGAACAAACTTGCATGAGGAACTTCCAGGTTCCTCCTCTTTTCCTCTGCTCTTCACCCCAGTTTATTAGCTATTATAAAACCACAGATTCAAGCCTCCAACCTGGAGAAGGAGCTTCAATCAAGACCTCTGACTGAGAAGGAAAGGTACTGCTTTCTCACTTACTGCATTCACAGATTTTGAAAAACACACATATTCACTTTCTTGCCACCATTTAGATGAGAAAATTGATACCACTCTCATGTTATGGCAAATATGAAGCCATCAGCCAGCAGTCAATAATTTTTCCATGATGACAGGGTTTCAGGGTGGAGATTAAACTGTTGTAATTTTTGCTGTAGGACTGTTAATATGGCTTTTTATTAAGTTTTAAAAATTTTCAGGTGAGAAAGTAACCATTTAGATTCCCAATATGTGGTCAGTTTTTCCAAATAAAACTTACTTCAGAAGAGAGGATCTGCATGTGATGGTCGCATCTACTGCCACACAGTTGATTAGATGCCTTCTTGTGCATATCCCTATACTTTACACTTTATTTTGTGTACTTTGGTGTATTGACCTTATGCAAACAGATAAATGACATGACACATAACTCTTGTTTCATAGATCATACTCATAGTTCATTGAGTATTTTTGACAATGCATTAGTTCTATTTGTAGCACACATATTTAGTTAATTTTGTTCAGTCAACAGTTTTCTGAATTGTCTCTTTTGTCTCAGATGTTTCAAATGGTCTGATCAGCCAGTAGGTCAGTTAAGTCTGTTCAGTTTATGTTAAGTTATTATAGCCTGTGTTAGTTGTTTTTAGTTGGCCTCTTTTATGGGCCCTGAATCTTTGAACTACCTGTGACTCATGCCTGCCAGCTCGGTCCCTCACATAACCCCTCGTAAAACCTCATTGTGTCATTTTTTCACTCCAGTTTTTGTATGGATTAAACATGATAGAACGTGTGAATCAGTGAGGTTGATTTTGTTACTTACAGAAAAGCATTTCTGCAAAGATTAATGAAAAGCCCTCCAACAGCTGTGTATATAGAACACCAGGAACCTGCCTTGATACATTCAAGTACATACTGGCCACAACAGTAGGTTACAGCCAGTATGTACTGGCCATCAGGCGAACTGGGACAAATCCCAGTGGGCTGTCAAAAAACACATTTTTGGACCGTCAAAACATATCCATTTATACCGGCCCTCTCTGTGTGCCTGTCATTCAGGGTGTGCACGAGAGTGTGCTGCATGCCTGTGACAGGCCATATTCAGACCAAATCAGGCTTTGCGGTGCACCACTGCAGGTTTGAGCTGACGTGTGTGGGCATGTTTATGCTCTACAACATAACCGCTGTGAAACAATCAGAAAATAACGTTTTATTGATCTGATTCACTGGCTTTCTTGCTACTACTGCTCCCTCTCTTCATTCACTCTCTAGCTCACTTGACCACAGCTGCTCTCTCTTTCTCGCTTGCTGGTTCTGGCAGCTCTCTCTCTCTTTTTCTCTTGTCTTTTTTAAAATGAGGTGGGAAACTGACAAAAAAGTCTAACATTATCAAACAAAGAGAAATTTCCTCCCCTCGTCCTAGTAACATCTTTGTACTCAGGCAATAACAGCCGAGTGCCCCCCTTTATGCTCACTGTCAGGAGGGGGAGACAAAAGTCCTGTTTAAAAAGTTTATAATATTTGTAATTGGCTAATCACTTATCAAGTGAAAATTATGATCAATGATGCTGAAATAGAAAGAGTGTATGAAAATACATTTCTGGACGTGATAATTGATCATAAATTATGATGGAAACCACACAAATAATGTAAAAAAATGTCTAAAATCATTGCAATATTATAAAAAACTAAAGATATATTGAATCAGAACTCACTATATATACTGTATTGTTCTCTCATAGTTCCATACATTACCTACTGTGTGGAGATATGGGGAAATACATACAAAACCGACATTAACCCAATTTTCATGCCACAGAAGAGAGCTATAAGAATTGTAAATCAATCAATTACTATCAACCAACCAACGCACTATTTATTAACTTACATACTTTAATATTTTGTGATCTAGTTGATCTTAAAACTGCACAGATAATGTACATAGCACAACATAGTTTACTTCCTAAATGTACTCAGAGGTTGTTTGAAATTAGAGAGAGCCAGTATGAATTAGCCAGTATGAATTTAGGGGAATAGGTATGTTTAAAAAACAAGGGTATGGACAAATATAAAAAAAATAGATGTATATCTGTCAAAGGGGTTAACTTGTGGAATAGTTGTGACAAGGAATTAAGAATGTGTAGTTCACTCAGCAAATTTTAAAAAATGTTTAAAAATAAGGTGATAAACAAATATAAAACTAAGGTATGATCATTATTGTGTATGAAATGTTTGGAATGTTTGGAAAGAATATGTTATGTAAAAAGGGTAGGTATAATAAGCTAAAAAAGCTGGTTCCAGAAGTGTATTTCCCCATTCTGTATTCCCATTTCAAAGTTTTTTTTAAAAACCTCTTCAACATAGAAATTCAGGAATCTCCCGGATAATGTAACGATCCTATAGGTTTATATTCTGACCACCAGTTTCAATTGTTTCAACTTTGTTTCTGAGAAATCATGTTTTGTCTGTGACTTTGGCATGGCGCACAGCTAAGAATACTACGACACTCACAACCCTTGCTATGGAGAAGAAGCCATGGGCACGAATCAGAGAGTAATGAATTCAAATTAAAAGTAATCTGATTCACTCTGTAGATTGTAAAATCAGTTTTATCAACATTGTAATCTTTAGCTTCTGCCCGCCATAGGCGGCACACATGATTGAATTTAAAGCCCAGTGATTGGCTTTTTCTTGCTGAAATGCACATTGGGAGTCACAGGTAACTTCTACACAAAAACTTTGATGTACACAGTCTTATACCTTTGACTTTTTTCTAAAGAACCAGATAGTTGTCCATCTTTTGTACTGATGATTTAACCTCAAGAGTTTCATGCCGATTCAAGCCATAGAGGTGCTCAAACTGTGACTCACGTAACATTGTCTATGGGAAAAATGAATTTTTATTTCCGGAACCAGGGGGGCATGAAATCTGATAGACCTGAAAGCTGACTTCACATCCCTATGCACTGCCTCTGTAAATTGTTACTAAGGTTCCATTTTATTTCAGCAAGAAGAGACCATGGTAACGCCTGTAGAGCTGCTGGGAACTTTGGAATATTTGACAGATGAAGAGTTTAAAAAGTTCAAATGGTTCCTGCAGCAGGCTGATGTCTTGGAGGGCTTCCCAGCTATCCAAAGGAGCCAGCTGGAGAACACAGACAGGTTGGACACAGTTGATCAGATCGTAGAGACCTACAACAAAAACGCAGTGGAGGTGACCATAATGGTTTTGAAGAGGATAAAAAAAAATGGCTTGGTGCAGCATTTATCAAATATCAACTCAACATCCAAAGGTAAGTAGGGGAAAAACAAATAAATGCATACCCAACAGCTAAATGAACAGGTGAATAGGTAAGATAGAGTTGGAAATGTGTTTGTGTCCATTCATCTGGAAATGTTTGCATTACTCTTCTTACAATAGCATATTTACATTAATGTCATCTGTTGTTTGTTCCCTTAGAGACTCTCACTGATTGCCAACGCAAACTAAAATCCAACCTCAGGAGAAGGTTTCAGCATTCGTTTGAGCAAGCCACAAAATCTGGAAAGCAGATATTGATGAATGATATCAACACTGAGCTCTATATAATGGAGGAAACGTCTCAAAAGGTCAACATAACACAGGAGATCAGCCAAACTGCAACAGCATCCAGCATAACAGTTAATCTGGAACAGACTATCAGTATAGAGGACTTCTTTAAACCCATGCCAGGTCAAGATGAATCAGTCAGAACATTAATGACAAAAGGAGTGTCTGGTATTGGGAAAACAGTCTTGACACAGAAGTTTGTTCGGGATTGGGCTGAAGACAAAGTTGACAACAATATACAGTTCCTGTTTCCATTCACTTTCCGAGAGTTGAATTTGCTTAAAGACAGAAAATACAGCTGGGTGGAACTTCTCCATCACTTCTATGCTGATACCAAAGAAGTAGAAAACTTTGATAAACTCCAGATTGTATTTATATTTGATGGTCTGGATGAGTTTCAACTTTCTCTTGACTTCCACAATAACGAAATCCTGACTGATGTCACTGAGTCAGCCTCAGTGGATGTGCTGCTAACAAACCTCATCATGGGGAAGTTGTTTCCTTCTGCTCATCTCTGGATAACAACAACACCTGAGGCAGCCAGTCAAATCCCTCCAGAGTACATTCACATGGTGACAGAGATGAGAGGGTTCACGGATTCAGAGAAGGAGGAGTACTTCAGGAAGAGATTCAGAAATAAGGAGCTGACCAGTAGAATTATCACCCACATCAGGGCTTCGCGAACCCTCCACATCATGTGCCACATCCCAGTTTTCTGCTGGATCACTGCTTCAGTTCTGGAGAACGTTTTGAAAACCAGTGACAAAGGGGAGCTGCCCAAGACCCTGACTGAGATGTACACACACTTCCTGGTGGTTAACTCCAAACTAGCAAATGTCAAATACCAAGAAGGAGCTGAGACAGATCCACCGTGGAACACCAAGACCAGCAAGATGATTCTCGCTCTGGGAAAACTGGCTTTTGAACAGCTTCAGAAAGGCAACCTGATCTTCTATGAAGCAGATCTTCTAGAGTGTGGCATTGATATTAGAGCAGCCTCAGTGTACTCAGAAGTTTTCACACAGATCTTTAAAAAGGAGCGTGCACTAAACCAGGACCAACTTTTCTCCTTTGTCCATTTAAGCTGTCAGGTGTTTCTGGCTGCTGTTCATGTCATTGTGTCATTCGTCAACTCTGGTGTCAACCTCTTGTCGGAGGAACAATCACCCTCCCTCATCACAGACAGATCAGTAAAACATCTCTACCAGAGTGCAATTGACAAGGCTTTACAGAGTCCAAATGGACACTTGGACTTGTTCCTTCGCTTCCTCATGGGCCTTTCACTGAAGACCAATCAAGCTGTTCTTCAAGACCTATTGAAACAATCAGGGAGTAGCTTACAGAGCAATCAGGAAACAGTCCAGTACATCAAAAAGAGGATTGAGGAGAATCCCTCTCCAGAGAGATGCATCAATCTCTTCCACTGTCTGAATGACATGAACGATCATTCTTTAGTGGAGGAGATCCAACAGTACCTGAGTTCAAGAAGTCTCTCCACATACAAACTCTCTCCTACCCAATGGTCAGATCTGGTCTTCATCCTATTATCATCAGTGAATGAGTTGGACGTGTTTGACCTGAAGAAATTCTCAGCTTCAGAGGAAGGTCTTCTGAAGTTGCTGCCAGTAGTTCAAGCCTCCAAGATATCTCTGTGGGTGCACAAATTATTTTACATATTAAAAACTGTGGATGTTATATTTTGAGGTTTTTGTTCATCCTTTGTTTGGCATTTTAAGGTTAAGTGGCTGTATGCTGTCTGAGAGAAGCTGTAAAGCTCTGGCCTCAGTTCTCAGTTCCCTGTCCTCTAATCTGAGAGAGCTCGACCTGAGTTACAACAGCATGACGAATGCAGGGGTCCAGGAGCTTACATGTGGCTTGAAGAATCCACAATGTAGACTGAAAACTCTCAGGTCAGCATGCTTTATTTAAGTATCATTAAATACCACTTTGACTACATTTTACATTTTTGTGTTTATTACTACTGCTTACCCTTTTTTCTACTGAGGCAATGGAAATCTTACTTTTAATGAATATGCCCATACATTATAGACTTTTAGCCACAATAGCAGTGTGGCTCCTGGGATAGCAGGTTGGTTGGTTGGTCCACAACACTGGTCCACATTGAAATATCTGGAATTTGGTATTGGATGGATTGTCATGAAATATCCAACACTCTAGGTCCTCAGAGAAGGAATCCTGATGAGTATGGTGAAATCCCTAGCTTTTCATCTCAAGCAACTAGCAGGTCAACATTTTTAATTATCCAGTAAAGTATTTCAACATATCCTGGATGAATTAGCGCAAAGTTTGGTAAAGACATTCGTGGTTCTGAAATGATCTATACTAATGACTTTGTTGAACCTTTCCTTAAGTGCCAAATTTTTGGTTCAGATTGAAATATTTTAACAACTACTGGATGGATTGCCATGAAATTTTGTACAGCCATCCATGTTCCCTCCAGGATCAACTGTAATAAATTTAGTTATATATTGACCTCAATTAGCGCCATCATTAGGTCAAAATTGCAATTTGCAAATTTGTCCAAAACTTAATATATACATACACCTACATATATTAACTGGACACTGTCCTGTACAAGCATGGTCTGATCTGGTGGATGCTGAGCAGCTCTGCTGCAGCATGTACCTTGCTTAAGGACACCTCAGTGATGGTAGTGATGGAGGGGCATGTGCTGCTCATTCACTTCTCATGTGCTATATCATAAAAATAAAGATGGAAGGAATAATAAATAAATAGGAAATTATTTTTTTTTTAAAAGAATGATATAAAGGAACTACTGCGACTAGAGGGAATCAAAATTCAGTCAAATCAAAAGTCATACTGTATTTATCAAAACTTATTTTTACAGTATTCGTCCATCCTCATCATTTATTCTTCTTTAGGCTGATTGGCTGTGATCTGCCATCCGTTAGCTGTAAAGCTTTGTCTTCAGCTGTCAGTTCTCAGTCCTTCAGTCTTAGAGAGCTGGATTTGACAAACAACAACCTGCAGGACTCAGGAGTGAAGCTGCTTTCTGTTGGATTGCAGAGTCCACACTGCAGACTTGAAACTCTCAGGTGAGTCGGCCGTATGACTAACCATCTCAAACCTTTTCATTCAAAAAGTTGCTCAACACTAAATGAAAATCTTGTTTTTGCTAACACAGACATTTTATTTTTTAGGTTGATTGGTTGTGCGCTGACGTGGAAAGGTTGTGATGCTGTGGCCTTTTTTCTTAGTTCCCCGTCCTCCAGTCTGAGACAGCTTGACCTTTGTAATAATAACCTGCAGGACCCTGGAGTGATGGTGCTCAGTGCTGGGCTGGAGAGTCCACACAGTAAACTTGAAACTCTCAGGTTAGACAATTCCCTCTTATTGTTACTGTCCCTTCACTGAAGCTCAACAGGGAAACACTGTTGGAGGAAACAAAAAGAGTGACTTTTGTACTAAAAATACTGTAACTTTGCAAGATTTCCACTTGATCTGACTAAATATGACTGCTGAAACCTCATATTAGTTTAAGATAAACTATTAAATACATTTTTACACAAAACAAGGACTGTAGATTTTGTCCCCCACTTACACTGAGAGCAGATTGGGAAGGGATCTTTAAATGGTCATTATTATTATTATTATTATTATTATTATTATTATTATTATTATTATTATTGTTACAGCAAGCTAAACTGGTTTCAGTGATTATTTTGGCAGCTGACTGTTTTAAGACAGACTTGAAAAATTGTGAACCAGTCCTTTAATGGTATTCTTACAGATCTTCAGTGTTTAAGTAGCTTGTGAAAAATGTGGCCAAAAG
Source organism: Thunnus albacares (assembly GCF_914725855.1). Lineage (NCBI taxonomy): Eukaryota > Metazoa > Chordata > Actinopteri > Scombriformes > Scombridae > Thunnus > Thunnus albacares. The sequence continues at coordinate 4,863,358 of NC_058122.1, read as the reverse complement.
TCAGAAGGCTGCACCAATTATTTCAATGTGACAGATACATATTAAATTAACATTGCATATATTCTCCTGCTGTGTAAATAAAGGATTGGATGTGTGATGGGCAGGTATCCAATTGTAAATTACTCAGATCCAGATCAGGGCCAGATATTATCCAGACATCCAAAATTAGAATCAATTAATAAATTAACACTTAAAAAAGGTATTCTAAGTTAATTGATTAAATTTTAGTTTAAACTATGAGTTATAAAACTCCCCCAAAAAATCAATAAAAAAGATAATTAAATTAACCGTTGAATAATTCTGTTACTGTACTTACTATGTCTTTACATTAATGAATCAATCGAACTTTCAAATGAAATTGTACTTTTTAAAAAAGGGTTTTGTTCTTTCAACATTTAACATTTAGAGTTTTCATTTCATGATCACTTTACTTTTAAAGATGACTCTCTTTACTTTAAAGACATGTAAGCAGTATGTGACCTAAAAAGTCCATCTTTATACTCAGGAATTGAGTGTGAAAAGAGATTACTTTTTATATTTGTTTTATAATTAATTCTTCCTCAGGCTACGTGGCTGTAACCTGTTGGAAAAAAAGCTGTGAAGCTCTGGCCTCAGTTCTCTCTTCCCAGACCTCCAGCTTGAGAGAGCTGGACTTGGGTAACAACGATTTGCAGGATTCAGGAGTGACGTTCCTCTCTGCTGGACTGGACAGTCCACATTGTAACCTGGAAACTCTCAGGTCAGCTGAGTGATATATTTGGTACTTTTAGAGACATTTTTATCTTTTAAGGAATTTAAGATTAAAGTTTGAACAATTATTGGCCATACAACATGAGCTTGTGTTTGTCATCAACATTAATTATTCCTCAGACTGACTGGATGTAAGCTGTTGGAGAGAAGCTGTGAAGCTCTGGCCTCAGCTCTCAGCTCCCACACCTCTAGTCTGAGAGAGCTGGATCTGAGTAACAACGACCTTCAGGATTCAGGAGTGAAGCTGCTCTCTCCTGGACTTGAGAGTCCTGAATGTAGACTGAAAACTCTCAGGTCAGAACAAATGCCCATCTAAATGCTCTCTCAAACACACTTTCACATCAGGGACAAGATTCTAAACCTGTGTGGGATCTCACAGTGACTTGAAACCAGTTGTAGCAACGATTGTTGGCAATACCTCCTCCTTTATTGTTTTAACTTCATGGTCAAAATAATAAATAATCAAGTGTGCATCAATTTTTGCAGGTTGTCAGGCTGCCAGGTCACAGAGGAGGGCTGTGCTTCTCTGGCCTCAGCTCTGAACTCCAATCCTTCCCATCTGAGAGAGCTGGATCTCAGCTACAATCATCCAGGAGACTCAGGAGAGAAACTGCTCTCTTCTGGACTGCAGAATCCAAACTGGAGACTGGACACTCTCAGGTATGGCTCATAGAGCGCTTACACCTAGTGGAACCTTGGTGGCAGTGAAATATTAAAGGATCGTTCTCTTTACAACAACTTGGGCTTAAAAACAATTTTAGATTAGAAAAAAGAGTGGAAACCACTAATCAAACTTTAAAGGAGAAAACTATCGTGAGTACAATGTTATCATAAGTGATACAGTTTAAATGTCAACTATGACTAAATAAAATTACTAAAATAAGAAACAAGTTGTAATGCTAAAATTTAGCATAGATTGTGGATAATAATTCCTAATGAAAGCTATTTCATGCTCCTACTTTCACAGTCAAAGAGAATATGCTTTTCAGACTGTTTATTCTTTCAGAGTGAATCATGGTGGAGTGCAGAGGTTAAAATCTGGTCTGTGGAAGTGTAAGTATTTTATTTTATTAATGAGAACAAAGCAGCTTCCATGTTGTATGGACTTACCCTAAAAATAGACCAAGTAAATATTGTGCATATACACATATGATGTACAGTATGTATATTGTGTCACATGATTACATTCATATTTTTTAGGGCCCGAGCCGAAAGGGTGAAGGCCCTATTGTATTTTGTGTGTTTGTTTCTTTCTTCTTGCTTTATTATTCCGCCACTTAAACCCTAAATTTGACCCCCTAAACATGCTCAAAAACTCACCAAATTTGGCATGCACTTCAGGTCTGATAAAAAATTTGATAAAATGTAAAATTAACCCCCAAAGTGCCAAAATGTGCTCTCTAGCGCCACCTATGTAACTAAAATGGGCACCACGGCCTGTAGGAATGTCGTAGAGAGATCAAACCAAAACTCAATTATTTGTCTCATCAAGACCTACAAATCATACACTGACACCCCTGACCTAAATCCAACAGGAAGTCCGCAATTAACCTTTCTAATAAGACTTTGCCTCAATTTTGGCCCCCAAACAAATGCTATCTCCTCCGAGGGCATTAATGGTATCGGCTTCAAACTTCAATAGATGACTTATGACAATGTGCTGAAAAAATATTGTTAAAAACTTGAATGTAGTGTAGTGTAGTAACTCGAATGGTTTGGATTTTATAAGCCCTGAAAGTTGCAGTGCCACATCACATCAAATGTACCCCTTACAATGTAAAACAATGGGGGAGGCATGGACTTTGTGTCAAACAGAGGTTTCTGACATCTAAATTATAAGTCTGATCACTTTCAAACCTGTATCAATAGATTCGCCACAAAATTTCCCACTAAAACATGATTTTTAATGTAGGATTTGGCCAAAGTAATGGGATTTATGTGGAGATTTCACCAGAAGTGTACTCCTCTCCAACTGCTCCTCGTTATGTGACTCCCTCAGTGCTGTGAAATATTCCACAATACACACTCATTATAAAATAACAGGAACAGCAACAAATGACTTTAAAACTCAGACTCTAATATCTCAAAAACAGTAAAAGATAGAAAAAACATGTAAATTCAAGATTTGTAGGTCAAAGTCTCGTGACTCATTTAAAGTTCAAATGAAATCTGTACCTAAAACTATGTGGAAGCACTAAATGTTCAAAAAGGTGTGGGTTCGCTCACACTCTCCATTCAAATATATGAGTATTTTTCTGTGTCCAGCTGCAGTTACTTATTGTCTCTACACACCTGATAGTACACATTTCAATCAAACTTTGACCAGGTCATGTGGGTTATTTCTAAAAATAGACTTGATGAAAATTAGGAAATAAATTTGTTTTACACACAAAATTTACTAATTGAAATTCAAGTGAATGGGCCCAAAACTTGCATACTTTTGATGACAGGTGTGAGCAAGATAGACATGTCTCACCCTGCAGAAAATTCTCATGCTCACACCGTAAAGATTTGATGCTTCGCCACGTCAGAGGAAGTTGCTATAACTTTATTGTAAATACTCCAGTCTGCACCAAACTTTACATGTTTGATAAGACTCCCGGCCTGAACACGTCTGCATGACAATATTCTATCGATGATGCAAACTGGCTGAATAGTGCCCCCTATGAAATTTCAGCGAAGCAGCTCCAGCAATGGGCAAAACAGTGGACAAAGGAAGTGATGTTTATCTCTCCTTCTTGCACTGTTTGAAAACAGCCCAGGTCTGAAGACATCTACATGCCCGTGACAGAAGCCCTTTGATTGCGCCGCGGCCGGACATGCGCGGAGGTGCGAGGGCCCATTCATCGCTGCTTGCAGCTTTAATTAAATATTATATTTACATTATATTTTGTGTATGGACTGTTACAACCAATTATTAGTATATAGTTACTGTACATATATTACAAATATGTATATATATATATATATGCATGTCAAAACATATATAAAGCTGTAAGGTAAAGCACCACTCATGCCTCAATGTTAAAATGCTTTTTAGCTTAAATTCATTATAGTATATCATATTTCAGGTGATAAGACTTGATACATTACATGCATACAGTATCTGAGCTGAAGAAGACATGGTAACTGCAACAGCAAGCTACCCAATGTTGAAATGTGTCTAATTAAATTTACTCAAGTACTGTACTTAAATATAATTATGAGGTACTTGTACTTTACTTGAGTATTTCCACTTTATGCTGCTTGATACATTTACTTCACTACAATTCAGAGGGAATTATTCCCCTCTATTCTTTTCATATGTTCTTATAGCATTGTTTGAGACCCGAATAGTTAAATTCTCAAATATTTCACAAAAAAGCAAAGTTGAGACCCCTTTGTTGGGACCAACTGACCTAACCTCCATACACTCTAGGCCACTTACACATTGATTCATCTGTATAAACTATGTACTTTATTAAACATATTTATTACAGGTTTCTATTTTTTTTTTTTAAAGTACTTTTACGTTTAATACTTTACATCAATGTATACATTTACTTAAGTAGGATTTCAAATGCAGAAATTTTCCTTATAATTCAGTATTTTTACATTGTGGTATTTCTACTTTTACTTATATAAAGGATCTGAGTACTTCTTCCACCACTGATCTTACAAAAGCACATTTTGCATGTAACCTTCTTTTCGTCTTTGGGGGTGAGAGTCTTTTGGAAGTGACTACTTTATGCCTGGTGATTCATCATTAGCCTATTCAGCATAGAAATCCTGTACATGCACAATATTCACAGAACATTAAAATACTAATTATAACTGCCAAGTTGTTAATGAATCAACAAATGCTGACCATAGCAAGTATGTACTTCTGCTGTACTGTATCTTGTTCTGTCCATCAGATGCCTGTGAACTCACACTGGACCCAAACACAGCTCACAGAGAACTCATCCTGTCGGAGAACAACAGACAGGTGAAATTAGTGGAGGAGGAACAGCCATATCGATATCACCCAGAGAGATTTGATTCCTTCAAACAGCTGCTGTGTAGTAATGGACTGACTGGTCGCTGTTACTGGGAATTTCAGACAAATCTTCAATATAATGTGACAGTGGCTTACCGAGGAATCAGCAGAAGAGGAGATGGTAATGAGTGCAAGTTTGGAGGGAATGACAAGTCCTGGAGTCTACACTACAATGCCGGTTACTCTGCTTGGCACAATAACACAGAAACAAAGATATGTACCCCTAAAAACAACACCAGAAGAGTAGCAGTGTATCTGGACTGGCCTGCTGGCACTCTGTCCTTCTACACAGTCTCATCTGACACAGTGACTCACATCTACACCTTCTACTCCAGATTCACAGAACCCCTCTACCCTGGCTTTAGCTTTGAGGTTAGGCCTGTACCTGGGGTGACACTATTGTGGTATGGTTCCTCAGTGTTTCTGCATCACATAGATGAGGAACAACTTCAGTCAGACATCTAGCGCAGAATTCAGAGGCTATCACAGGTGTAATTTCCTGTTAGTTTTAGTTTTCTCACTAAAATTCCTCTTAACAGTGTTCTGTCCAGCAACCAAACTTCCAGATGAGAGTTAGTTGTTGATGTCAGTTGATGTTGATTTGCTCATCTTGTTTGCCTTGTTTGCCCTGGGTTCCACTTGTCAGGCTACATGCCATTTGCCCTACTATCACATTGTTGGGGCTGGTTGGGGCTGTACCCTGCTTATTAGCTCCCTAATAGAGTTGCAGAGTGGGAGGAGCATCCTTGTCTCCAGGAATAAAAATCCCATTCCTTTTTCCCATAGAAAAATTTATTCCCATTCACTTTTCCCATGAACTGGGTCTCAGTTTGAGCGCTTCTACGGCTTCGATCAGTATGAAACTCTCCCAGTTAAATCATTATCACAAAAAATTAACAGCTGCATTAGAAAATATCTGGTTCTGTACAAAACTTGGTACATAAAGGGTAGAAGTTAAATATAGCTCTAAATGTGCATTTCAACAAGAAACAGCCAATCACTGATCTTACAATTCTGTCATGTGTGTGGGCAGAAGCTTGGTTCAGTTTCTGGGTCACTTTTAAGTTAATTCAGCAACTATTGCATAGAGTTTTGTTTACAACTCCAACAACGTTTTGAATTCATTACCACTCTGATTTGCACCTTTCACTGGCTTCTTCTCCATGGCAATGGCAGCTCAGGCTCATGGATATTGTAGTATTCTTAGCGGTCCGCCATGCCAAAATCACAGACAAAACGTGATTTCTCAGAAACAAAGTTGAAATAATTGAAACTGGTGGTCATAATATAAACCTATAGGATCGTTACATTATCTGGGAGAGTCCTGAGTTTCTGTGTTAAGTAATATTGAGGAGGTCATTTAAAGTAAAATTTGAAATGGGTATATACAATGGGGAAAAACACTTCTGGAACCAGCGGCATCTCCCACTTCACAACTCTATGAAATTGTGTGTCGACGCCTAACAAACATGTTGAATGCAGTTACTTCCTCATAAAGTTTCCTGTAGGGAATAGGAAGGTTTACTGCGTGTGTAGGCTCCGTAGATTTCCTCAACAATGTAACTACACGATATGATCACAAGAACCGTGACTGGTCAACATGGGCTGCTTGTGATTTTTATATAGGAATAATACAATATTTGTTTTTTGACTTTCTTGAATCACAGAAGAAGACAGGAAGTAATGAAGGAGAGAAAGATGTATGATATGCAACAAATCAGAGTTTTTAGAGTGGACATGACATTATGAAAGTTGAAGAAAGACTCTTTTGAAGAATAGTCTTTTCTTTGACACGCATTTTGCAAAGATTTGATATGATACCTAACTATGTAATGTAAATATGCAGAATAATCCCATATTCTGTAGTAAAACAAGGCTGAACTTGTCACCGTTGCTGGTATCACAAAGTAAATGACAGAATTTACACACAGTTACTGTGGGGAATAAAATTAAATCTGATGCTGAACAATGAAAAAAAACCTATGAAATGTATACTGCATCGCCTGAGTGCTCACATACATGTACATTTGTACGTCTGTTTTTCTGCATTTATTGCCTTATTTTGTTTTTAATGCTGTCTGGTTAAGCCAAAGACAACAATACAGCTCCTAACTAACTATATAAATTAGGGATGCACGATATTGGATTTTTTGCCGATATCCGATATTTCCAACTCATTGTGGCCCATTGCCCATGCCGATACCAATATATGCACATATTATTTTCCAGCTGGCTGAGGAGACTATTATGCATGCAATCATAGATTGTTCTAAGTATGATCAAGAAAGACAATATATGAAGGAAGAATTTAGGAAGACTGGATTCAGGAGCTCAGTATTAAAACTTTAATGAACTTGCCAAGTGGGTGGAGCAGTAGTTTTCTTTGAGTTTATTAGACAGACAGGATTAATGTGTAGGATTTAATCTTTGGTCCACACTCCGGAGCAGAAGGTGGCGGCAATGTACCTAATATGCTGGTTGCCAACCGCCATTATAAACCAAAAAGAAGAAGGTTAAGTTTTTTATTTTTCAAACAGAATGGTACATCCTGTCAGCCGAGGGATTTCTTATCTGTGCAGCCGAACACCACAGCACCTCGATGGACTGTGTCACCCTGACGGTCCCGGTGCTTCCTCCGCAGGCTCCACTTTACTCAGCTGCCCGTCAGACCTGCTGCTTCTTCCCACTTTAACCCGAAACAACAAATTGGGGCTTGGTGGTCCAGTTGGATCCACATGGAGAGCCGAGGCTGGGAGGCTAGCAGAGCATTAGCTGCAGCATGACCAGAGGGAAGCACAGCCAGCTAGCCTTCGCTAGCCTCCCAGCTAACGTTAGCCCTGGCTCTCTATGTGGAGCACCGAGCCCCAGTTTGTTATTCGGGTTAAAGTGGGAAGAAGCAGTGGGTCTGACAGGCAGCTTGAGTGAAGTGGAGCCTGCGGAGGAAGCACCGGGACCGTCAGGGTGATACAGTCCGACAAGGGAAGCACAGTCAGTTGGTGGAGGAGATGGCGGCATATCGGCCTCTCATAATCGGCAGAATTTGCCGATGCCGATATTTCATTTTAGAGCTTTTATCGGCCGATACCGATGACGTGCCGATAATATCGTGCATCACTAATATAGATAAATTTAAAAAACTGAAAACTATATTAAAAAATATTCCTGACTTCATTGTGCCCCCACCCCCCCACCTCTGAAACGAATACATGTCTGTGGCCCATTCTCCCTTTTGCATATTTCTGATTCATTCTTTTAAATATTTTACTCTTTTAATTACACAATCTGTTGAGTTTACTATGATCTTACTTAGTCTAGTGTATTCACGTCCTTCTTATGGCTGGCTCTGACTATGTTGGTGCTCTAGGCAAGATTTTAGATTTGAGCCCCCTCAAAAGTGCAACAATAGTACCTCCAGTCCTAGAACTTCAAATATGAATTAAAACACAAAATGTGCAACATTGGTACCTCCAGCCCAGACAAAAATTCAAGTATAGGTCAAGGTGCCACTCGATGGGTGTTTGATGGCATTGCCTGAGGTAACATGAAATTTCTTGGCTGTCAGGCAAAAGCTGACTAACCAGTAAGGCTAAACAAACTAGATGAAAACCAAATGCAAGTCTGTCTTAAAACAATATTCAGGTGCCCAAATGAGCATTGAAATAGGTTATTATCACCATAATCATTCTTCCTGTTCATACTGACCATTAGAAGATCCCTTCATAATGCACTTACAATGGAAGTGTTGGGGGCCAAAATGCACAGTCCTCCTTCTGTGCAAAAATGTATTTAAAATTTTATCTGAAGCTAATATGAAGCTTCAACATCCAAATGAGTCAAATCAAGTAGATATCTTTCAATGTTACAGTCTTTTTAGTGCCAAAGTCCCTCTTTTTGTCACTATACTTCCACCACAGCTCAACAGGTAAACGCTGTCTGAGGAAACATAAAGAGGGAATTTGATGCTAAAAAGACTGTAAATGTGGCAGATATCCACTTGGTATGACTAACTCAGGCTGATGAAGCCTCATATAAGCTTCAGATCAACTTTTAAATGTATTTTTGCACAAAATGACTGTGTGGACATACTGTGGATTTTAGCCCCCATCATTTACATTGAAAGCGCATTCGAAGGGGATCTTTTAATAGCCAGTATGAACAGGAAGAATGATTACAGTGAGGAAAACCTCTTTCAGTGTTTCAAGTCATTTTATTCTCCCACATGCAACATAATGTATTGTAACATACATACAATACTATTATCTTTAATTTTCACAGACATTTCATAAACGAGTATACAAAACTGCTAAACTATTGACTAGATGGGCCATAATTATATTTAGACAGTTAAGACATTAAGTAAATAAATACCAAATGAAAAAAAAAACATCTCACTTAACTATATGAATAGTGGGCAATGAAATAAGTATCCAAATAAATCGGTTTCTGATAGGCTAAATACATATTTGTTTATTAATTTAAATCTGGGTCATAATTGTATTCATAGACTAGACAGCTGAATATATAATTTAATAAATTGGCAATGAAGTGAATTAATAATTGATTATATATATTAAGAAATTAAACAAATAAATATCAAATAAAAATACACCTCCCCTTAAATCAGGTTCATAAGTAGGTGATGAAATGAATAAAAATTAAGAAATATAAATAAATATAAATAAAAGTAAGAAAAATAAATATGTAAATAAATCAGTATCCACTGACATAGATAGGTTATTATAAAATTCTGTTCCAACTATGTGTTTTAATATATATTTTAAGGCTTTTTCATGGTGTGTTTATTCCTGGATGCTTGTTAAGCATTAGAGGGAGTAGAATATAATTTTTAAAATAATCATTTTAATTTACAGTCAGTACTCCAGTACAGCAGGTGGCGATATGCCTCTTTTTTCTTTCTTTTTAGTATGTGTCCCGACTCATGTGAGCAGTTGATTATCTAAACAGTCATGGCGGAGAAAGGAGCAGAAACGTCCCCTAAACCAACATTAACAGCGGCAGAGAAACAGCTTATGCGCAGCAGACAGCAGCTAGACTACTGGAAGAAAAATGCCGCGCGGGTCCGCAGCAGAAACCTGATGACCGGCCTGGCTATCGGGGCGTTTGTGGTCGGCATGTGTATCCTTTATTAACCTATATCAGTATAAAGGAATTGACATATCTTCTGTAAGTCTTATTTCATTTACATGAGGTCTATATTGGCTTGTGGGGCTGATTAAAAAAGAAGAGAAAGAAAAATGCAAATAATTATTCTAAGCACACCAAGCAAATTTTAAATACTGTCACGTGTAGCGCTTGGACAATATGTAATTTATTATAAATCTATATATTGGAATAAATTTATCTACAACTGATGATATTTTTTCTAATCAGTTTTAATATTGAAAACAGTGCGTGTCTTCTGTGGTTCATCAATTTATCACATTTATTGTCCACGAGGGAGCGCCAAAGTATTATCCATGCTGATGATATGATCTTGCACAATACAAACCTCAAAAAGTAAAAAGCAACAAATTGTTTGTCCATCAGCCTATAGTTTTGTCAGTGGCTCAGCAATTTCCTAAAACAGTTGCCTCTTCAGTTTTCAGCAAATGTTAGCCTACTCAAACAGGAATAAATTCTGAATTTGTTGGGGATCATTTCTACCAGTTACTGATTGACAGGCTTCTTGGGATATACTTGTCTGTGCAAAATTCTTTTTCTTAACAGGTAAGTTCAAATTTTTTCGAGTCTGTCCTAAAACAATAGTGGTCAGGTATCATATATTATACTTTTTGAGTGGAAGTAATCTTTTTATGCACTAATATGTCCTTTTTCACAGTGTAAAAAGTGGCATTAATGCAACACTGGTCTTTTCCCACAATAATCTGGCGCCTGTTGGGTAATTTATTGTCATCCAAATGCAGCAAGGGCAAAGAATGAAATAACTTCCAGGTTGTCAGGTTAACAATCTCAGGGAGAGAGCAGAGCTGTATTCGGAAGTGATCATCTCTACACAAAACGATGTAAATCAGGTACACAGCTGTTTTGTGTCATCATGTTTTCCTTTAACCTGTAGTTGTCCAGTTAGCTACACCATCCTGTCCGTCAAACAGGAGAGGATAATGGAAGAGCTGGATGATGATGCCAGGATCCACATCATTAGAGGGCCACGGACTGGCGCCAACTCCTAAAGACACTGAACATGAACTGTCCTGTTCATGGCTCCTCACCACAGAGCTCTGGGGCATTATGTGTGACATCCATAGACTGTTTGGTGATGATTTATGTCTGCAGAGGAACCTACGTATTACCTGCCACTCCAAGTGATATAAGGATGTTACCTTTTTTTTCATCAAATCTGTTGTCAAAATTGATGATATCTGAACTATCTTCTTCTGCTCTGAACATTCATGTTAATATATTTTGAATCTAGTGTAACCCTGAGATGAGGAGAAAAACCATAACACCAAACCCCATTCAAAAATCTTGCAATTTATTATCATTTAGCATGTTAGCAAAATTACAGTATGTACCTGATAAATCACCTAAAGCCTTTTACAGATATTTTAAAGGAGCCATTTCTTAATGTATTGAATTGATATCCAATCCATTAAGCTGTTCTAGTATCAATATCAGCTCTTCAGTAAATGCTGGTGGAAATAACAAAAAAACCTATTCTAACATTTGAAATGTGTCTACTACTCGTCAGATTATGTGTGGTGTGATGAATTTAAGAGTAGTTTTTTAAGTTAATAAAAAATAGTGTAAATTTAAAAAATATAATATTTTGTGTTTTAACTGACAAGCAAGTTATCTCAGGAGACAGATTGGTCAATGGAGTTCAGTGTGATATTCTCTCAGTCTGAAAAATAAAATTAAGTATATGGGGTTTTACATGTACTGAACCCAAGTGAAATGGAAGCAGTGTTTATGAAGTCAGTGAATCTGTTTTCAAGTTGTTTATGTTCCAGAAAAGTGAAATATAATATTGTTAAGAATGCACAAGTTGAATCATTATTAGACTTGGAAAAACACAACTATGCTCCTCTAAAACATACCTTTATGGACAGGCCTGAAGCTCCCAGAGGTTTATTGAAGAGGAACTAAGGAACTTGCAGATTCTTGAATCTTCCTTGAGACGAATGCAATAATCCATCACAGCAAGCAGTTAGTTAGGTACTGAACAGAACAAACGTTTTAATGCAAGAAGTGAACAAATTCACATGATGCTTTTCAGTATGTCCATGTTTGTGTTCCAGATTTTATTTTACAAAGCCTCCTTGAATGCACCATTTAAGATTCCAGACATGTTTTAAGACATATAAACCTTAACACTATTAACATTAACAATTACATGTAAGACGATCCTTATCTTTTTTAAGAGAAATCCTTCTTATAACATTTTGTGCACTTCAGTCAGGATTGGGGAAAGTGCAAAATTGCTTAATAGAACTCTACCACATGCAGCCAGGCCAGGCAATTTACCAGTCAGTGACCAGTAGCTGAGATGGACATGGCAGACACACACCCAGTGTGTGTAATTGTTTGACCCTGAGGGTCATACCTAAAAACATTTGTCATGATTTTAATTATGTAGCTACAATAACTATGGCCTTTTTTGAAGTGATGTACCATAAATATTCTGGGGGAACTCATTCCCTTTCTTGTGAACACATGCTTTCTTAAGGTTAAACAAACATTTTGTCCATAGGTGTCCATCCAGGTGTACTGTTTACCTCCTGATGTCAGAGGTGGTGGATGGTTTTTGCTTACTGTGATATTTGGTGGATTCATGCTACCTCAGCTTACTCCATCTGATGTGTTTGAATCAGCCCAAGCCAGTGAGGAGGACACTCTTGGACTCTGGATTGACAAATGAGATCTTGTATATCCTGGAGTATTCTTGCTTACAGTACATCCTTGCTTACAGTACATGGTAAAACCTCAATCCTGAATATATTTGAGAGTAATTGGTGCTTTGGAGTGAGAATACTGACAGATCTGTATATGTCAACTCCAAGGAACACCAACAACACAAACATAATTCAAGGAGATGAGCCTAATATTGTAACTATGGACATGCTTAAGGGCATGCTGGAACAACAGAAAGAACTATGATGAATTACTAAAAAGAGAAGAAGCCTCTGTTAATGCTTTACTCAACTGATCCTGGATTCAACAAATAAGAGAGCTGACTCCCTGCTGACTGAGATTCAAGAGCTAAAGATCAGTCTGAAATACTCTCAAAAAGATATTGATGAAATAAAAGATGATCAATTATTCTGCTGAGGCTAAGGATCTCGTAAAACAGGTCCTTGAAATCAGATCAAAGCCATTGGATTCAAATGACTAATTTGAGAGGTTGGATTATCTGGAGAATCAAACCCGGAGGAACAATCTAGTCATTGAAGGCACCACAAAGCTCAAACTGGATGCACTACAGAGATAGAGCATGCACACAGGAATAGAAAATTTAGGGGTAATGCTGGGAAGCCAAGTTCAGTTGTGGTTAAGCTTTTACACTTTAAAGACAAACAATTTATGACAAAGGCAAGGGCTAATCTCAAGAGCACTTTGGTGTATATAAATGAAATTTGAAATGACATTTCAGATCAACTGCGCAAGAAGCATGCTGAACCGTTTTGTTGTATTTGTTTGTTTATCAAATGGAAAATTAGATGAATGATTAACCTTGTCTCTTAATTTACCAAAGGAGGGTTTAAAAATTGTGCATCTCAATATATGCAGTCTTAAATATAAAGTTCATGAGGTGACTTCCTTACTTAAAAATGAGAATTTTCACACACTCACCATTTCAGAAACTCTCTTAGATCCATCAGTAGATGTAACTGAAATGGCTGTCAGGATATAGTGTTTTCGGAAATGACAGAATCAGCTATGGTGGTGATGGTGTGGCAATATATATCCAGAATCATATACATGTTAGAGGGCATCTTTTTACTTCAGCTATTGAGGCCCTATGGATTCAAATACGTTTACCTCACACCAAACCATTTCTCTTAGGGTGTTGTTATAGACCACCAAGTGCAAATATTCAATACTTCGAATAAATATATGTATAATGCTACAGAAGGCTACAGACTGTGATAGAGAGATTTATTTTCTAGGTGACCTGAATATAGACTGGCTCTCAGCAACATGGTCATTGAAAAGAAAACTGAGTGATATTGCAAATGTATGCAACTGTGCAGGACAGAAATCAGCAACCTGTACTGACCACAGCTTCACTAATGTGAAAGAAATGTTCTCAAAGGCTGTGTCATGTACAACTGGCTTCAGTGATCATGATTTGGTGGTAACTGTCAGGGAAGCAAAAGTTCAAGTTGTTTTCCAAAGATCTTCTAAATCTTTTTGTGAGAATGACTTCATTAGGGACATAAATAAGGTACATTGGGATAAAGTGTGCGCAATAAATAATGTGGACACAGCACACAGCAAACTATTTACAAAAATGTTTTTAGCAGTGGCTGATAAACATACCCCCATTAGGAAATTCACAGTTAGAAAAAGAAAAGCACCTTGGATTGATGAGGAACTGAAAGCCTTGATGGCCCAGAGGAATAAAATGAAAATGTGTCAATTAAGTCTGGCAATACAACGGATTGGAAGTCATACTGTTCAGTCAGAAACCAAGTGACAAAAATAAACAGGAAAAAGAAAACAAGGTATTATTAGGATATGATAAATTAAATTAAACATGATGGAAAGAAACTGGAAAACTCTAAATTATATAATGGGTAGATCTGGGGATAATACACCGTCCTTCATAGAGTCAGACGGCACCTTCATTACAAAACCTCAAGATATTGCTAACTATTTTAATGAATATTTTGTGGGAAAGATGAAGAAACTAAAAAAATGAAATAACAATTTCAGATAGCAATTTTTCAAAATTAATTGATGGCTATCTTTTGAAAAATAGATTGTGAATTTGATTTTCTGCCAGTTTAGCCCTATTACATTACCCATATGTTTACAGGAAGGTGTATGCCCCCTTTCATGGAAAGCTGCAAAAGTTATTCCTTTACCTCAAACAAGAAGTTCATATTTACAGGTGCTAATAACTGGGGGCGTGGTTAGAGCTATAATTTTACTTATGTATGCATGTATGTGAAAGCATGTGTATACATTTATGTTCTTCATGTGGACCCCAGTTAGTGCAGCTGTTGCCTTTGTAACAACTAATAGGGATCCAAATAAACAGTAAACAGTCATATTGCTACATCCACACACACACACATTATTTCAGAGAACAAGTCAAGGTGAGTGAGTGAAAAGACATCTGTTTGTTAAATACAGTGTTTTGTTTATCACTGATGCGTGGAGGTATTTGAATGTGTGGGTGTGTGGAAACACTCAAACCTGGCTTGTATGCAGGTAGATCCAGTAGATTTTAAAGACAAAATTGATTTGATTTAATTTATTGATTGGGCCAGTGTGCAGTTTTAAACATTAAAGATGCATTGCACTGGAGTTAGCTTGATGCTAATTTGCATCCGTAGTCCCCCACAATCAAAACATAGAACAGCACAACAACAAACAGTACAAAGCAAAAAAAACCAAACAAACAAAATGTGTCAGGATGTTGTATAAAAAATAAACACTGGTCACTCGGATGAACTATAAATATAAAAAGCCTTTCATAAGTGCTCTGTACATAAAACTGACCAGTGTGAATCTGGACGCTCACTTTCAGAGAGCCCATACCAATAGACAGCCTAATTTCACACATCAGTAGGTTCCAGGATGGCAACATCAGCCTGTCAGGCAGTCACCACTTTGGTCCAGACTGAAATATCTTGACAACTACTGAATGGATTGCCAAGAAATTTTGCACTGGCATTCATTGTCCCCAGCAGATGAATCCTATTGACTTTGGTGATCATCTGATGTTTTCACATATCCAGGGAAATAACTCAACATCTGCAAGATGGATTGGCACAAAATTTCTGACAAATTCTGACATCACCATATCAGACCAATATTCTTTTTGCCTGCTTTCTTTGAGCCAATCAGTCCTTGGATGCTGTTGTCTAAATATCACTGTGATCCTGTCATTCTGCGTTTCAGACCTTCCACCACCCTCCTATCACCACCATTACCTTCAGGGTGTGTGAGGAGGTTCAACTGAATGAACTCTCATTTTACCACCACCAGATTAGATTTGAATCCTGTCCTATCTCCTAGCTTAATTGTCCTATGAAATGAAGACTTGCTTGACATTGGTTTCTTTCTCTGTTGCTAACCTCAATAGATATTGGTTTACATTATCAATTGATCTCTCCTTGTTACCTTGTTACCTTGTTACTGTAGTGACCTCCTTACTTTTTGCATCTCTAGAACCACTAGAATAGTTTTGATTCAATTGGAAATATTTCCTTAACTATTGGGTGGATTGGCATGAAATTTAGTACACGCATTCATGTTCCCCACAGGATGAATTGTGATGACTTTGGTGAAATTTTGACTTTGTATATTTGGTGATCCTAAGTATTGGACAAATTTAATAATGGCACTAGAGGAAAAGGCTCAATTGTATTTTGTGTTTAGTACTAAATAAATGTTAGCATATGAATGAACCATTGCATATGCTGACTGTTCTGGCTGTCATCTCATAATACATACTGGTCATGCATGTTTATGGGTAAATGTATCATCATATGTTAAAGCTGATCCACAGAATGCCTGCATGATGATGTTAATTCCAGGAAACAGAACAGATCATTACTATATGATCATAATTAAAAAGCCTGTGTTCTCTAGTTTCCTTAGTGTGACCAATAGTAACACATCCACAGAAGCACTCAAACCTCACATAGAGAATTATCTCTTCAAATATTATTCCAGTTGTGATTTTGAGTATGGTTAAAGTGGACAGCTTTTCCACCACAACATAATGAAATAGAACTTTTGCATTTGTTCATTAATTGTTTTTGGGCTGTCATTCCTTTCCAGTAATTAGTCTCCATTGTGAACTTGTACTGTATGCCAACAGACAGATTTACAAAGGAAAGGAAAGGAAGGAAGTAAAGGAATATTTTTTTCATCCACTGACTTGGTACCGTGACCTCTGACCTTTGATATTTATTATAATTTATCAGTTTTTATATTCTTTACTCTGTCATTTCGGCAGATCTGGTTCTCCATTGTTCGCTAAATGTGCTGTACTTCCAAACTATACAGTATAACAGCAAGTAGCATGGGGTAGTGGAAGGCCTATGCCTGTCTCAAAGGACTAAACAGCAAGTGCTAAGCTCTGCTTTGCATGGCTGCTGAAACACTGCAAGGATATGTCAGGAGAGGACAGGCAAGGTTAAAATGACTGGGGTTACGGGAAGAGAGAGAGAAAGAGAAGATGGGTGGCTTGCAACCTAGGTTAAAGGTGACAGGATTACTCTGCACATCTGCTAGCTTTTACACATTGTTGTGATTGGTCTAGTCTATCTTGGCTGTGATTGGTGCAGTCATGATGCTGTGGAGGCAGCCTGAGTCAGCAGGCCAAACAAGTATCTGACAGACTTGGACTGAGAAGCATCAGTAGATGAAAACCCAGAGAAGCGACATCCAAGGTGAGTGCTACTGTAGAAACACGACTGGCAAGTTGGACAGAGCTAGGCGCTAACTGCTGGGGCAACGTGTTACACACACATTTTAGCCTGTTAATAACACATTGCCTGAACTTTAAATTGCTGCCATCCATTTTCCAAGGCAGCTTTTTGGAATGCAATAAGAAAATCAACCAGCCGAGACTTGAAATCTGCTTGAGATATCACACTGTTGAACAACTTGTTGTCTTTATTTTCTTTATTGGCAATTTATTTTCTTTATTGGTAATTTATTGTCCTTATTGGTCATTTTCAAACTGTCATCCACTGCTGCTTGTCATTTGTAAAATAATTATTTACATCTGTGTGTAAGTGTATATATACTGTGTATACATATAGTGCAATACCACAGTGTAAAACTTCTCATTTTCAAGCAAAAATCTGCCACTTAAAACATTACTGAAGAACGTAGTGTGTGGTAGAAGTGGTGTTAGCAGAAAAATTTAGTAAAAAATGAAATTACTCATTATGACGAACTGCATATTTCATATTCTTAATTATTGATACATTAACGCTTACAGCAATGCATTATTTATTTATGATTGCATTATATTTTCATTTCCAAGTTAAATGATGAAATGGTCCTTTATAACCCATCCTTTACAAAACACATATGGATAATTGGGTCTAATTAAAATGGATAATATATAATTAATAATGTTAAAATCTCTGACTAGTCTGTTTTACTTAGTTCCCAAAAATCTCTCAATTGTTATGTAGAATCTGCAAAGTCACTAGTAAAAATAATGTGTTGGAGAAAAAATTAGTACAAGTTTTGAAATGGAAACACTCGTGTGTGGTACTTAATTATTTAAAGGGTTAGTTCAAGTTTCTTTTTTAGTCAAATCTTGTCATTCAGATAGTTTTGGCTTTATGTGTCATAACTTTTTGGTATCATACTCTGAAACTTCCGCCTCCACAATAATACAACAGAGATGAATTGAACTTTGTTTTGTAGCATTCTAAGCCTTAAAACTGTAATTTGAAAGACTCAGAAGCAATGTTTTGTCTTTCAAATAGCACGTTCTCAGTGTCTCGATTATGTAATGTGATTGGCATTTCAGTGCAGCAGTTTAGGAATTCCTGTAAGCATTTATGAGCTGATAAAATGAAGATGATTTATACTCATTCAGTCCTCTGATCACAGAGCAAGTAAATTGTGAGTTTTAAAAGGGTACAAGCGAAGGAGCACAGGGGCTGATAGAATGGTTTAACCTTTTGAGACCCATTGGAATGAGCAGCCTTTGTCTGTCCCACTGACATGATGGTTGAGATCAGGGGTGTTATCTCTAATTTGAGCAGTATAAGTAAACTATTACTGTTGGCTAAATAAATAGGAGTAATAGTAACATTAGTTAACTTTGAAATTTTGAAACATTAATCTCATTAAAAAAGTTAGATCAGGCTTCCAAAGAAGTAAACACAGAAAGGAGCAAGAAATAAAACATGAAGGAGTCTGATTATATTGTATATTTTGAGTATCATACAATATTATACAATTTCATAATGCCTGTAATGCACAGTGATTCTCGAATAATAACTTTAAAATATGACCAGTTTTATGATGGTGAAAAATGACTGCAACATTTAATAACTTACGAGTTCTTGTTAACATTACTTTCTGTTTTCTGATATTTTGATTGTGCCTTTTAGTCTCTAAAATTTTATTATACTACTTCTATGTTGCAACAGACTGGGCAAGAAATTTTTGGAAACTAATTCACCTAAATCCTGCAATTAAAACATGATTCTGGTGAAGTCTCATTTGGATGTCTTTTATTAAGAATTACAGCAATCCTTTCTCAGTGTAGGAGTCAGAGTAAGATGCTTTCCACCTTTATCCGGGGTATAATGAAGGCCTAGAAAACATGTGGAAATAATGTTCTAAAAGCTCATAGTGAAAGCTTCAAACAGTAAGTACAGTATGTCGAGAAAAGACTCATTACCCCAATAACCACTACAAATACATGTGTTTACTTGTTGATTCAGTTTTTTTTACAGGCACGACAATGGACGTATTAAAAGGGGAAGGGCTCTCACTGATTTTTGTTTGTTGCCACTGACTGTGACGCATAGCTTAGTAGTTTGCCAGCTGAGTGATTTAGTGGCTTAGTGTCGATTAGATTGGGTAAGATTTTAAAAAAGTAAAGTAAAATGGTTGCACTTCTGCTGAAAAATAATAACAATCTATCTCTCTGCACAATAACAGCAGATTAGCATGTAAAGCTACCAAGAACACTCAATAAAAAATGCTGAATGAAAACATGCATGTGACTGCAGGTATATGGAAACCCTCCGGTGGAAAACATGATGATGAAAATCTGGATTCTTATCCCCCTGCTGCTCCTGCTTTCACCTGGGTGTTGGGGTTGGTCAGGCCTGAGAACTGCGAAGTACATACATTACCATGGCAAGTTTACCTGGAGCCAGGCACAGAGCTTCTGCAGGCAGCGACACACTGACCTGGTCACCATCAGAGATGAAATACAGAATCTGGACTTTTTACCCGGCCAGGGCTGGTTGGGTTTGTACCGAGCTGATTCAACCTCTAAATGGAAATGGTCCAGAGGAGATGAGATCGCCAACTTCACCACCTGGAAGGGCAGTAAGTAAGGCTTGCTTGTAACTGAGTAAAGAATATCTAGATTAGTCCAGTAACTTCAAAATGATTTTGTAGATTACACCTGATTATTTTTTTCACCATACAGTGTTAATATCTGTGCTATCCACTTAGTAATCATTTTTTTATTTTATATTATAAAAATGTAAAAAGAAAAAAAACAAAAACAAACAAAAAACAAAACAAAATCATTTTGCTGACAAAGAGACAAAAGTCAAGCTTATTTCTGATCCACCTTTGCCTGGTTACTCCACTGATTTAGTATTGCTCTCCTATAACATTGTCGGACTCATGAAGAACAGTTTACAAAAAAGAATCAAAATTGATGCAGGAGACCCAGAAATATCGTTATTCTTCTTCCTTGTCAAAACCTAGCACCTACATTACCCACAATGCTGCTCTCTCTGGAGCCAAAAATGTTTTATACAACTTTTTTTCACATATGCAGTAGTACTTCCAAACACCTGTAATCAGACTTTGATGTGTAAAATCAGTGGAGTTTTCTTTTTAAAGCAGTTGTTGTGTTCCTCAGGCCACAGGTGATCCAAACACACACATCTGTTCTTCCACATTTGCCTGAACCATTAATTGTGTGTTTGGCATTCCTGCATAGAGGAAATAGTCCCCTATACGTTTCCAGCATGCCTGGTTATGCAACTCAGACGTTCTGCTTTGTTTATTCAGTACACAGGACGCAAAATTTTGCTGTGTTTGCTGTCATTTTGGCACTTGTTAATTCCACTTCCTAATGCAGCATTTGGTGGATAAATGACAATTAGTGTTCCATTAACATATTAAAGATGGAGTGCGGACTTCTGTCTCCCCCTTCTGGCAGTGAGAGTAATTACAAAAACACTGTCAAAACACGATTACATTATAGGCTCTACCATTGCCTACTCCATCATTACTGTTGCAGCTGTAAAACAGTGGATAAATTGTTTTGAGCATCACACAACCCCCACGAAATGAATCAGAATTTGATCCATTCGGTCCAATAACAAGTCTAGAACACCCACGCAATTAAATTGTTTTATCCCCCCTCAAGTTGGCAGCAAGCTAACCGGAAGTTAGCTGGCAGAAGTCTGCAATCATGCATTCATCCAGCCAGCACGGGAATGTCAAACCCAACACCAGATTAAAAACTCTGGCATAATGTGAAATACAGAGAGATTTATCTAGCAGTGATAGGCTTAATCAGCATTACGGCAAGGGTTTGAATGTAAAGGATGTTTATTTATATGTAAAAGTTCTGCACTGCAGGTTTATGGAAAGATTGAGAAAGTTTGCGCTGACTTGAATTTGGCTTTTTCAACATTTAAACAAAACCATGATCATTTCCATAAAGTGTTTGAATAGCCTAAACAGTATGTGGGATGGAGAATACGAATCCCGGTCTCTGGTTTAAAGCCCTGCTCTTTGTACACACAGTCATCCACCCAGACCACTGTCCTGTGATTTCTGTGAAGTGTGCAGTCGTCACAATTCTTGGATTGTGACGACATAGTCCCGGCAAGCAATTATGTTTCCTCCAAAATATTTTTCGCAAACCACGTTAGCAGAATATGTAGACAGTTACCTCAGCGATGCCATGTATAGTGAGAAAGCTACAGACACATTTATTTAACTATGCTGTTAAAGTTGCCATGCTGCCGTCCTGCATAAGTGGAAGTTCTGGTAAATTAGTTTTCAAAAAAACAGATCAGGATTAAATACAGCCAAGCAACAAAAGTGGAAGATACTATAAAGTTGTGAGCGCAGACACTCTAAATGGCACAAGCTGGAATGAAAATGGGACATCTTTGCCTTAAACAGGATAAGATCAGAGTTCATGTTTGCCCTAAAATAACCTCAGAGCAGCACTTAAGCTAACCAACTGCCTATACCAAACAGTTTTACCATAAAAATGGTTTGACTTTGGTTCAAATCTGGCTAGGGAACTACCTTGTCTCCATCTCTCTCTCCTCATTTCTTGTCAGTTTCTGTCTCTATAAAGGCAAAAATACAAATACATTTTTTGTAATGTTTTAACTAGACATACAGTAAATGAAGTAAATATCTGTAATGTGACTCCAGTCAAGCACTCCCATTTTTCATACCTCTTGCAGATGAACCAGACTTGGATGAAAACTGTGCTTATAAGAGGAAGTCTGACTACGCATGGCACAGCCATCCTTGTTCTTACACACATACTGTCATGTGTTATGACGAGAGGCTGGTTCTGGTGAAGGAGCAGAAGACATGGGAGGAGGCATTAGTTCACTGCAGGGCTCTGGAGGCAGTGGACCCAAATCAGCCAGCTGATTCCTACCGGAACCACCGCTACGACCTGGCCACCCTACTCACTCAAGATGACTACAACTTTGCACGAGAGAAAGCGCAAGAGGCTACGATTGATGAGGTAGGGTAGTTTTCTACAGTGTGCATGTGTAACTGAGCTGCTCCTCCTCTGTGTTTATGTCTCTCTGCTAAATGTTGGCAGGTGTGGACGGGCCTGCGTTACCTGGCTGGTCAGTGGTTGTGGATAAGTGGAGAAGAAGTGCAGTACATGGATATTCATGGCTGCCCAAGTCAGAGGTTCTGTGGTGCCCTGGTGAAAAACGGCACTAGTTTCCTCAAGATAAGAAACTGCAAGCAAAGAAAGTACTTCTTCTGCTACAAGAAGCCTTAAACACATCTTTCTTAAGAAAATCTCATGCTTAAAAAAGTTTGCTGTACTTCTTCCTCCCCAGTTTGTGTCTCATGTCTGTGATCATGGCAGAGGCACTAAATGTTTCCTTCCTTTCCTCTCCATTAAGCTTTACTATCAGTGTGAAGTTAGCTTGATATTGACCAGCAAGTGGATTGTCCTTTCAACTGTTTAATAACCTTGAAATAAAAGTGTGTTTGACTTATTTATGACTACTGAAAAAATCACACAGTTGCCTCTTTCAATATCTTAGAAATTATTTTCATGTGAATCAACATTTTCCCCTTTTTCTATAAACTGAAGTCAGAACAAAATCTAAATTTATGTAACATATAAACAAATATGTTCTCAAATATTGAGAAAATGGTTGCAAGACTGTCATTGATATAGTTGTACTTTTATCCGTAAGTATTTGAAGCTGGAAAAATATTCACGGACTATTCAACATCAAGTTACCATTTTAAATCTTACATTAAACTTTTACTTTCTTGCACAGAAACCTTGAAGCTTCATGAATTATATTTTGAAATTAACAATATGTGTAATGTGGAAGGGATCTCTTGTAGTGATGAAACCACAGAGAATTATTGCCCAGTTCTGAAGTTTCCCCTCAGCTCAACAGAGATTTTTTTAGCAACATTTAGCTTATTGTTTTGGTCTTCTGCCTTGCAAAATCTGTTCATACCAACCTTTTGTTCCAGCAGGCAGCTGCTGTTAGTGTACAATCTCTGGATCTTTACACTAACTGCACAGCACCAAGTGGAAGACAGAAAAATAAGTAGCTGGTGAACATAGTGGAGCATTTAGCAGCTAAAAAGCCAGATATTTTCCTCACGAGTTGGTGGAGACCAAAACAGAGCTAAAAGGGAGTGAATGATGAACTTACTTCCATGAGCTGGACACAAATACAACTCCACATGAAAGCTAATGTTTTTCTGTATCAGCTGGAAGCCTGAATAAACAAGTCTTTGCTAACAATAACAACTTCACAGAATGATGTGTTTTCAGCTTGTTCTGCAGCCACAAAGTAGCCACAAAAAACACAAAAAAAATCAGTGAATGTTGCTTTAAATATCCTATATAATAAATCCTCTAACAAGCAGAGTTGTTGAATCTCTGAGCTTATTGACCAATAAAATGGGCTCAGTCAGGACTCTGTAGTTGATTGGCTGTATGTTGTATGATGAGAAGTTGACACATCCGTTAGCTCTGTTAGCTCCGTTAGCTCTATTTCTGCTTTGGGCTGTTTTGAGCTGCTTTGTTTCTCAGAGTTACCTGATAAAACAGTGTTAGAAATCCCAGCATGCAAAGGCGTGTTCAGATTATAAAGGTTTTTTTTTTAACATTACATGGCAAACATAATTAGAATGCTCAGTTCTTAGACATTAAACTTTAAAATTGTAGTTGTAATCTTACAAAATGTGATGTGATTTGAGGGACCTCCTGTGTCAAAATCACTGTCAGGCACCTTTTCCTGTTTGTATGAACCGCTGAAATGCTGTTCCAAATGATCACAGAATTGTTTGGACTTTGGGGTTAAAATATCATCCTTCTTTTTGTCAGAGCAGGGTGATTTTGGTTTCTCAGAGCAGCTGTGCCGAAACCATATGGAAACTTTCCAGCATGGCCACAAGGGGGCGCCATGAAGCTTCAGGAAATTGTCCATTAGGGGGATGAGACACACTTCTTCTGCTTCAGACTGCTATGTCCTCCGTGGAGATTTAATCACCTGCACCTTCAAGACACTGCCTCTCTGCAGGGATCAATGAAATGCTCTCTGAAAATGCTGGAATGAACCCTTAACTATCATTTGTTATTTACCTTGAGAAGAGATAATGTGTGTCTTTTACATGTCTGTATGTGTATTTAGATATATCAATATCATGGATTTTTCCCACAGATCTCTGGTGTTAAGTGAGCATTTCCGCCACATCTGACTTTGAGTCGAGAAGAGGAAAGAGAGGAAAATCAACGTGAGCCTGAAAAAGGAACTTGGTATAGCACCCAGCCTGTGTGTGTGTGTGTGTGTGTGTTTCTAACTGTGTGTGCATTTGCCTACTTTGGTTTGGATGTAGAATAAAGCTAGAAATACAGAGTTGAGAGTTAAAAGTCAGCCATGCATGTGTGGAAAACCACGTTACTGAAAGTAGACTTCCCCGTGTGTGTGATTACTGCAACATAGAATTACATGAGGCTGGTCTGGGGTTGGATGGGTGTAGACAACTGAGGTCGACAACACATCGAGTTAAAACAGTGTGGAGTTTCAGCCAAGTGACCTGATTGGTCAGTCTTGCCCTAGCCATGCTCAGAACTCCCATAATGTACGGCTCTCCCGTTATGTGGTGACCAGGCTGCTTGTTAGCCAACTGTGCTGCTTTCTGCTTCACGACTGGAGAAAACAATACACGTGTATAACCAATGTGTAGAAGCAGTAACCCACTAGTGGGCGCTTTACATTGAGCTTGATTGAGAGTGAGATCCAGCTGCAGGACCCGGCTTTAAAGATACGCCCACTTACAGACATACATACTTTGTCTAACAGTGTCTTTTCAGGTCCAAACAATGCACACGGACAATAGAAGACACAGCTGTGAAACAACATATGCCTTGTAATTATGTAGCATTGCAATTTCAAATACAGATCACAAAGTCAGACAATTTATAAAAGGCTTTACTTTTACAGCATTAAGGAGAGAAAGAGACTTAAACATCTACATATGTACAAAGCACTAAGAACGTAGAACGACAACAAGCTGTTCCTCTGGTGATTTGATCCACAAATATGGAGGAGAGTAACTACATGATGTTTCAAATTGGAACACCAAGAAAACCAGTTTCAGATCATCTCTGTGGTCTCAAAGTTTCATATCTCACAAGCAGGACAGTACTCTCAAGGAGATCCATTAGTCCTAATATATTAATGCAAATTGTTTGCTACCATTTTTGAAAAGGTTTATTTATGCAAAATATATATGCTAATGAAGACTGATCAGGCTTCATGTAAGGAAGACATATGAGGTTAATACTAGACTTGACTAGAATTGATTACAAAGATTTGATAAGGCCTTTGACACTGATAACATGATTTCATTTTAAAGAAATTCTCTCCTTTATGCCATAAGAACAAAGTATTGATCTGTTGTTTTTCACATAATGTGTGTATAAAAAAGATATTAATAATAATGCTTTTTGAAAAAGTGCTGAGTAATGTTTACCCAAAACTCCATGAGGTTTCTCATGGTACTTCTCAAAGATTTAACATTTCTGAAGATGAGACGTCCTGGTAGCCTGTTGGTTAAGAAGCATACTGTGACTGCGTATGTACCCAGTTCAATTTCAAGCAGGGGACCTTGCATGCCATGCCTCTTTCTCTCTCCTCATGTCCCCTGTCCATCTTCACTATCAATAGAGGCTAAAATGCCAAATTTTCTGTTTTTTTCTAGTTATGGAAGTCATGACTATTGATTTAAAGGTGGCAGATTTCATGGGGATCTCAATATGTTGGAAAGAATTTAGATCAAGTAAAATAAGTTAGAAGGCGGTAAGATGTTGAAAAAAATTCTGTGGAATAACCCCTTAAAGATACTGTTAGTTACTTTGGTGTAATTGTAAGGATAGATGAAATGACAAAGAAATATTTAGAATTACAATCTACATAATTGTTAAAAGATGAAAAAAACATTAATCTACAGTTAATGATAGATGTGTCATTATGTGGTTGAGTGTTATTATCAAAAGCAGAATGAATACCAAGATCTGTGTGTTTTTTCTGTCTCTTGATTCATCTCATTATGTTTTTAAAGATTAAATGAGATAATATATAATTCTACACAGTGGAATAAAGGCCACTATTTAAAAAATAATTCATTTCTAACATTTGAAAATTGAGGCCTGGAGGTCCTATTTCAACATTTAAATAGTACTTTCAAAACTAAAAAGCTAGAGTGGTATTTGAAAAACAGTGTTGCATCATCTGTCCTATTTACTACATTTGGTTTAAGCCATTTGCAGCAATTTGCTCTCTTATTGTGAAGGTCACACTTCTTGTTGTCCTGTGTTCAGGAACACTGCAGAACACCTGCGAGACCACAGGCGCCACTTCCCTTTACTTCTTGCTAGTGTGACTGGCACCTGTGCTGTACAGCAATTGAAGCAAAGGATGGGATTCCACACTAGCATTCACCATGTAAACTAGGATCATGACACAACTGTATTATTATTTTTCTCTTTTGGCTTTGATAGTGTGACAAATTGTGACATTTTATTTACTTCACTGTCATGCAACACCTGCAAAATCACGAGTTGCTGAGAATAAAACATGAAACCTGACAGGTATGCAGTACATAATGTAAATGTACAAACTGTACAGACAATTGTATATTAAGTTAGTTAGCCGTCTGCTCTGTGGTCTCCTTCAAGTAAGTGTGAACACAGTAGCTACACAAAGATTAGTCATGACCAAATGTGCAATTCACTTTAACTGGTTCTTTTCTAATGCAAAGAATTAGTGACTCTATTTTTTCTCCATATCTAATCTCCTCAGTCTTAGGTCTTTATTGTGATGTGGGCATGACTAGGCCACTCGGAGAGTCTGTTTAAAACATAATCGTGTGTGAGGATGTCCTGCATAAATATGTATGCCTCTGCATGTGTGTAACCCTATATCCACAGCAGCATGCCTGCCCATGCTTGTCTCTAGGTGTTTGTATAGGCAGAGGTCAAGTCAGTGTAACTTAATGGACCTGCAGGTGTGTGTGTGTATGTCTGTGTGTGTGTGTGTGTGTGTGTGTGTGTGTGTGTGTGTGTGTTTAAAGCTTGGGTGGTCATAGAGAGCCATTAAGTCCTCCAGGAGAGTTTAAATTACCACAAATGTTGTAGAGAGCTGTAGCATTGTAGTATAATTGTAACTTGCTCCTGTCACATGTGCCGTTAAAGCTAATTGAACTGAGTCGATCTGAATGAAGATAGGAGAGGTGTTGCAAGGAGAGGAGCAAAAAATTCTAGAGGAAAAGAGCAGCTCAGAGCGGCAGAGGAAAAGAGGAAGGGAGAGAGGGAAAATTATTAGAAAAAGTGGGCTGGAACTTCAGGTATGCTGGAGGCAGGCACAGACAGGCTGGCTGAGAGAGGACGTAAGAGAGAGAGAGAGATGTAGAGGCAGCAGTCTGAACAAAAATAAATCAAATAAATCTATTTTCACATCCCATCATAACTGAGATTTGTTTAATTGCTGCAGGTTAGACATATGAGTGCGTTCTTTGTCCTCCAGGTTTTACTTTATGACCAAATATCGCATGAGTGCTCAGCGGCATTGTGACACTGGATTTTGTCACGTAAACCACGACTCCACTTAAATGTAGACATATGACTTTTTAATTTTTTTTTAAAAAGTACAAGAATTAGTCTTCTGGCCTCTGTGATAACTCAGTTCATGTCAAACATAGCAGCTATTATTGTGCATCAACTTAATAAGGTAGCACACAAAGCATCCAGCATGTTACAGTAAGTATTATAAGCAAAAACTGGGTAAGAAAAAAACAAGTGTAAATGTATAAATAAAAAAAAACAATGTTTGATGAGGTCTGTTGGCTACAGTATGTGTATACATTTAGTTGCCAGCTTTGTAGAGCTGTTGATTCCACTCTCTGTCATTTTCAATAAAAAGGCTGCAGTTGCTGTAGTTTCATTACCTGGTCACCTCATATTCCCCTGAGCTTCAGTGATGAAACAGCAGTGTGAAAAAGTGATAGCTATGGTCAACCTTTGCATACTGTAATCTTAGAAAACAAAGTGATTCTTCTGATGTGTAAATATCAGTCTTTTGTGCTTTTTAATACTTTTTACCTCATTGGAAATGCAGCACTTCATTTTGAGCAATGGTGGAATATAACTAAGTATATTTACTAAAGTAGTGTACTTAAGCACAAATTTTAGGTACTTGCTCTTCCATTTCATGACTGAAGATTTGACATACAAAACATATGATGGGCTCATAAAATATTTTTGCATTTTTACAGATAAAACTAGCCAACAGGACTGTATATGAAATAGTTAAAATTAGCTCCACCTTGACATAAGTAAACTTACACATTGATGATCAGTATTAATGATCTAGTAATAATACATTAGCACTTATATGGGGCCAATATTCTGCATTTAATACTTTTACTTTTGATACATTTAAGTCCCTCTCCACTCAGAAGTGTGTTTTGCTTATTGTTACTTCACTTGTTCAACCTTCACTGTGCAGAGTTTGACACTAGAAGGCTGTTTTCATGTTCGTCTGCTGAAGGTGGAAAGTTTCAGGAGTTTGTGACATCACAGCTAGTTTGTAGCCAATCACGGTCCAATATGCAACTTACACAAGTATGACATGGAAACCTGAATCCTCCAGTGCACAGTGCAGTGCACATACACTGTGAACAGACTTTACAGTGAAGGAGGAGACAGTTAAACTTTTTAAATGAAATATATTTACATATTCATAAATGTCATCTTAAGAATTTATAATGACGTTATTGAACTTATTCGTGTACAAACCATATCAGACACAAATTACTAGTCTTTTATATATGCCTTCAAACATGTTTAGAGGATCTTTAAAGGGGCCCTCTGGAGTTTTCTTGTACACAAACAAAAGTTATGTCTGCGTTCACTGTTGCTCATCAAAGTTCATTGTGTGTAGCCTATACTTGTGATGTACAAACATTTGCAAAACTGACTTTTTGTAAGTCCTGTAAATCCTGCATTGTTTACATCCATGTTAACTGGCCTGCAGTCTTCTTCTCTGCCATTATTGGCATGTTGTCGTGTTTCTCGGTACATTACAGCCACCTGTAGATCCGTGGAATATATGAAATGATTGGTGGGAATGTGTATCGCACCATTTGCTTTCACAACAACTGCAATGCAAGCAAAACGGTGGCCCACTAATACAAAACTGCTTCATAGCACTACTAGAGTTCAAAAACTCCACACGGAACTTTTAGGAATTTTTATTAACATTTTGAATGTAGGACTTTTACTTGTAACACAGTATTTCGACATTGTGCTGTGGTTAAAAATCTGAATACTTTCTCCACCACTGATTTGAGGATCTTGCAGGGAGGATGACTCAATCTTTCCATTCCATTCACTGGTTAGTAGCCTGCCTGTACATTTTTTTCATCTGATCAATTCAACAGGATAACTATGTAGCACAGTCACTATGGTGATCTAAACATACAGTACTGTAGGTCAGCTGTGCAATACCAGACAGCCTGGGTCACAGCCACTGAGCTACTAGTAAACAGGCCCCAGGACCCAGCTAGGCCCCCTGACCCTTGATGGATGGTGACACTTGGTGGCTGACAGCAGCAGATCTTAAAGCCTGGTTAGTAGCTTTCATATTTTACACAAAAAATGCTGGAAGTCCAAATGGAAAACATTGTGAACTTAAAATAAATGTATTTTTCCAGCTAACAGAAAGCTACTTGACTGTGTCTGGTACTGTTTCGCACATGTTCATTTGTTTGTACATTTTCTTGGTGTTACTTTTATTGTCTTACCAACAATAAAAAGCACTTCATCATCATTAGGAACTCAACTTTATCTTGAATTTGTGAATGGGGAACAAATTTAAACAGTGACAAAAGGCTATGCTGATTCATCTGACTTGAATACACACTCAGATGAATATGCACAAGCATATTGAAATCTTGGGAGACAACTTTTTTGCAGCCTTGACACATGGAAACACACACGGTAAAAGAAAGTTCTAAACTTGACAATAGAAACACATTAAAAGCTTGTGAAGCCATTTGGCTGGCTGGAAGCTTGGGCTGTCTCTCTTCATCCCACATTCCAGGAGAGTTCAGGGAGAAAAGACACGCCCTGTGAGAACGGAGGAGAGAAGGAGGGAGAGAGGAGGCGGTACAGTATATACGCTCACCCTCCACTCTCACACTTCAGCCATGACAGAGTTTTTGGATGGAGGGAGGAGGAGGAGGAGGAGGAGGGGTGACGTGTTGCTTCACTTACCAACTTAAAGGCTTTTGTCTGGACTGTTTGCTCTTTCAGATCAGCTGTTTTTAATTATTCTCTATAATCTGTAATGTGCAGTGATGAATCAGTAATAAACCATCTGCTCCCCCTGCTACATTTACTGTCTTGATATTCTGTCTCTCATTATGGAAATATATAAACCTTTAGAGTAAAGCTTTATCTTTATCTGCTGCCTGAGGTGTGTGTGTGTGTATGGCCCAGGATCCTCTTTCTTTCATTTATCATCCACCTCTCTCTAAACCTTTTTAATTTCTTCTTTCCTGACAATACGACCACCAGCTCCTTCATTACATGTTACACATTTGAGCATTATATTCTCTACATCTAGCAGATGCTTTGGGCCGAAGTGACTTACATTCCTCTCCCACATACACACACTGGGAGCTTTCTTTCCTGAAGACACAATATGTGGACAGGAGGAGCAGGGAAGCACCGACAATTCCATTAAAAGTTCCACTCTATAACCTGAACTACAGCTGAGGTTTGATTTTGAGGCTATGACAAAGATGAAGTCTTCAAACTCTCAGATGAATTTGAACTAAATTGAATCACATGAAAATGATACAGAAGAATTTCACATTTGAGGTTATGTTGCAGCCATAAAACATGTCTTGTGTTTAAAAAAAACCTTGAAACACAGGAACAGGAAGACAGAGTATAAATGTGACAAGTCATATACAAAGCAAAAAGCAAAAGCTGCTCTAATCAGTATTTGTAGCCATGGATGGCAATGATGGTCTGTTGGTCGGTCCACCACTTTGGTCCAGACAGAAACTGTTTGCAAACTATTTCACATTAAGAACTTCGTATGTAGATAATATGTCAGTGTTGTGTTCACAACTTATTCTTCTGCCCCTAGTGTGCAAAAAATCAATAAACAGAGCTTCAAAGTAAATTTGAAGTCAAATATAGTGACCTTTTCATAAAATATTAACTTGAATTTCTTACCAGTGTTGTGGTTTGCTATTACGAAACATTTAGGTTAACACCCTCCAGAAGTGCCTGCTCTTATCTCAGTGTAATGGATGCCACACTGGCTTGATTTCAGTGCTACACAGGAAGTGATGCTTTTCTTGTTTGTAATGAACCGAAATGATAAAAACAAAGTCATCACCCTTCTACATGTTTTTCTCGAGCCAATGTGATCTGCAAACACCATACAGTGCATGTTATTGTCTGATGTCATCAAAAGTGACACAGACTTCTGACCCTCTACATAGGAGTCACTATCGGTTTGGGCAAGTTACTTGAAAATTGTAATCAATTACTGATTACACATTGTAAAAATATTACATTACTTAACTCACTACTTAGCAGCAAAAGTAACACATTACATTACTTGTTATTTTACTTTTGTCACTCTGACATCGGCTCCCTCAAGGTTGCCTTTAAGCAACTCAAAATCCTCAACACCCACACAGTGCATCTTTGGTATTTATCATATGTAGAAATAGAAAATGAGACATTTGTGGTTTAACAAGTAGGCAGGAGACAGTTTGGAAGAATTTACTGACCATCCAACAGCTAGCGTTAGCGTAGCCTCAGTGACTACACAGTATTGCCGAAATCCCAACCTCAGTTGTACAAGTCACACATCCTTCAATTCTGAACTAGTGTCAGGTGACTCCTGAATGTAGGCGTGTCTATGGCTAATGTTAGCAAGCCAGCTAAGAACACACATGTGAATAAGACAACACCAGAGTTAACTTGAGTTACTCCGTAGCAGTCTGTAAGCTGATCAATCCTCCCGGTAAGACTGGTAATATACCTGCTTTTAACTACGCGTTGTGCATGATGGCTGCCTCACGTATCCTGCATTCATTTGGACCGTTGGTTGTGCACATCCTTAGAAATTAACGTGAAGCGTTCCACAAGATGCAATACACACATGAATGGTGGGGGCAGTGTAGGAGCAGCATGAGGATGTGACAGGGATGGCAAGCACTTCTGCTGAACTGACTGGCTCAATGTGTGTGTTGTGGTGTATAATCAGCGGGCTAATCCAACAGAGAAAATCATTTTCTCACATTGGCAGAGCAAGAGAAACATACTCGCCATTGTCACAATGTGCTTTATTGAGGAGCCTTATATACCAGATGGCGCCGCTGTTGCTTTTTCTGCCGTGAACTTCAAAGAGGAAATGTATCAAAGAGCATTAGAGTCTTTAATATTATGTCATTCATTTAGTTTTCCATTTAATAGACACGTTTTCCAAGCAGCCATGTTGATAGTAACAGCTCATACGATGAATTATTTTCCTCAGCCAGGATTCCATGTGCAAAATGTGCATGCAAAGTTTACTTGTTTGATCTTGAGGCTACAACAAAGATGAGAATGGAATTTCATCACCGTCAGCACAATGATCATATAATCATAACCAGTAACACTACCTTTTTCTCCCCTTTTTTAGTAATTTTTAATGAAATATATAATAATAATTAATAATAAATGGTTTATAACACACTATAATGTAATATAATGACCAAATACAAGGACATTCTAAAGTTTTTACTAATGTACAGTATTTGTCAACAATTATAACTAATTTAAGTGAATTGAAGACATATTCTGTACCATTACAAGTGTAACCCACATGAGGAGTTATAAACCATTTATTAAATATTAATATATTGCTTATAAATGCAAATAGTGAGGTTTAAAGTAAAGTGTTACTGCCAAAAAAAAAGTCTTTATCTTATTGTTGCTCACTACTGCAGTTAAGACAAATCATTTCAGTTGTGAGAAGGTTTAATTGCAGTGCAGTGACTTTAAGGAAACACTCTGTTGGATGGTTTCCAAACCAAAACCAGCTTAAGTTCCTTTCCTGGTATGACCTGATGGTGAATCTGTTTTTTCCATCCTGGGGAGACGGAGGAGTGTGTGTGTGTGTGTGTGCGTGTGCCTGTGTGTGTGTGTGTGTATCTGACTGAGAGAGCAAAAGAGAAGGAAAGAGAAAAATCTGAGAACGTTGAAACAGGGAGAGAGAAATAGTTCTTGCCAGTGACTCACAACATCTCCCACTGCCTTCAGCTCCACCCTCTTCACACACACACACACACACACATCTGGCCTGCTGATGTTGCTCGCCGATGCGACATCCACATCAATACTGGAGAAACCTTTTAGTCGAAGCCCCTCTCACCAGCCAATGGCACCGCCCCCTCCAAATTCATTCCAAAGAGACTGTCCAGACCAGTAGGAAACACATACATACAAATACTCCTTAGCCTCCAACGTGGTACCTCTCTCTCCCTCTCTCTCTTCCACACACACACACATTTAACAAAAACTATCATGCTGGGTCTTGTGTTGGTCCAATAAACACCCCCCGCCTATCTTGGAGTTTGGGGATATTTCTGTCCAACTGCAGAACAAAGTCTTTTCATAGTCACACATGATCTTTATTTTATTTGTCATTAATAAAACATATATTTACAAGCTTGTTTTGTGGTCTTTAACATTAGGGATTAAAGATAAACTGACTTTTAATCGATCCTCTCTCTCTTCTCACCAAAGAAGAAGATCAATCATTGATTTATCATGTATCAAAGAAATATGTCAAATATGTCTCTGTGCATCAGTGTGTTCAGACAAAGTTGGAGTTCTCTAGCAAAGAGGAGTAAACTACTGTATATCAGGTTTTGGCTACACAGACAGTACTCATTAGTAGGATCAATCATTGTTCATTTGGGTCTCTTTATGGGCTTTAATGAAAATGAAAAATATAAAACATTGCCAGCCTTATTCCTTGATCATGAATGTCATTTCCGTGAGCTTCCATCAGCTGGTTGAAGAGAACTAATCAACTTCCTTAACCCTAAAATACCTCCAATAGAAACACACATTTAGAGTTTCAAGTATTTATAACTGATTAGCACTGGTGAATTATTATTAATTAGCTCCAGATAATGTTTAATTCAACTACATAAATAAAAGATGAACCTGGTGTTGCATGTGATCTGGTTCACCTCACTGTTGACAGCCAGAACAGTTTAGCACATCAGGGTAACAGACAGCATCTTGGAGTGTTTTGTTCTGCCTCGCTTTGCTTTCCGTCTGGAAAGAGGACACATCCTTCCTTTTCTTTAACCCTGCCCTCATTTAAGCGACGCCCCTTGCCCGCTCCAGCTGCCCCTCCCTCCCTCTCTCCCTTGACACCCCAAATCTGCAGTTTTTTCCCACATATACTGATCGCTGATGTTAACAAAGTAATCTAGTGTCTTGTGCCTTCTTATTCCAACACCAGTAAACCAGTCCACTAGTAAGACCAGCACTGGTACCGGTAGAGTAGCATCTTAGAGGAGCTGCAGGGATCCAGGGTCTGTGTGTGTGAATGGGAGTTCTGGTTTTGGGGGTGCAGTTATTCAGGGGCCACCAGGGGCCGCCAGAACAGCACTGTCTTTCACAGTAGAGCTGCTGAGCAAATACTTAAAAAAAAGGTGTCAGGCACTTAAATAAAGTGTGTGATAGAGAAGTTAAATAACATTGATCTCCCCCTGGCAACAGATTAATGGCCTGATGACATGAAGCTTCCAAAGGTCTATGATAAACTGGGTCACATGCAAAGTTGTGGTAATTTGGATTTTTGGTCAGTGCAATGCAAACTATTTAACCAGATTAAAAATTGTAAGTAGGAAAAGCAGTATTTCAAACACCAATCCTGGTTCCAGACCTCTGAGTCACTTCACACAATTTCAGCGATTCAAATAGGTCTGATGTTGTGCTCATTGACAGCAGGTGGACAAAACTACTGAGCCAATCAGAGCTTTGTAGGTGGGATTAAAAATGGGAACGTCATCTTCCTGTGCCTGAGCAACAAGTGTGGATGAAGTTGTACAGTGACTTACAGATGAAAAAAAAGAACTGCACCTACACTGCTACTGCAGCTTCAGTGTTGACTGAAAACCTGTTTGGTCGGACAGATGTATACTTGCTCCTGTTTAATTCAGCCTGATTATCAGACTAGCACAAACCTCTATGGGAAAAGAAGACATATTCATCAAGGATAATACAAATCCCTAATTGTTAAAACTATTAAAGGTTTGCAAGCTGGCCCATCTTAACTTGAAAATATTTTCAGTCATTTACAGTACAACATACAAAAAAACAGAAAATATGATTATTTACTTTCTTTTGGATTGTATCAGTCTTCTTCTCATCTAACCTTTGACAAGAAGACAATAAACGTATTTCCCAAAATATCATTCCACTTAGAAAAATTGTTATCACCTAACTTGTCCCTTTCAATCCATAAATTACAAATATTAACACATTAGACCTAAGACTGATGTTGATATCTTACAAATTTGGAAACTCCTGGATTACATCTAGTATTTTTGACATTAAATGCTATTTTTCTTGTTATTTCTGCACATCTCAAATACGGTATGGAATTGTCAAAGTATGGTGAGGACCAGGAGAAGAAAACACTTGGCTAAATTTAATGAAAAGCCAACATTAATTGTCAGTCTAAGTTGGGATGAACCCTGGTCTCCAGCATCAAAGTTAAACAGCTCACATGCCAATCCACCATCCTGACCTCCACACCACGCTACATAAATACACACTAACTCCTAAATTGGCACTGAATGTTGGCAGTGGAGGTAAATTGTATACTGCAGAATGATTGAATATGAAGCATCCAGTATGGTAAGAAACATGTTCAAAAAGCAGAAAACAAACCCTGCAGTAAACCAGTGCATGTCAGAGATGATTACAGTGTCATAAATGACAACCAAGTCCGTCAGAACTTCACTAATATTACAAAAATAAGCTTTACGTTGAAAATAAAAGATGACTGTGACTTTCTATGTTGCGGATATTGTGACCACAACTTCTGACAAAAGGAAATTATGTGATAGGGAAGAATAAACAGTGAAGATTAGAGGGACAGATACAGATAAACAGTGAGAGACAGAGAGAGAGGAAACCAGGCCACATAACTGTTACACTGATGAGTAATGGCGGTGTGTGTGTGTGTGTGTGTGTGCGTGTGTGTGTGTGTGTGTGTGTGTGTGTGTCTGTGTGCTTGTGAGTGTGAGTTCGTGTGTTGGTCCTCTGCAGATCTCATCAGCCAACGCAGATTCCAGCAGCTCCAATGTCTTAGCGCTACAGTAGCCAATAGCTTGTGATCCAACTTAGTATTGACCAATTACTACCAGTTGGTTTGGATGAGCCGCCCACTTCTCTTTGTCCCACCCACCAGTGACCGCGGGGCCCAGGCGCCGAGGCTTCTTTTCTGAAGGTTTTCTCTCAGAAAAGTGAGAAACTTCCAGCAGAATCTCACAAGCTTAAAACAAATGAAGATGTGCAAAAGTAAAATAGAGGAGGTTCAATTCACTACATTACAAGTAAAAGTCATGCATTCATAATCATAAAGTATAGAATTATTATAATCAAAATGTACTTAAAGTATCCAAAGTAAAAGTACTGGTTCTGTAGAAAAATATGTCCCCTGTTACCAATAGCATAAATGACATTGTATTGTTCTAGTCAGTTGAGGAGCTAGTTTTACTACTTTTATACAGTTCAGAAGTTTAGTCCAGTGGTTCTCAACCAAAGGCTCAGTGTTTTTTGAGAAATAATGGATAATGTCACCTCTTTGAGCTTCCAAGCAGTTATTTAAATGAAACCATCTGAGATGTTTAGAAAAGAAAACCCACGTTTATCATGGTTTAATTATGTAAAATCTTACTCTGAATAGTAGCTATAGCAGTCAGATTAATATAGTGCAGGAAGAAGTAAAATATTTGCCCCTAAAATGTAGTGAAGTATAAAGTAACTTAAAATCTAAATAACCAAGTTATGTACAAGAACCTCTTAATTGTACTTATGTACAGTACTTGAGTAAATGCACTTGGTTACTTTCCACCACAGTGAAAGCCCAGCAAAGAAGGAGAACAATAAAGCAGGTTATGCGTAAGAGTTTATATGTATGACAGCACTAAAATCCATACATCATCAGTGAAGTCTGCAGTATCTTTGATGATAATAAACCACAAACCCATAGCTAAGAAGACTATATAATTTTTTATGCTACTCAAAGGATGCTAACAGGGTTATACAACCAGTCAGATTAAGGGGTCAGTATGTTTCAACATAGGGAATTGTTGGATGGTCAAACAACAGTCAAGCTCTTCTTTTTCATTCTTAACACAACTTCTTATGTCACTTTCTATGTGTGCAACCAAGTGCAAGACCATGAATGCCCATGAAGGCCCACAGCACATGTAAAATGAGGCAACTGGACAGAAGAAGGAGTGATATAACATACAGTCTGTGAATATATTTGACTAAAGTTGACGTGTGTTGACGCTGTACTCAAAAACATAACTCAGGTAAATGTGCATCTTTTCTTTTAGTTTTGTTGAAGCAAACAGGAATGAAGATGCATTAACTAATGTGCTCTTGACATTAAGGGGTGGCTTGTGGCTGAGAATTTTGTCCCCAAAGGTTTCTCCCCATCAGGCCAGAGAACAGAATGTCTACCATCATGGAAAGCTAAAACTGAAAGCGTAGTGCTGATAAGGAAATACAGCAAGGATAAGAAAGACGTGATGGTGGAAGTCAAGATTGAAAGAAATAAATTGTATGTAAATAGGATAAGTTAAGTTTCTTTCTGTCTCTAACTGTGGCTCAGGGGGAATTCCTCAATGTCCCCAGAATTCCTCAGGAATGATCCGAGTTAACAGAAGACAAAGCAGATTGGCTTTCGCTTTTCCTTGCCTGGACTGGTCATCGTCCAGTCAATTATCTCCTGATTGTGACCTCTGACCTTCACACCATTATGCTCAAGCCTCTACTCTCAGTTCTTTTTGTATTTTCTGCAACATTCCCGCACACGTGGGATTGTGAATAGTCTTT
Organism: Thunnus albacares; assembly: GCF_914725855.1. Taxonomy (NCBI): domain Eukaryota; kingdom Metazoa; phylum Chordata; class Actinopteri; order Scombriformes; family Scombridae; genus Thunnus; species Thunnus albacares. Next base: position 4,824,755 of record NC_058122.1, on the reverse strand, counting down.
CAAATACACAAATGCAAATGGCCTGGTGTTTGGGTTTAACTTAAGGAGTAAAACTATGTTTTGGTTGAATTTAGCGCATCAAATACTCCAGCCAGCCAAGATTGACACTGTGACTTTCTGGAAGCATAGGTCTGAAACACAGGAGCAAATGCAGGGTCGTCTGGCAAAAAAGTTGAACCTGTTAGATCATGGTCATCCGATCGTCTGTTACTTTGTAGCGTGTAACAGCGCAATTGTATTTCCACACAATAATTGTGATGGAGGATAAGATAACGTTCAAGAATTATAAAGTCCTTCCGCAAATGTGCAGGTGTTTTGGTTTCTGATAAACCTCAGAACTCTTTGATCTACAACTTGCCCACACCAATACAGCCCTTTGCACTTTTTAAACACAGTGTGACAGTCTCAACATCCGGCATGCAGTGTCCTCCACCATCATGCCAGTGCTTTGTGCTGGATAACAGCAACAACCAAACTCTTATAAAAGTGAGAAACAGCCAGTCTTTGGAGGGGATGGAGTTTGAACACCAGGCCTCTGGTCAAAGTGGAAAACAACTTTCTTATAAGGAGAAAAATAAAGTTCCCCACCATGAACAAGCCAGAGTGGAACAGCTATTACCTAGCCATTTTGTAAGCTAAAGCCCCAGAAAACCCATTTAAAACACCACCATAAAACTTCAAAAACAAGCAGGCCCAATCTAAGCAGTTCCTCCTTTTCGTTCCTGTAGATACAGCCTCTATATCTATAACCCCCCTGCTAACGTGGCTAAGTGCTAACAGAAACCAGCAGTGGGTTTAGAGGTGTGCAGGAGTGGGGGGATTAGTTAATAGGCTTTCAGAGCAGCTAATATGGAAAGAGGGACTGTTTAAAATTGCTGAGAGGGAGAGAAAGAGGGACATGAAAAGAGGAGAAGAAAGGGGAGGAAGAGGTGACCGGTGGCCCCCCGAAGTCATACTGCAAACCACTAGAGGGGGGCCTTTTTAAAACTACTCCATAAAGACATTTAAGAGGATGGGGGGTGCCAGCGTGGCAACCAGGTAGCTGCTAATCTTTCAACTCAGTGTGTGTGCGTGTTTGTCCAGGTATTACTGAGCTGCATTCAAAGATTGAGGTCTTCTGGCTATGTGGCAAAGAGCCACTGTTGGCTTTTGGCATAAGAACAGGTAAAGCTGCAGAGGTAAGATGTAATGTACAGCTGACGCAGGAAGTTTGACAAGTCTACTTTCCATTGGTGTTGCATCCCTTCATACACTTGGCCAGCCCAACAAGCTGTAAACAAAACATTGACAGTATATGGCAAACATGCTAGCAAACAGCTGTCTATTTACACATTTGTGAGACATTGAGCAACATTAGCATTCGTTTGGAGTTGTGCTTCTGGCCTCTTGATGATAATAATTACAATATTCACCCTCCTTTTAGCTCTACTTTCGTCTATACCAACTCCTGAAGGACATATCTGGCTGTTTAGCAGCTAAATGCTCCACCATGTTCACCAGCTAGTCGCTAGTTGTCTGTCTCCTGTTTGGTGATGAGCAGGTAGCGTACTTATCTGAGCTTTTTTCTGAAAGCAGCTGCCTGCTGCATCTGAAAATGAGATTGATAAGAGCAGTGAGACTGAACCAACACTAACAAAACAAAAAAAGAGCTGAAAGACACTAACAGCTCCATAGATCTGAGGGGAACTGCAGAGTTAGGTGATAATTCTTTATGGGTTCATCACTACAAGCAATCCCTGCCACTTTACAGAAAGTTATGTGATCTTTTATTAATATAAAAATATTATTAGTGATTGATTAGTGCAGCTAAGTCAGGGTAAATTTTGTAAATTCAGTCAGGGTAAATTCTCAGAACTTGAGTCTTTATTCAAGGCTTTATCCACTGTTTTATTTGGATATGAAACTTGCATTATCGTCTGCTATTTTTTCTTGCTACAGCAAACTTTTTTTTGCTGTCGTTGCATTCAGAGATCACATCAGTTAAACTGGTTGGAGATCTCAAGTGACAGAAACAATTGCTAAACTTATAAAGATAAGTCCCCAGTCTCCAGTCGGTCTGTCTGTACATCAAGAGGATGGAAGTAAGAAAGGAAAAATATTTACAATAGTCAGAAGCACACTTAGGTGAGTTTATTCAATGCTTGTGTGTGTGTGTGTCTCTCTCTCTCTCGCTGACTTTACACAAACACACAATAACACCCCCATAAGAGGCTCTGGTGTCTAAGGAAGCAGTAAACACACCAGGTATCTCACCATGCTCCCTGCTTATTCCCCTTGATCTTTTGACGTGTAAAAAACCGTCGCCGCCAGCAACACCAGGCACAGCAAGCGTGCACCGATAGTAAAGTTTCTGTGCATTTTAATGGATAGTGGTTTCGTGCTAACATCAACAGAATGGCTGCAGTGGCAGAAATGTAAAGGACAAGTTCACCTTCTCACACTGCTGTTCAGTACACTTCTACATTTTTCCCAAAGTTAAACCATGTTAAATTTGCTTTTTTTAAAAAAAAAAGAAAGCAGTAGTGCAGTTCAGGATAAGTATTGTTAGGATTTTATAGATGTTACTGCTCTGATTGATACGCCGTATCAGTCCACTGCTTTATCGACACTCTTATCGGTACAGTATCTCCCTCAAAACAAATCTCAATAAAATAACAAATAAATATTCCTGACATCAAAACACTGAGTGAAGTTTCAAAATAGTGAAAAACATTGAAATCAGTCATTATCACTTATTCATCTCTCTCATACTGCTGATGTGGATTCACCGCCTGGCAGGTACAGCTGGTAAAGGGGAGTGGGGGATACAGTTTGAGCCAGAAAGTCTACATGACTAATTTTAAGATACGTGGCTAATTAGGCTAAACAGTTACTGTAGGCTACATACAGTCAGCTTTTGTTTTAGCTTGTTCATAACAGTTTGCTGACAGCCTAACAAGCGTGCCATGGGTAAAACATACTGGTGGTGGATGGAAGGCAGTTGTGATTGACAGTTCACTCACCTGCTGCTCTCCCCAGTTGCGGGACTCACTGATTCAGACTATAGACACAATATTTTGGTAAGTTTAACTGGTTGGTAAATTACTTGATTACAATACCTGCCCTGTTAGCACAATGTAGCTAAAGAAGCTATTAGCCCAAGTGTGCACCACTCAATGTTCCAAGGTAGCAGGGCATGTTTCCAGAGCATGGAGGGCAACACCAGGCACTCCTTATTTGTAAAATCTTGGGTCCAAATGGAAAATATGGCCTCAGATATGAGCTGCAACTCAAATTTCAAACCACCTCCAATGCAAACCACTGGGTGACGACACACCTTGCTACGTCCATTTTGTTTATGGCAATATGATTCATTTTAACTGTTTGGAAATACAGGAATATGCACCACTACAGCACAGTATCAGCTGACATAAGGACCACTTTGCCCCTTTATGTGTCACAGAAATGAACCCTAACCACAACTCAATGAGTTTCATGCTACCTGTGACAGATATGTAAAAAAGTATAGTAGTAGTATTGCATTCTGGTCTATTTAGGCTAATATATAGTACAGTGAATGTTTCGTGTAAACTTACAGCTGGCTGTTTGGTTCCATGGGACAGATTATTCAAGATTGTTACAACAGTTTCTGCTCTCAGACTGCTGGAAATATGAGGATATGATGTCATGTAATATATGACTGGCTGCTCACCCACAGGCTGAAAAATATACACAGAACTACAAAATGTGGCCAGGAATGAAAAGAACATAAGCGACAGCTGTTTTGACCCAAGTTACAGTGTTTTTTTAGAGTTTTCCTTCAATAGAAGAGCACCACTGGTAGTAATGTTAATAGTGGTGAATGACTGCTTAGACACACACATTGTCTCTTCTCTCTTCACTGTGTCACTAAATGAAAAGGTTGGAGTCTTTTAAAAGCCTCATGACACCTGCTGCGAAACACAAAGTATGTTAAAAGCAGAGCAGAGGTGGTGTGGAAAAAAAGGACGCCACGTGATGATGGACATTTTGAATTTCAACCTTATTTCTCAATGGAGGGCTGACAGAGCAGCCACGTGGTGTCAGAACGGAAGAGACTGACTGATTTTTTTTCAACTTTGAAGTAAAGCAACATCTGTGCCATTTATTGTTTCATTGATTCAATTTTTAAGCAGATTCCAGAGTAAGATATATACTATATATATATAATAAATATATTGTAGAACAGTAAAGAGATGAATATGGATTGTGAAATAAAGAGAAAAGAAAGAAGACCGATGGTCAGTCCACAGATGCAAACACCACTGTTCGTGTTCTCTTAGTCCAAGTACCATTAGCCCCCCCCCACACACGCACACACACACACATGCACACACACACACACACGCACACACATAAGACATACACACACACACACACACACACACAAAAAGAGAGTCTCTAATTTGACGTGTATTTATAGCAGTCTGAGTGGCCTGGACGCCACGGTGGATGGAGGAAAATGTAGAGGCGTGATTACACACTACTATTCCCAGCCCTCTCCCTCCCTTCCTGTGACTAGCACACCAAGTCTTTTTTCTTTAAGTCTTTATTCTGAAATGTTGACTCTCTTTTCAAATGCCAGATTTTGTGAGAAACCACAAAGGAGGAAGATATTAATGTTAGTACAAGTAGCAGTTCAGTATTAATTGTGATGTGAAATAGTAGTATTACTACTTGTAATTGGGATAATTAGAGTAAATAGTAATTACTGACATAGAAATAGTAGTGGTTGAGCTTTTAGTAGAAAGAAAGATTGTTTCTCCACAGATGGTTGAAGGTACAATAGCAGTTGTAGGTATGATAAGAACAATTACACTTCTTCACACTCAACTCAGGCCAAGTAGAAGTCTCCACAGGTCGTCTCGGGTTATGAGGAATTTAGACCTAGAGCCAAGATCTGGGTCGGACCGGTTTCAAATTATTCTCAGTCTTATCGGCTCTGATAGGGTCTCATTTCACTGCTACGTGTCTCAGGTCTGTGCATCAATATGCAATATGTCTGTCAATATCCCAGTGGATCCGAATGAATAGTACTCAGTATTCATCTAATCACGTGGTACGTCATAATCACAGCAGGAGAAAATATTTTAGGAAATCAGTCATGGGGGGAAAAATGCTATTTGAATTTCTTTCACAGATATTAAATTGGTTAGAAAATTATTACCTTCTTATTATCCTTACCTACCATCACCCATTTCGCAACAGAATGTTTCATTTTTGGCAGTTGTGTCTTTGCATTTGTTCTTTTTTGTTTTTTTCTTTATTGTTTCATTATTGTTTTCAATCACGGCTGCTTGTTAACTTGTTAGCTGCTGTTGGTGTTAGGGTCCGTTCAGGTCAATGACATTTTTCAATCTTCCAATTATCCTCAGTTCTATTCAGGTTGGGTCTGAGTGTGACTGAGTCTTCCTTGAACTGTGTCTTCTCTATTTTGAAAATGAATTTATACACATTGGGCTCAGGGGGATTTTCCACAGGTCTGTTTCAGATCTGGCTCAAGTTCGGCAGGGGCCAGGTGGGTTGGAGGTGAGGGTTTTTGAGGGGAAGGTGAGTGGACTGTGCAGCTAATATTTTTCTTCTCTGGATTCAAGCTTTCTATGAGATCTCTTAATCCTAAAATAAATAAATAAAAACAGTTCAAGCCCAAAAGCCCCTCTGCACAAATGGAATCAATTCCATGAGAGATCAGAGGAGTCAAGTTAAAAATACTCAAAGTAGTAGTTGGATAGCTTAACAGATAAAGCTATTAATCCTTTAGTGTGTGTGTGTGTGTGTGTGTGTGTGTGTGTGTGTGTGTGTTTTATGCATTGAAACACCTGGTCTTTCTTAAAACCAGAAGGGGAGGAGGAGAAAAGGCGTGGTTTCCACTGGTGACAGTACACCTGTCTGCAAAAATTCAGTTATGATGAATATCTTCCATGTGTTTAAATCATCACAAAAAAGATTAATTGCACACACAAAAGTGCACACACACACACACACACACACACACACACACACACACGCACACACACACACAAATACCTTGAGTGATGATCTGAAGTAAAAATGAAGGCATTCCTGGCTTACTGGGACCGTTTTCCTTTTGCTGAAAGTGTTTGTGTGTGTGTGTGTGTGTGTGTGTGTGTGTGTACATACAGTATTTGCACACCAATGAAAGAGAGAATTCCTGCTTTTTCGTGTCTCTCTTCTTTTCTTTCCAAAAGATTGCCCAATTTTTCTTTATTTATTTCTCCTCTATATTTTGTGCATTTGCATATTTTCCTTTTTTATTCTCTTTGAAGGCCCAGTCTCAACAGGAAGTGATAAAACAATATTCATGCATCTTTGCAACATGTAGTTCTAGATGCTTGGTGACATAAAGACTATCTTGCTAGTTGGTAAACTACTAACCACTAACATGATAGCCAGCAAGGTTAGCACTAATCAGAATTGGTCAATGACAAAAAATTGTGGAGAGGAGGAAAAATGCCAAGAACAAAATGCTGATCTATATATGGCATTCGTTGATCGAACAAAAGCAAACTCTAAGGGCCTATGGAATGTCATGGACAAGTACAGGTGTCCAGACAAGTGTGTACAAACTCCTAGCAGCCAGCACCAGAGACCAACAAGAACTTTCCGATCCGTTCCCAATCACAAACGGGGAGAAGCAAGGCAATGTTGTAGAACCAACACCCATTCCAGAACAACACTGGGAATAGCTTCATCTACTCTTTTGACAGTGGGCTATTCAATCTGCCTAGGATGCAAGCAAAAACCAAAGTGGAGGAAATCACTGTTTGAGAACTTTTGTTTGCTGATGATTGTGCTCTGGCTGCTGGCTCAAATGAAGAACTACAGGCAAGTATGGACCAATTCTCAGCTTCCAACAACTTTGGCCTAACAATCAGCACAAAAAACCTGGAAGTCCCCTGTACATAGATGATGAGGTTAACATCAGGATCGTCAAGGCCAGTGCAGCCATTGGATGTCTGCGTAACTCGGTATGAGAAAGGATTGGCATCAAGCAGAAGACAAAAATGAAAGTCTACGAGGCTGTTGTATTACCAACTCTTCTATATGAGTGTGAAGCCTGGACAGCCTACCAGTGCCATGCCAGGAAACTGAACCATCTCCACCTGAGCTGTCTGAGGAAACTGCTGAGGATCAAGTGGCAGGACAAAATCCCTAACACTGAAGTCCTCAGCAAGGCCGATGTTCCCAGCAACCCCACTCGGCTTGCAAAGGCACAGCTCAGACAGACTGGCCATGTGACCAGAATGTCCTGCACAAGACTACAAAAACAAGTCTTCTTTGGCAAGCTGAAAAATGGCACATGAGTGCAAGGTGGCCCCAAAAAGTGCTACAAAGATACCCTGAGAGCCTCCTTGGAGAGGTTTGAATTTGATCTGAAAAGCTGGGAACCCCTTGCTCAGAACCGACCTGCCTGGAGAAGTCCAGGAAGGTGCAGTCTTCTGTTAGAGCAGAAGAAGCTCGAGTGCTATGTTGAAGAGGCAGCAGCGTAATCTACCGAGAAAGGACATCCTCCCTGACCTGTCCAGTGTCCCATAGAGAATTCCGGGCTCAGATTGGTCTGTTCAGCCATCTGGCACTCACCAAAACCCAACGTAATGAGACGTGCCATGGTCATCATCAACTACAATGAATGAACAAGAAAAAGTATGTGTGTGTATGTGTTTGCACTTTTTCCATTGTTTTTTGTGTGTTTTTTGGTTTGTTTGTTTGCTATGCTTTTATGTTTTCTGAAGTTATCCAAAGCATCATAGTTCCTGTAGGAGATGATTACTTCCTATATGGTTTATTATGGTTTGTGATTGCCTCTTATTTTTTGAGTACAGGATGCTACGATGTGTAGATCTATTGTTGCAAGAGTTTGGTAAGTATTTGTACAGCCTGCTGTCATACCCTGCATGAACAAAATTGTTCAGTTGTAGCAGTTTTGGGATGTGGCACACTGCAAAATATTGCAGAAAAATGCAAAGGAAGCCTTCTTTTTGTTTCACGTGTAAGTGTGGATATCTTCAGTGAAACAACTAACTGCCTTTTATCTTTTGGGGCCACTCCTGAGTTCTCTTACAAAGCTGTTTGTCGAGAAATTGTTGAAATTGTTATGCATTGTGTCCTGAATATGAGGTGGTTACCTTATTTCCTGTACCAATAGTGGGATTAGATCCCAATGATATGACCAAACTTATAAATAATCACCACTATAACATGCATTTTCTTCAAAGTTTGAGCTGTTTGGCTCCCCAAGCTGGCTTTATTGTATTTTTAGCATTTTTCTTATTGTCAATAAATCCCATGAAAAGACCAAAACCAGCAGAGTTAGTCTGTCTCCCAGTACTTGATTCCCTACGCAACGGCACTCAGTACCAAGCCCATTGGCTCCTCTTTAAAAATGTCTCATAAATACATTGATTCATTTTTAAAACAGAAAAAAACTATAGAACATCAGCAGCCTTATCCTTTAATTCTCAACTCCAGAGTGACTTCTCAGAGAGGACAGTGAGCAGTTCATTTAAGCTCAAACTTTTTCTGAAATTCCCATGAACGTCAGCTGCCTTCTCTTTCCGTGTGTGTGTGTGTGTGGGTGTGGTTTTCTGAAGTCCACTCTGAAAAAGAGAAGAAAAACTCACCACAAAACAACTAACCTCTCTGGTCAGAAGTTATTATTGTCCTCCGCTTCTCTCTCTCTTTCTGTGTGTGTCTGTCTCTCTCTTTTTTCTTTTCTTCTCTGCTTCAGCTGTCCTTTAATCGCACAAACCCGACAACGTGTATGATCACAGGGCAGGACTGTTTTGCGTGTGCGCTTGTGTTCGTGTTGACCTTGTGACCTCTGTACATCTGAAATGTTGCAGATCCAAATCTCCAACAGGATAAATAAAAACATATTCTCCTTTCCTCACCATTAATGCTTCCTCTTCTCATTCTCTCCTCTCCTCATCTCCTCCTCCTCATCCTCACACACACACACATACGCCTGTAGCATTTCCAGTTGGTGAACCTCTAATCATAAGAAAATGACAGGGGTGTCAAGGTGATCATAAAACCTCACATATTTCTCTCCTCTGCTTCCATAATGTCACATATTACAGACCAAAAGGTATCATGGGAAACACCTGCTTCAGTGTGCACAGGTGGTACGATGAGAGAGAGGCAGAGAGAGAGGAGAGATTCAGACAGAGAAGGGGGGGGGGGGGGGTCTTTATGGGATGTGGAGAAACATGTAATTTGAAGTGTTTTAACAGGGCAGGTTGAGGAATGTGTTTAAAAGAGTGTAATTATTTTTTGTTCTAGGAATACAGTTTCCAGACGATTGTTTTGATGGTCAACTGAGCTGCTAAAAGTTGTCAAAATCATCTAAGTGTGCCTGCGTTTAAGCATTTGATGATAGTTGGATCCTTGCTACTGCATTAGCAAACAAACACCATGTTGCAGAAAGTTTCATGTAGGTACAGTACACTCCGTAGTTACACTTTAAAGAGGACATTCTGCCAAATTATTTTTATGGTATCTGCAATTTGCAATATTATTTTATTATTATTACGAGATCAGCAAGTGACTAACAGTGCTTTTAAAATAATAAAACAGCATTGCTCACATTTTATTTCCTAATTGCTTATTCCTAAAAAGTATAGGCATATCATTCCTTTCTTTTGTGACCAGGATAATGATATTTTGAAATGAACCTATTTCCAATAGGAAAATTAACATGTATTTATACTTAAGTTATACAAAAGTGACCACAGAATATTTAGATGTGAATAATTTTTCAAGATTGACGATTATACCATAAATCACTTTCATGAGTCCAAATATCGTCTCCCATGATTGTATCCGGTGACTCGTATGTTGTCTTTTCTGACTTTATGTGAATGAAAATGTGCAAATGTGCCCGTTTTCTCATTGGAAATAAGTAAATTTCAAAATATCACTGTCCAGGTCACAAAAGCAAAGTTTGAAGGGAATAATAGCCATTTAGGAAATAGCACTTACTACACAGCAACAAAAAACAAGTAAAAATATGCTACATGGTTTCATGGTTTTATTTGTCTCAGTCAAACTGGAATTAATATTTGTGTTTATGAAATCAGTATATACAGTATAGCTCTCTGTGTTTTGACTTGTGTATTTGTTTGGTCAAAATTGTAATCACCAAAAAGAAGAAATTTCAATTTTATTAATTTTTCTGCAGTGACAGCAGCTCTTACATTATTGTTCTCCAGTAGACTTGAATCTTTGGTTCTGACTGCCAATGTAGGTAATTGTGATTTGATTAGTGGAAAACCTGTGGGGTTTCACACTTCCAACACAAGCGCAGGCAGTTAACCAGCTAGGTGGTCTACATTGTTAGCCATTGCTTATATAGGCCCTGTTTACACCTGGTATTAACATCCGTCTTGGGTGCTGGATAGTTTCTTCTGTCTTGTCAAGTTGATAACTACAGTTTTTAGTTTTGCTGCACTGCTCGACATAATGAACTCAGGATTTATCATGAGGGTGACTGCTTTAATTCGAACAGTATGACCCTAGACTGTGTTTAACAGCTGAACTATTGGATGTGTAGAAGAACACAGAACATTAATTACCATTAGATCCTGACCAATCCTGTTGGCATGTCGCAGATTTAAATAATCAATGAAGTTATGCTGCTGTGTCTTGTGTGTAAATGCACACAGCGTCTCTGAATGGAGAAGTGAAGCTGCGGGGAGATCACTGCATATAACTCTCTCTCTCTCTCATGGAATATTTATATATATCCTGAATATTTATTTATAATAATTATCAAACAAGTTGAACTTTGGACGGAGCAGACCCCCGGTCCGATCCTCCCGTCCGTTAATAACGAATGAATTTGGTCTTTGAAAATGGAAATGATGTCCATGTTTATTTGCATATAGAGCGGGGAAGTGAGATCCGATTACAAGTGGTCACTCAGGACGCATGTGAAGACGCATGTTAATACCAGGTGTAAACAGGGCCTTAGTCCCATCAGTGATTTCAGAGCTCTGTATGTTACTCTGTGTAGAGATTCAAATCACAAAGTGCTGATGTCAGGTACCTCAGTACCTGTTGCTGAGAGCTTTGACAATCAGGTCATTTGCTGTCACCTAAACTGGACCCATGAAAGAGAGACCTCCTCCTTTGTATAATGTGGGATGAACACAGCACTGAGTGCAGGAGCCGCAGATGACTCAGCAGGTTTTGATTTAATGTGACCAAAAAGTAACGTCAGTGCTAACATTAGCAGGTTAGACTAACTAGCTTCCACTCTCTGTGCAATACAAACTTAGCAGCACACTGAGCTCTCTTACATGTTGAAAGCCCTTAAGGCACAGACACAAATGTTACATAATCAATGCTATGTGTTTTTTTTTTAAAAAAAACCCCGTCTTGTACCCTGTTGCGTGTCAGTAGCTCACTACAGAAGTTGACAGTACATCATCTACCAAAACCAGCTCTCAGATGTCAACAGCCCATTGATTTTTTTTAAATATGCACATTAGCTGCAGTCACATTATGTTTATTTTACAGGCCCAATGTGTTTGTGGTTAAAAGAAACCAACACTGACTGTTGGTAGGAGACAGGCTGTTAACAGCCTTTATTAAACTCATCCAAACATCCACCCCAACGCCATCCCAAATAAATCTTCCCGGTCTACAGGTGTGTGGTGCAGTAGAGGCCACAGACAGGGAAATGACAAAAATGTAACAAATATACAGCTAGTTGAAACAATTAAATTCCTGCCAAGTCCATTCTCTCCTATTCTTGCTAATTTATCTCCTAGTTAATGCTGGTACAATGGTAATAACTTATATTATATGGTGAAGTGTTTACATATTACACATATACAGAGAGAGGGGGCAGAGTTGTTACTACAGAATTTAAGCCAAAGTAAACAAAGGAAGAAAGAAAGGAGAAAGGGAAGAGAGGAGTCATGTGGGCGAGAGATTAAGGAGAGAGAGAGAGAGAGAGGACACACAAAGTGAATATGCAGACTGCAGTAACAGGAGACAAAAGGAAAAAGAAGCTCATGCCAGAAAGGAACAGTGAAGGAAAGAAAGAGACAAAAAGAAAAAACTCATATGAGAAAGAGCAGGGACACAAAAAAAAAAAAGATTAACAATCACACCTCAGCAAACTACACACAGACACACACACGACTACTACACTTAACTATATGGATAACAGTGCAAGGAATACCAGTGTGGTAATGCTCATGAATATCAGGGGAGACACCTCTGGAAGTTTCTCTCAGCATCTCTATGATACAAAGATATAAGAAAAGTGTCTGCAGTTTAGTTCCTTCCACCTCTGACAAAGAAACAAATGCACCACAGCTGATTCCAACAAGTCTCCAAATCCAGCTGGGAGGAAGGGTTGGAGTCTGACACACACACACACACACACACACACACACACACACACATACAGACAGATGTGGTGGACTGTAACTCGTGTAAGGGAGTGGTAAGAGTGTGAGAGAAACCAGAGCAGAGAGGAGATCGTCTTCAGAGAGGTTAACTCTTCATGTTCCATCCACACTGACCACATACTGTGAAATTACAGGGCTACTGATAAAAATAGTGTGTGTGTGCGTGTGTGTACTATATAAGACCAGTCACATATTAGTCATTTGATTGTTCGTGTTAGTCAACAAAAACTTTCTTTTTGTCAGTGAAATTTCACTCCAGTGCAGTTTTTATGTCTTCTAAGCACTTTAAGGGCTACATCTTCGCTATGTTATATGTGATATGTTAGCATGTTTACAAGTGTTCATCTATTGAGGTTAGTGGAAAAGGTGCTGTTTATCTGTTTATAGCAGACTGATGGTTCACACACAGTTTCCATGTCATTCTGCTCTGCAGTAATACAACAGACTGACTCCAAATCCACTTGTCATTCCAAAACTCTTTGAACATTCACTATCATCCCTGCTTACCACTACCATTACCACGGCTACCGGTGCTCTCCACTACAGAGCAGTTTTTCAGAAGCTAGATTTACTAACTAGTTCACTAGAATTCTGTTTACTGTCTGGGTTTAGTTTGAGCAGCTAAAATGTCAGATAACATTAATGCTAAACTGTTCCTTAAGGAAACATCTTCAGGAAGAATTACGGTTGACAGCTAACATTAATCTTGTGTTTATTGCAACAGATAGCAAGTGAGCAAGACATACAGCCGTCTGACGTTAGCGGTACAGCTGTGTACTAAATGGCTTTTGTAAGTTATGTTAGCTTACCTTTACTGTATGTCAGCATCGTGGCCTGCATGTTTTCTTAGTTTGTCCTAGTCGTTTTGTTTCTGCTGCTTATCTCATTTTCAGAAGGACTGTAGCTAAATTTAGTTAGATGTTTTTTTTTTCCCTTAAGGCACCAATAACGTTATCTAACACTACTGACAGAGACATAGTAATACTAAAATGCAAGATGCTGCTTATTTTCACAACAGGCATTTTAGGTAGGCAAAGGAAACTGACTCAAATGTGTGATTTTTCAGATGTGTGCAGATCGTTGAATAAGGCATTATAATTCATTGATCTGTCCATCTGTCATTATTGATTAGTTATTCCTTGTTGACGAAAATTGTAATAAATTTTGTCATAGGTTTTTTTTTTTTTTTTTTTACATTACTGTAAACTGATCAGTACATTCAACAATGACTGAACCCATGTAGGTCCACACACACACACACACACAGAGAGAGAGAGAGAGAGAGAGAGAGAGGTTGATGGTTATATGGTAATTTTTTAAAAACAGGAAGCTTTAGAATACCTTTTTTTTTCAATTTTCTTCCCATTTCGTCCTGTTTCAGGTATTCTCTTCCTGCTGACCTGAAACACAAGACAAAGAGAAGACAAGAGGAGGTGTGGATGATGACAGAGGGGCAGAAAGATGGCGGAAAGGGGAATAGGGAAAAAATTAAAGTTAAGGTAGAAATACAGCAGAGGGAGTGCAAAAGACAAAAACTGGGGAAAAAAGACAGTGACGGGCAGCTGAAGGGCGGGGAGGGGAAACGGAAAGATTGATGTTGCAGACAAAAGGAAAGACACAATATGACAGAGATAGAAGAAGAAACTAGAAGAAGGAAGAAAGAAAAAAAGTTGGAAGGAAAACAGGGAAAAGATACAGAAACAGTGTGACGTGGACTGAGAGGGTGGGAAGAAGAAGGAGAGAGAAGAGTCAAAAAAAACAAAGTGAGGATTTGGATCTGAAAAGAGTGGGACATTGGAGGAGGAGAAAAAGACAGAAGGAGGTGGAGATGAAAGGTGGAGGAACACTTAGGGAGGAGAAAAATAAAATGGAGGGAGGACAAAGACTGAGAAATCAGCGAAAAGCAAAAGAAACAGAAAAATAGAACATCATTCAACTTAATTTTAATCCTTTACAAATTATCATTAATCTAACTTAAATCCAAGAAAATATTGAACTCCATTTTAAATTCAAGTTAATTTAAATTGTCATTAAAGATTTACCCTCTCCACAGAACAAACAGCTGAAAACACCTGGCTGTGATGTCATAATTGTGGGATAATGCTGACACGTCATTTGGAGAACAGAACAGGGAGGAGAGAGGAGAGTCGAACACTTTTTTAGATGACAGAGCAGTGTCGTCTCAATCTGATTATTGATCTTAGACAAAATGACCAATTTCTCATCTGTCCAAATTACCACATAGTGCGCTTTGAGTTGCACATGATCTCCTTCTTCGGTCTTGTCATCACACACACACACACACACACACTGCAGGCAGTGGTCAAAGGTTTTGTAAAACACTGACCTCAATGGAAAAGAATGCAAACCCTCTCTCACTCTCTCTCTCCCTCTCTCTCCCTCTTAGTCTCTCTCTCTTTCTCCGTCTCCTCCCCCTCATGTGTCAGAAACACATATTGGTTAGATTAAACTGCCACGGAGAGGGAGAAAGACACACACACAGAAAATGTTCTTTTTCCCACTTTTGACCCAGACTCCCTCTCTGTTTTTCCTGTCATCTCTCGTGTTACTGTCCTTGTCTCTCTCAGTTCAACTCGGAAATCAGAATTATCTTTTTTTTTTAAATACTTTTTATCTTTATAGTACTTTTCTAAAAGTAGGTCACCTATAGTGCCATAGAGAGACACAACTACAGAATGAGACTTCCTACTACTAGCTACTGGTGATTTACAAAAATCACTAAAGATTTCAGTAATGTGTAAATTTCTTACCCAGAAACATTTAGTGACATCCAATCAAAAGCAAACAACAATGTAAATGGGATGTCACTTAATTATGGCCAAATAGTCATTACAGAAAAAAAACTTCTTTTTAAGATCAATGAATACATTTTTCTGAGCATCACAGTACCTCCACAATGACTGTATTATTTTCTAAGCTATGCTTAAGCTAGCAGGAAGAGGTGGAGTTAGGTGACCTTTTTTAAAAACTTTTTATTTATGCCACACAATCCAAACATGCCACCATTTAGTAAATAAACATCTCCACATTCACGTATACATCTTACATATACATATAAACTTCATGGAATAGAGACCCTGTATGAAAAAATGACAAGCATGGTATAACTGAAGAAAATACTAAATTATCAGTAAAATAATAATGAAAAAAATAAAAATACACAAGAGACATAACTATTTTCTATATTCTAGCTCTTTGTTTTTGACATAGCTAATATCCATGGTGACCATATTTCAAAAAAAATGCCCATTTTCAGCTGTATTTTAGCTGTGACCTTTTACATAATAAGGTGGTGACCTTTCAACTGGATTTTCTTCGTAAGAATGTGGTGACGCCGTGCAGATTGTATTTACACCTGAGATCTGATCATAATGCAAGTCATCTCGAAGCACGGTGTCCTGTTCTCTCAAGAGATACCTGAGCATCACCAGCAGCAGCACTTGTTTTTTTACTGTATATACAGAACGTATGTGCTTTTCAGAATTAGTATTATTCATGCTGCTTAAAGTGAAAGGGACATACAGTATCTGATTACACCATCTAACTAAACTTATCTTCATATCTAAATGGCATAATGTTTTGTAATTTGAGGTACATTGAGTAGTTTGTAAAATGTAATTTAAAGGGACCCTCCAGTCCCCCCTCTGTGTCTTGATCCTTGACTGTGATGTTTGAGCTTCACTGTGCAGAATGATGTACAGCATGTACAGAGTTTGTCTTCACATTCATCTACTGAAGGGAGAAAGTTTCTCTGTGCTCACCTTAAATCGCAGTTTAAGACGTTGTTTGTGAAATCGCAAAGAAAGCCAGTTGTGGTCCAGTATGCAACTTATAAGTACAAGTGTAATAAAATCATGAGAAGGACACGATCCACGTCTACGTCTAACTCATATTTGACATTCTTCATTGATGATTGTATCTCAGTAGGAGAAATATGTTCCAAATTTTTTACAAACTCTTCTATCAGAATCTATCACTGCTACACAATATTTTGTATTTTGAGCCATTTAACAAGCTGCAATTTGATAAATGGTCCCAAACGAAGATGGCTGACAGAAGTTTTTTATTAAGGTTTACTTATCAGTATTCATAATTTTCCATCATAAGTTCCCGAAGCCAAACTAACTGCTCTCCTGCTCTGTCAAGAGGCCAGCTTCAACTAGTAAAATCTCAAGCTGTCTTATCTGGGAAATGAGCAAAGGAAAGAAGAAATGATAAAATGTGATACGGCTGACCAACTGCAGCTGGGTAGTTTATCAACAGGGTAGAAAATATGGACTATGTCAGCCACCAAGACTGTGAATGTTACTTAAGTCGCAAACAATTTCTTTAAATTTAAAAAATTTCAAGTTTTGAATTTTTACTCCTTCTTTACATGGGTTGTGCCTCAGTATATACACTATAGTAGATGGTGATGTAACTGGTTACATACAGATGGTTTTAGTGGTGGTGCACCCAGGACAAAGCAGTGACCACCATGGAGCTTTGTTGTGAAGGCAGCGTTGAAGTGTCTTAAGCTAAGCAAACTCACTGTAATAAATCGATAGAAAGAGGAAGGCAATCAATTATATTTATATTATTATAATTATAATTATATATATATTTCTGATTTTTCTAATATGTGGCTCTACTAGCTCCGCTGCTACTATGTAGTGCTTTCTAGCTGGAAGGAATCAAGTGGCCTAAACAGAGAGGGGGAGTGTCTGTGTGTAGTTAAATACAAATAAAAACATACAGAAAAGCAATTATTGTTTGCATATTATGTTATTAAGACTAATTAAAAGCACTCATTGTGAAAATAGAATTCAACAATTTCTCAAGCCAAACAATCTCAAATATTTGACGGGGCATGATAACTGTGTCAATTCAGCTGTACCATTCACATGAATGAGATGACTGCATTTTGAACACACTGAACACTGCCAAAGTTCAGATGTATGGCACCAAACCCAAATAAAGCTGGCTCCAGTAATTACCAAGGATAATCCCAAACTCTGAGGTTTTGTGATGTTTTAGACTTTGCTGTTAAAATCATAAATCAGAACAGTGAAATAAAAGTATATAGAGATATATGTTCCTATGTTTATCTTGACATCTGATTAAATGTATTTATTATTATTCTGACGTGTGTCTACTGGCTGTTTAAGCTGTTTCTGTCTTTTTCACACCACACTCACACTCAACATCACAGAGCACACTGCATGAGAAACATTTCTTTTTTTCCTTCTTTTTTTCTTTCTTTCTTTCTTTGCACCATAGTTTATTTAAAAACTGTATTGGTATGAATGTTAAATGGCTGCTGTGTCTAAATACATACTGAGGAAAATAAAACTGCCTCATCCTACTCTTTTTCTCTTTCTGTCTCTCTCTCTCTCTCTGTATGATTGTGTCTCAGCCAGCTTCAGGCTTAGTCTTCAGGTTTTGCAACGTCACCCTGCCACGTCGAGGATGGGCATTCTGCCTCTTTCTCTCTCTCTGCTTCACAAGCTAGAGGTCAAGCAAGGTAATGAAACAGAGTAAGAAAAGAAGAGAATTGTTTCTACGAGCAGAAAAGACACCATTGAAATGAGAAGGCATGAAGGAAAAATTCCTTTGCATGCCAAACATCACAGAGACTTGAGGTAGATGCATTATCATTATAAACATTAAAGCAAACCTGAACACTCACTTTAATCTCTGAGACAGATAAGTGAGAGAGGAAAGAAGGAGATGCAGGCAAAGAAACAAAAAAGAGCTAAGGCTCAAAAACAACGAATGAAAAGAAAGAAAGAGAGCTAGAAATAGACAGAGAGAGGAGAATTTATTCTGAGAGCTGTATGGGCAGGGCAGGCGGCCTTGAAGACTTCCTTTAGGTCCTCATCACCTCACATTACCTCTATTACCACCATGGCGTTGGGATACTGCAAACATTCTGGCTAAAGATGTCAACCAAGAGGCAGATTAGTTTGGTTTAGCTGCACAAAAACATCAGAGCCACTAACTATACAGATTTTGTCCAGCTCTATATGCTTAATCATCTAATTAATAATGTAATTACATCAATTACTGATTTTAAAGCCCCCCTTAATACATGTTTCAAGACATATAAAAATACTCTGATTGGAATGACACTTTGTATCTGATATGGTTTTTCCATTTAAAAAAAAGTTCAATTACCTTGTTAAAAAATATTAAAATGTAACTGAAAAAAAAACTCATTGAAAAAAATTCAGAATCTCTGAATATGCAAATATTTTTCATTTCAAAAGTTTAACTGCTGGACACAAGACGTCTCCTCCCTCCATTCATCAGTTTATGTGCACTGGAGGCTTCAAGTTTCCACATCACACTTGTGATGGATGTAGCCACCGTGACATCACCCATTGGTTTCTGAAGAGCAGTTTTGAATCTCAAAGTGGGTGGTTGTGGTCTTCGCCATCTTGGCAGTGCCTAACTCCGCCTAACTCCCGGCTAATCCAAAATGGGCAAAGAGGTGGAGCTGAGGTGGGCCGAACGAAGCCTGGTTACTGAGACAAGCCACCTAGTGGCTGGCGACCTGTCACTCAAAGCAACCACGTCCTTAATTATGCATAACTTTAATATTTAAACGGATTAATTATTTAAAAATTCACCCTCCGTACAGTTGTCATGAAAGGGGAAATTAGCTATAGAGACCAAAACCATTTTTTGAACAAGGATGTAAACATGTTTATTTCTGCTGTAAAGTTGGGCATTTTAACGTGAGGGTCTCGCTTTTGGAGCCAGCCTCAAGTGGCCATCCAAGGAACTGTAGTTTTTGGCACTTCCGCATTGGTTTTATTTTCCAGACCCGGAGATTGCTGCTTGTCTGTGCTCAGCCTTGCAGCCAATTTTTCCTGGGGGTCATTTGCGGTATTGCAGCAAAAAATCCCCCTGTGGCCCTAAAAGCATTTTCCCCATAGACCACCAAATTTTTTTAGTGTATGCGCCAGCCAAGCAATTCTAATAGGACTGAATGGGTGCAATTTTTAGCCCAGTATCCAGCTCTTATAATACATCTATGGATTTGTCCAAGTATGCCTGATGGCCAGTAAACAACTGGCTGTAACCTACTGTTGTGGCTGTGAAACGGTGGATAAATTGTTTTGAGCTGCACACAACCCCTGTGAAAGGACTCGTTTCACTATCAGAATTTGATCCATTCGGTCCTATAACATTTGGAAAGTCTAGAAGAGCCACACGATTAACGGCCAAATGGCCAGCAAGGGAATGTCGTCCCCGACATGACATTTTAAAACTGCGTATATACTGTGAAATACAAAGAGATTTATCAGATGGTGGTAGGCTTAATCATCATTGTGTGAACTCATTTGGCAAGAGCTTGAATTTATTTTTGTAATTTACATTTTGTTACATGTAAAAGTTCCACACTGCAGGTTTAAAGGTGAGCACAAAGAAGCTTTCGATAACACTTTAGACTACAGCCCGCAATGTACAGCATAGTTACTCCGGAGTTACGGTGCAATCTTTTGTACTAACGGTGTAACAGTACAGTCCATACTAATATATATATGTAGGTACAGTGGAACAAGATGGGAAGTTATGGAATAAGGGGGAACAATTTGGGAATTTACTCTTATACTGCTGTTGTTTTTAACTACCAGGTAGGTTTACCTATTCTATTGTTACAGGATATGTAGGCTACGACCTTGTGCTTCTGAGCAATAATCTGGACGTTTGGGAGTCACTTAGAGAGAATTTAGACTGTAGTTATTATTTAACTACTGGGTACCTATTCTATTATTACAGGGTACAGTATGACCATAAAACTGAGCAAAAGTCTGGTCATTTCAGGAGGGATATATATGTGTATACATAACAAGATGTGAAATGATGGAATCTGGGAACTAAGAATTTTGGTTTATTGGTTATTGGTTATTGATTATTATTATGAATGTAATTTCATAATGATAATCATTCATTTATATGTACTTATAAATTAGAATGTGGGAACATAATGCAAGGGGAAATACAATACATATAGACCTTATATGAAAACAAATATGACTGAAAAGTATAAATCAATAAGTGACAAAGATTTGGATAACAAAAACGATAAAAGCAATGCCATAAAGACAATAATAATGTAGGAGTACTATATTATTTTTTATTACAGTTGTGACCCATAACCTTTCACATCAGTGTCATCAGAGTTCTTTGTGATTTGAATGGGTACGCTTCATTCA
The DNA here is from genome assembly GCF_914725855.1 of Thunnus albacares. Classification (NCBI taxonomy): domain Eukaryota; kingdom Metazoa; phylum Chordata; class Actinopteri; order Scombriformes; family Scombridae; genus Thunnus; species Thunnus albacares. The sequence continues at coordinate 4,804,069 of NC_058122.1, read as the reverse complement.
TATCAGATCACAGCAGGAAGCGATGAAGTGTTTTCTATAAAGAAATGGAAGAGGCTCTCTGCTCGCCCAACCTTCAGGCATATGCTGGTGAGATGAAGAAACATACTGAATCTGTTCATATGGTGGGTATAATCAGAATATATTTACGGGCATAGAATGCCTGGTTTGTGTCTGATGTCAGCTGTAGTGTTAACTGAACAAATGAAAAGTACTGTTGGAGTGTTAGCATTTTTATCAATCAACTACCAGACGTTCATGTCGTAGCTAATACTGTGCGCCCAGCTGAGAGCCAAGCAATACCCTGCATTTTTTACAAGCTAACACTAATGATTGCTCTAATAGAATTTACGACACTATGTCATTACATTCAGTGTAATACAGTATAATACTTGTGGGTTTGTGTCTTACAGAAGCTGAAACATGTTCAGGTGATTTTATTCACATAGCAACCTACACTAAGCTAATCTCCTACTGCACTGGCTAAACTTTCAACACATCCTCATTGTGATTACTTTGCTGGCAATATATCAAAAATGTCCTATGCTGCATTTAGGCTTTGTCAGTAAAATAAAGCATGGGTCAGTCAGAAGCATGGGTGATTTTAACCATGATTCTGACTTCATACCTTATCCCTAGATGACTACTGTTGTTGCAGGTTTGTCATACCAGATAATTGGAAATTAACCTCAACTTTTCAGTTGTTATTGTGCCACATATTTGTTATGGTTTACTGTCAAATTAGAAACAAGATGCTGATTTTAGTTAGTTTCAGTGTAAACACAACATGTGTTTACACTGAAACACAAGTCAGTGACATCTAGGGTGGGTGAATTCTGTCCACCAATGGCAAGCAGAGCCATGAGGCCATAAACAAGCATCCAGTAATGAAATTTGCTGGTGAGATGAACAACAGCTGAGACAGTCTTCAAAGGTCGGCAGCATCCATGACAATACACTGTCCCCTGAACCCTTTGTTCCTCAGTAAATGCACAGATGTACCCCATAGTTATTTTAAGTACCCCAAAATAAAGGAACATTGTAGTTTTCCTGTTTGTTGGTAATAAGGTTATTGTGAAATAAAATCAGATCAGATTTATTAAGATTTATTAAACGCTGCAGAAGTCATCACTCTATCTTCCCTGAAACTTCCTGATTTTTGCTCAGTTTTATGGTCATACTGTATGTTGTAATAATAGAATAAGTATCCAGTAGTTAATAACTAACTATAGTAGTAAATAATAACTACAGTATAAGTTCTCTCTAAATTCCTCCCAAACCTCCAGAGTATTGCTCAGTTAGTTGTACATATCCTGTAATAATCAAATAGGTAGGCCTATAATGACGGTATGAGTTCTTTGTAAGTTCCCGAATTGTTACCCCCTTATTCCATAGGAAGTGGTTATTGGTACTATTTCCTCTGTGTTAATAGTCTGTTTATGGTTGGTACATAAACATTACACATGTGCATTGCTATTGATTGCACAAGACCACATGATCAAATTCAAATTGTTTCAAAATAGAAGAACATTTTTGCTTGCAGGTGATACGCCAATCCATCCCATGGTTTGGGTTAAGATGGTTAGGTTTAGGCACAAAAATCATTTGGTTAAGGTTAGGGGAGATCATGGTTTGGGTTAAACCAGTAAAATGCAGTAAAAATGTCCCTTTGATGGCACTAAAATGGCTGATGTGATGGTAAAAAATGTCTGGTTAGTGGTCTACAAGAGGTCCAACAATAAATAACGGAAACCCATTCTGTACCAGTAGAGCAAACTACCATTGGCAACAGGACCAGCAGCCTGTGGACTACTGGGACGGAATTCCGTTCTGTGTCAATAGTTGGTAAATTATTGCATCAGTTCCATAGCTGTAGCTAGAACTTATTCCATAACTTCACATTTTGGTCCCCTGTGCCTACATCTATGTATTGGTTTATACTGCACTGGTATACTGTTAGTACAAAAGATGTCTGAGGTAATTACGCTGCTTGTTGTGGGCTGTAATCTACATCCTTACCAAACTTTCCTCCTTCAGCATTTCTGCCAATATTTCTGCCAATTGAGCCCCTAGATTTTACTCACTGGTCCTTTAAAGGGTATAGTTAACATTAGAACTTACTACAACTTAAAATAGTTGGGGCAGACTTCAGGTCAGCAGACATGATTTTCCTTACTGGTTCACCTCTGAGGATGTAATGTACATTAATGTCCAGTGATGTTCAAGATCTACTGAGTTCATAAATGGCAAGTCAGACTGCATATACTGTGGAGCCAGGCCATAACAAGCTTTACAAGCCAGGTGTACCATCATTAACTCAGTTTTTAAAGTAACAGGCAGCAAATGGCCTTTTCCAAAAAGTGTGAGCTGTTAGATTTCTTTGTGGTTTAGTCCTATGCATAAACCACATTCTACATGAGCTACAGCCTTCCAGTGGGGAAGACCAGTATAAACACATCACAGTAGTCAGGTCTGGTAGTGACAAAACACATTAAACTTTTTTCTCTTTTTTCAAAAACAGATGGAAATACAAAACCTGTAACTCTGGAAATACTTGTGGAAATACACATGATAGAAGACCCACTCAGTGATGCTGCTGATGTGGCCATGAAAATACAGATCAGATTTCTAAACTGATCGCTGCTGCTCACAAACCAGGAGCTCTACCTTTAGTAGCAATTGGAACATAGAGTTTAATTCAGTGACAAATTAGAAAATATTTAAAGCAGAATGAACTAGGAAGAAGCCAGAAATAAAGACAGGGATGTTAACCAAGCTCATAGAGTGTCTTTAGTCTATCAGTTGCTTTCATCTCCTTCAGAATACAGCAACATGGTTTACAGTGAAAGTTTGTGAACGCTTTAGAATTTTCTGTATTTCTGCATAAATCTGACCTAAAATGTGATCAGATATTTACACAAGTCCTAAAACTAGACAAAGTGAACCCAATTAAACAAATGAGAATATTTTTTTCATCTTTCTCATTTATTTATTGAGGAAAATTATCCAATCTTACACATTTGTGGGAGGCAAAAGTATGTGAACCCTTGCTTTCAGTAACTGGTGTGACCCCCTTTTGCAGCAATGTTTCCGTTTGGTTGAAGTTTATCATCCCTGCACATCAGCTTTGAGGAATTTTAGTCCATTCGTCCTTACAGAACAGTCCCAACTCAGGCATGTTGTGGGTCTCTCAACATGAACTACATGCTTCAGGTCCTTCCACAGCATTTATTTAGGATTAAGGTCAAGACTTTGAGTCGGCCATTCCAAAACATTATCTTTCTTCTGCTTTAACCATTCTTTAGTAGAACGACTTGTCATTTAGTGTCGTTGTCTTACTGCATGACCCACTTTCTGTTGAGCTTCAGTTCACAGACAGATACCTTGACATTTTCCTGTAGAATTTGCTGGTACAACTCAGAACTTATAGCTCCATCAATGATTGCAAGCTGCCCTGCTTCAGAGGCAGCAAAGCAGCCCAAACCATGATACTACCTCCACCTTGTTTCACAGATAGGATAAGGTTCTTATACTGGAATGCAGTGTTTGCTCATCGCCAAACAGAACGCTTCTCATTCAAGGCAAAAAGTTTGATTTTGGTCTCATCCATCCACAGAACATTGTTCCAATCACCTTCTGGCTTATCCATGTGGTCTTGAGTGAACTGTAGACAGCAGCAATGTTCTGTTTGGAGAGAAGTGGCTTTTTCCCTTGCAACTCTGCCATGCACACCATTGATGTTCAATGTTCTCCTGATGATGGACTCATCAACATCAACTGTAGCCACTGCAGACTCACACTATCTTGGGAATACAATGCTGTTCGGCACCTGACTTAAATTGAAAATGTAAGACCGGTCTTCATTAAAGGCACCATGGTGGAGAGCTGCATGCTTGCACCTCATTACTTCATAACAGTAACATAACTTATAACTAAACCACTGCAAGACTGAACCCAGACAGATCTGACTGTAGCCTCTTCAGTTTAAATTTTTTTAAAGTTGCAATCATCGTCCAGTCTAACAATGTACATGTCCACAGCAGAGGCAAGACTTCTGGGTAATGAAGTCCCCGAAAAGGTACCTCTTGTGCAAAGAGTTGTGGTGCAGGAGATGACGATGTTGTGCATTGCACTGATGGGAGGTTCCATACCCTGAATTTCCTCTTTAATGTGTGTTTTCACAGGCCGCTGAGGTCACTGACCTCATAGCCAATGAGGCACAGTGTTCGGGTGTGATTGAGAAAACATATGTAAGACCAACAGGAGGCAGGATTTACGTTTTACAGCCCCAGACAGACAGATAGAGGCCGCTCAGGTTTGTCAGAGTGCCACCACATAACTAGGCCCCAACCAAACTAGATCAATTAAGAATATTTGTCATAGTAAGTCGTGTCTCTAGTGAAAATCATGGTAAAGAAACAAACTTTCAAAGGGTTTAGGAGATCAGAAGCAGGTAATCTCATGAGAAATAAGTTTAAAGTGAATAAAGAGCACTCAGTTATTTACACTCACCTGACACCATGTGAACAACCTTATGCAGCAAAGCCCCACTCATCTGCCTCTTCTGAGGTTATAAAATTAACGCAAAAGGATTAACAGAGGCGCCCTGAGCCTGGAGCTGAGGCAGCTGGTAAAGCTTTTACCATGTCAGACTGAGCAACTGCTCCACCCCCACCAACACTTAACCACCTCTGACCTTTGACCTCTAGCAGGGGATGAGCAGGGATGTCTCTCAGAATGACCTCTGCTCTCATGTGGAAATTTGTAGACACACACACACTCACTCCTTTACTCATGACTTCCCTTTACTCCTTTAGCTTGAAGATAATAGCTAGGGCTCTTACCTGGAGTGCTCCTACTATACTGTAGCTTTCCCATCATGCTTTTCCCAACCTTGGGGACAGGGGCAGAGGTGGATTACACCAGATTTACACTTAGTCCATCTCCTGTTCGTAACTGTGGTAACAGGGCCAAATGTTTCCAGATGTTCAGCAAACAAAATGTTTGAGAGAAAGAAAAAAATAAGTATAGCCTGTTGTGTTGCTCAGCAGTGGCTAAAGAGAGTTAGCCAATGAAGCATAGAATACAGTCAGGGAGGGAGGAGGAAATGACCTGAGATCAGTGTTTCTCTTACAAAACATTCATATACTGTAAACATGAGGATTACACTGAGAGAAGGCTCATTTGTAGGACAGATGGAAAGAAAACCAACAGCAACAGTACTGATGTTATCTGATTTTGTGGGATCTGATCAAATGCACTGATTCAATATTAGTAAACAGTAAACAGTACAATCACATAATGATCACTGATCCGACATGCTAATTAAACAGGCTATCGCATGGTTTCACTGTTATCTCTTCAATGTTGAATGACTGGACAAGTTTATGTACATATGTATATATGTATGTATGTATGTATGTGTGTGTGTGTGTGTGTGTGTGTGTGTGTTGGAGAGTCTTATCTCCTAACCGCTGTAACCACAGAGGTAGTGTAGATAAATGTTGCTCTCCTCACTGTGACACCAACAGAATGCAGTCTCCTGCTCTTCCTGGGCTGTGGGTTTGGCTCCCAGCCAGGGAGAAAAACATCAGCTAGCGAAGCTGCGGGGCGCTGGCGAGCTGAAGCTCTGCAGACCGGCCTCTGACCATGAAGGAGTTATTTGATCTGAATGTAGGGGACGATTTAGCACCGCCCACTCCCACTCGAATTGTCATGCTATTTTAAAATGGCACAGAGAGGAAAGCGTTTCAGTGATGTGTCTATCAAGAGCCTGCATTATCAGGGAATGCTTATTCAATTGTTGTTTCATCTCTCCAATTCTGTACATTCTGTACACACTCTGCTTATGTTATGGTGTACGGTCATGTGGAGGAGTTTTAAACCTCTGAACACTCCAGTTGGCCATATTTCCCTGCTACTTCGGCTGCTACTCTGCTGTTGCTTCTGCATCTTTGTACAGCTTTGAGAAACAACCAAATTGGGTAGCTATAAACTTTTAAGGTTTTCCTAAGATGTTTGTCCACCCAAAAATCTGTACAAACAAACATAAATGGAGGAAAAATGTTCAAGTCATTTAGTAATGGATAAACCTGTCTGAAATGAAAGAGCACATGGTGATGATGATTGAGATGTGTTGGTCTGGTTGAGGGGAAACACAGAGGCCGCATTTACACCAGGTATTAACTAACATGCATGTTGCAATATGTATTATAAATGCACACAGAGCACATTGCAGTCAGAGTGTGATTGGGTAAATGGCATCTGTATTTAAAGCATCTATAATCAATATTTTTATTATAACAATATATGAAATGACAATGTATAATGTGAGAGGTGTCACTCGTAGTGATGAACCTACAGAGCTTCTCTTTAGCTTTACGGAGCTTTATAGTGAGTTTCAGCTCATTGTTTATCTGTCCAGATGCAACTTTCCTGTTTTGGTTCACTCTCACCACTCTCTTCAGATCATTTTTTCTGCCACAGCAGGCATCTAAATGGACACAGTTAGCGACTAGCTGGTCAACATGGTGGAGCATTCAGCAGCTAAAGAGAAAGCTTTGTTTCTCAGGAGTTGGTAGAGACCAAAAAATGAGGTAAAAAGAGAGTGAATATTGGGCTTACATTCACAAGGTGGACAGAAGTATGACTCCAAATGAATGATAATGTTGCTCTGTAACTGCTGGATGTGTAAATAGCTTTGGTAACAAGTTTTAACATATCATCCTAAAAGGTGATGATATGTCAGCTTGTTTCTGCTGGCTACAAGTGGCCAAAAAGTCAGTTAATGCAGGTTTTAGAATAACATGTTGTAATGTCACCTAAGTCTGTCTTTTCCTACTCTCTCAATCTGCCTGTCCAAGAGCTACAGGACCACTCCAGCCTGGGCCCTCCTGAGTCTGAGATACACAACATTTGATGAAAATGAATCACAGAGAACATCTCCCAAAGCCACACCTAATACTAATGCAGGAGAAGGCTGAGGAGGTGAAGGGAGTTAAATGGCAGTCAGCAGTTAATGCACGAGCAAGGACCAGTGTCTGCATCCAGAATATATGGATGGTAAATTACTACAAATGACTCACACCACCAGACAAAAGTTTGAACACACTTTACCATTCACTTGAATGAGAAATAACTTTCCAGTTATAAAATCCTCTCTCATAGTATTATAAGTGTTTAAACACTTGGATCTATCACTCAAATCATCCTTTTTGGATCATAAATGTATCATCTCACATGGTACCTGAAACCATGTGCCTAGCTAAGTTAATCTAGCTCTATAAGTTAAACCCAAATTTAACATCACGTCTCTAGTCAGCACACAGCAGGGTTGCCTTTTTAAATGCACGCAAATGGCGCCTGAGCGCACCATGAGGTGATGACACAATCACACATACACAAACACATACAGGTGTGTCAGGAGACTGGAGGCTGTGGATTTACTGCACAGGAAATGGAGGACAGCAGGAGGTTATGACATGTCATTAACACACACACACACACGCACACACATACACATCTAATTTGCTCCTCTGTTTCTGTCACACACAAAAACAGTGTTGATACTGTTGGTCGGCTGTGTCTCCATCAGACAGGAACTTGCATGGGAGAACTGAGCATGTCTCAGGCTGTGCAGTAGCGAGCTAATGATTAGCTGTGAATCAAGATAGATTGTTGCACTTCTTTAACCACACAGAACAGCATTCATGTATTCAGCTACTAGCCACCATGCTTTGCAGCCATGTGGAGCTTTAATGGTTCCCTGGAGAGACTGTGCATGCAAGTATGTGTGTTTGCTTGTAGGTAAAAGGCCTGTAACCAAGTTGTGTGTGTGTGTTTGTGTGTGTGTGTGTGTGTGTTGTACAGTAGAGATTCAACAGGATGTACCGCTTGGAAATCTGCTTTAATTTGGAATTCCTCTTTCTCATGTCAGTCTCTCTCTCTCTCTTTTCCTTTCTGTCTCTTATGTTTTTCAGAGTTAATTTTGTCCAGTTACTGTTTGGAAGGAAAAATGGGATGAATTACCTGGATAAAATGGGATTTTGGTTATATTGATAACAGATGATCCTCTAAGAGTGGAAATAGTAACCCCTGTCTCTGTTCAAAGATGGTCTTTGGCATCAGATGTGGGTGTCCTTTTTGATCTTCTATGGCCATCCACTGGCTCCTGGTTGGAGATGTGAGCAAAACACAACAATGTACAGGAAAAAAAAACCTTACACACTCCAGAAATAAACTGATAAGCAAACCTTGAGTCAAGATTTTGTTTGTCACACTACAATTTCCAAGGCCAAGAATGAACTTTCAAACGCAAGGTTCTGTTGGTTTGGCAGCACGGTTTGAATTTCTGATGGCTGACTCACCAGCAGGTTGGTAAGGCTTATTATGACGTATAAATTCAAACATTATGGAATTAATTGACCATTGGCTGAACCCCTCCCCTGACTTGCAATCGTCCAGTCATAGCACATTTTTTCTTACCTTACTGACACAACTGGGACTAACTACATCTAAACTGCAATACAAGAACAATGGTGCTCCTCTATGACCATGTCTTCTACATAAATTATCAACTTTTTGGCCAGGACAGGCAGCAGTTAGCCTCAGTCTTCTATCAGCAGATCATGTGTGTAACCATCAAGTTCATATTTAAGACCACTTTTACAAGATAATCATTTTAAAACAAGTCAGTTGGAAGCCTTAATAAGTCAGACCAAGATGGCATTTTCAAGCACCTCATCGAGCTAACATGAGCTTAATAAGCTAGTTAGCAACACTTGATAAAATCTGCCAGGGACAGTTTTCATTTCAGCCAGTAAATTGACAGTCACCAGGTAGAAATGAGAAGTCTGAATTCGTCTACCTCTGTCTGAAAACATGTGCCCATTGTTTCGAAAATGTTGAGTGGTTAATCTGCCACCATTATCACTGTAAACTGCATAAGTGCTTTGTGAGAATGGAAAGCTTGACAGATGTAGCAACAGAACTAAGTGGGCCAGGAGATGAAGGGTCAAATAAAATATTATGGATTTAATAGTTTCTCCTTTACTTTACAGACCATGCTGTGCAGAGAGCAGAGCAGAGCTACAGTCCAACCATTCAGACAACAAAGAAAATGCTTCTATGCAATTGCTATGCAATAATTTAGATGCAAGAATGAAAAGTATTTATTGGAGTATTCCTCAATACACTGCATCATCAGTGGACACTGACAGATAATAGTGTTCCAAGAAAGCAGCAGCACAGACTAAAGTCTGTCTGACATCACCAGACTCAATAAAGAGAAACTGGTTGCATGCAGCTATTTCATGCCAATTAACACCACCTTATCATTATCATCATAATACTCTGCCTAGGTGTGTGTCTGTCCCCGGGGTGGGGTGTTGTGTGTGCATGAGCTTATTTGTCTGGACATGTGTGTTAGGCGTGGATCCAGGTTTGTTTACCTCATACAGGGAATGATACGCAAAAATGTGTATGTTTATGTCTTATTCAGGCTCAACAGACCTCTGATTCAGTCAGTAATCTATTACTGTGAATGTGAAGTAGTCAGAACAGAATGAAAATATTTAAACTTTGAAACTTTTTCTTATTAATGTCATTCTGCAGGCATTTTTATTTTCAGTTTGAAAAGTAGGTCTTCAAACATGTAACATATCAAAACTATGTAACTTATGTGATGTTAACAAAATGACAAATCTTAAAATTTCATGAAAATGTAACCAACATTTAACAGAAAACTTGCGCTAAACTCTTCATAATATCATATAGTATGTATAGAGTATGTAGTATACCATAATATGTTCAGAATACTGTTGATGTATTGCGTGTCACTTTTGTGGTCAGTGGTATCAGTGTGTTGGTGGTGGAGGGAGGACGAAAAATCACTTGGTACGTGTGTGTGCCCAGTAAATTGTCTCTGCTTCATTATAAATTAGAGTCTCTTCAAAATCATATTCACTTTGCATTTATTACAGACTGAAATGTCCGACAAAATATTAATGTGATTAATTAATAATTAATAGCTGAGTCTTATCAATAAAGCTGTTGCAATGTGGTGTTTTGCAGAAACGTCAGTAATGATCATCTGTTTGGTGTGTGAGCTGCCTACAACATGTAGTCTCCTTTTCTCTCAGTAGACTGAATACCTGTATCCATCACACAGCAACAGGAACATATTGAGCATGTCCAAACTGAGTGAAGTACTGTGTGCATGTGGCAAAGAGGTAGTAACTTGAAGAGACGACAGGATTGGTCAAGATCTAACAGTTACTGTTCTTATCGGCTTTTCAGACTGGCAAGATTTTACACATAGATTCCAAGTTTAAGATTATTTTGGAATATAGCAGCTGCCACAGGATGAATCTGCTCCATTGGAACATTTTTATTTTCAGTAAAAGTCCAAATTCCATTTACTCGATCCATCCATTTATTTCTGTCCAAGCAGATTATTACAAGGACCTTTCAGCTTTGCTGCTTAAAGGCAATGTCTCAAAGTATTTGCAGTGTTGGCATTATTTGCACATGGAAGCATGTCAGGCAGCAAATGTATATGTATATTATTTTTGGTTTGTTGTAGTATTGTGTTTTGGGATTTGACGGTGCTTCACAGAGGTGATTTTTTTTCTCAAATAAACTACACCACACCCTCTTTCCTTCCGGTTATTTTAAGTGTCGGTTCACCCAAATTACTAAAAACAAACATATTTCCCCTCTTTCCCTGTAGTGGTGTCTCTCCATGTAGATAATGTCATTTGAGTTTGCTGGTCCAGGTTTTCAGATATCTGTCAGATTTTTGAACGTGGCAGTATCCAGGAATTGTCCAGTATCTCATTCTGCAAACTGAGAGTTCACTTAGGGCACCAGGACATCCAGGACCTCCACTGGTGTATCACATAGAGTTACTATAAAAATGACATTTCTACAAAATGTAACTATAATTTTACTACATTCTTATCATAATCACACAACTTCCACTTTGTGATTCTACATCATTTTCTTTCTTGAACAGAAAAAAGTAGAATAGAATAGCCTGAGTCAGAGCATTACTAGATATTTTCCTTCTGTTGATCATTTCTCTCTCTCTCTCTGCTGTCTGGCAGCAGCACACTGCTCATAGTTTCCATCCTCAGCCTGTCTGCTCCGTGTGTGTGTGTGTGTGTGCGTGTCTTGGGGAGGGGGGGGATATTCTTTGCATGCTGGGAAACAGAAAGTAAGAGCGACAGAGAGACATAAAGTGTGTTAAACATTCCTCTCTCTCTCTCTGGCTGCACTGACTCACTTCTCAGTCCGCTTTTCCATTTGTTCACTCTCAGCTGGCCTCCTCCTCTCCTCTTTCTAATCCAACCCATCCTTTATGCATCACTTTCTTTCTCCAGTCAGTTCTCTGTATTTCCCTCTTTCTTTTATCCTTAATTTTTCCTCTTCTTCTTCTTCTTCTTTTTCTTCATCTCTCAAAACAAGGTACGTTGCCAAAACCCTCATATTACTGTCATAGACCCTCAGTGTCACGCCTCACAGCTGAGCCAACACGCCCAGCAAATGTAAAAACATTCTAAACATTTATTGCAAGCATGTGATTGGCTGCTGATGCATGATGTCACTAAGATGTTCCTGGGATGTTGCATTTTGACCGTAGGGTCTCCCTCTGCTGACACACAGCCTGTCTGCCTGTCTGTCTGTCTGCAGCAATTTGTGGTTTACTGTTTGAGGAGCAAACTACAGCATAACTCACCAATAAACTGTGTATAGTGCACGGGCTGGCTACCAAAACGGTCTCTTGTCGGTACTACTCAAGGTGGCAAAATCTACACTTCACAAATCAACATTTTTGAAATGGTGTATGTCGGTAATTAGTGTTTCGATATGATGACCATTGCTGAGTGGCAGCTTTGTCACTGTCATCATCTAATGAAGTTACCCACCCACCATTATAAGGTGGAGTTTTGATGACTTCAATGAAAGCCAAGAATATAAAATGATACCAACATCATACATAGCTGCAACATAGATACCACTCACTAATGGTTCTCATACAAAAAATATTAACTACAGACATAGACCTTTTCAGAAACCTTAACTTGATTTTCCACTTTGAGTGGTACTGAAGTCTTGTTTGGACTATGTAGGTTTCTATGTATGTTTTTCATAAACTGTATCAAAGAGACAGACAGAGAGAAAGACGAAGAGAAATTTGAGACCATGGAGACCTTGGACATTAAAATTTAAAGAGACTGGTTTTGGTCCACTTTGGTCCGCATGTAATGTGTAACATGGGGACATAAACTTTACACTAACCAGACCCATATCTACCCAAATTCACAGAGATTTAAGCATTTGTGAAAACAAGACTAAGAATCCATTGCCACACTAGCAGCTCTTTGAGGATTTACTTTGAGCTACAGTCAATGCTAATGTTAGCATTTTTTTGGTAGGTTCACCATCTTAATTTAGCATATTAGCATGCTAACATTTGCTTATTGGCGCTATACACAAAGTACATCTGAGGTTGATGGTAATGTCATTAATTTAGCAGGTATTGTTGGACATGACCATGATATTTGACCTGATGATGGCAAACACAAGATATATGGAAAGGAAAAGAGGTTTCAACATCCAACATTAAAAAGAGGACAATGACAGAAAGAACTGGATTCCTCATGAGTTTTGAGATCAGTCACTATTTTGTCAGTCAAGCACAGTGCAATGCTCACTCCACACACATGGCTGGTGCATACATTGCTATCAGCTAACATCTGTAGAGTCAGTGCATTGGCTGTTTGGGGTGAATAAATGGCAAAAAATCAAATTTACACAAATAACACAAAAGTGAACTCAAAGAAAAAAATTGCTTTCTGAATTGTGAGTTCAGTCTGAATGCAGCTTTATGATCATGATCATGGGCCACTTTAAATTTCATTGTGTTTCAGTGTGTTTCAGTTATTGCTTGTGGTTACCAGAGTAGGAGAGTGCATATGCCACACACACACATAAACACACATATATTTAGATGCCAGACACCCTCCTCAAGCCTGTCTGAGTTTACCTTGGCAAGCACATCAAAAACAGACGATTGTGTATGTGTGTCGGTGTCTGTCTGTGTGTATAGTTTGACTGACTGCACAAACAGAATCAGTACCTTGCACAAGGACCCCTCATGTCCATAACGTTCAGAAACCTTTTGCTACAGTACTGTAGTAATGTTGTCACTGTTCCTCCTAATGCAACTAAAACTGCTATTGGTAGGAATATTAATACTACTGATACTGCTCATAATAATGTTACCAACAAATAGTACCAGAAGTAACATTTTCTGGGAAAATCACTGCAGCTGAGTTCAGTTTGACCTCATTGACAGAGAAAGAGAGAGAGGGAGAGAGTGAGGGAGAGACACATAGAGGAAGAGTTAAAGAGCAGGGGTAGGGACGGAGAGTGAGTCATACATGTGGACGTGGCTTCCCCCTCTCTCTCTTTCTCTCTCTCTCTCTCTCTGTCTTTGCTCTCGATCGTCGTGTCTCCTTTTTTTGTCCGTCCCTCTTTTTGCTTCCCAAACCAGAGCAAGGCCTTCAATTATCTGCTTTTGGCAAAAGAGAGAGAGAGACTGCGCACTAAAAAGCCCTTCATCACAACACTGCCTCTCTCTCTCTCTCCGTCTCTCTCTCTCTCTCTCTTAACCCAGGAAATTCCTTTATAATGTTCTTTGAGATTAAACTGATTCTGACTCTCTTTCTTTCTCTCTCTCTCTCTCTCGGTTGTAATTCCAGTAGGTGGTTTTAATAACAGGTGGCAGCAGAGTGTAGTCAGTCTAGCCCACAGGCTGCACTTTACACACACCCACATGCACACTGATTAACTGCTTATATCTTTAGGAGTGATCATCACCTCTGGCGTGTTTTTTGCATCTCTAAAGTGTTTTTGATATTTGGCGAATGTCACTCATTTGTCTCACGGAACAAATACACCTCCTTTTCTACAAATGTAACAATTAACACTAACTGAACTCACACAAATCTCCTACTTTCTATACGTTGTAAACTACGTATCTACATCAATTGATCAAACATGTGTCCTTTGTTGTGTTGTTGGTGGTTGATAAAAAAAATGTTATACTTTGTTCTCATGTTAGTGGGGGCGGTCTTATTTTAATGCTACTAACTACTATTTCAGAAAAACAATCTGCTTCAGAAAATGTAGAAAACTTTAGAAAAGGTATGCTGTTAGAAGTATGAATACTGTAGTATGAATGGTACATTTTGCTAACTAAAGTGTAAGTAAAATGTTCAGCATTCAGTCTCAGATTTGCATATTGACCGCCCAACATGAAATGTTTGGGAACCAATGGGTTAGGTAAGGTTGGGTTGAGGTTAAGCATCCTGGTTTGGGTTAAGGCTGAAGTTTGTTCATGACATTTGAAGTTTAAGTGTTAAGTTTAAGAAGTCCCTTACAGAAAATGAAGAATTGTCTTTGATTGGTGTTGAGAGCACTTAAATGCAGCATTACTAATCTCAAATGGAATTGATTCCCAAAGAAATCAAGGCACACTGTTTTGTCAAAGAACAAAAGTTAAAAAGCCTTTACCATAGTAGATACATGGTTTAAAAAAAACAACAACAACAAGACCATCACATATAGCCTACACACCAGTCTTCCTCTGTGAATTCATTCCCTTTTTGTGGACATTAATTGTCTACTCAGGCATCAAGAGCACCCTTTTTCAGTCACACCGCTGTCAGATCCAAGAAGTGCTTCCCCCTTTGTGGTTTATCCCAAATAGGTCTATTTGGATATCTGTTATCAGACAAATGTGACCATGAAGGCTACTGTCAATTTCTTTGTCCTACTTTTTGGCAAACAAAAGGATAAGGATTTTTGCAATAATAACATTATTTTCACACATCCAGGAGTGGAATCTGTGGGACCTAAAACAATGAGGAAGTAAAGCCAATGCCGACAAAACACAAGGAAAAATACAAATCAATGGGGAAACATCAGCCATTATCTGATTATATTGTATGCTGCAGAATGACAGCTGTGTCTAATGATTGTGATTTCTGCACGGAGGTTGGAGTCAGTGTTGCTGTAACCCTAACATCAACATTGTGGAAGTTGATATCAGTGTTAAATCATCCTTTCCATGCTTTAGTTTCCTTAAAAATATCAAAGGAGACATTTATGGAGGGGATTTTGTGCATTGCAACCACATTGGAGGACACAGTGGAACCAGAGAGGCCAATGAACTGATGGTCAGTTCCTGTCGAACACCAAAGACACACACACACACACTCACACACCCAGGTGAAACACATGATTATTAGCTGTAAACCACTCGTTCCTACCGTACACACACTTGCAGTAAATGATTATTAGCAGGAGGCCCCTTCACACACATACACACACATATGCATATGCACACACACAAATACGCTGCATAAAACCCTAAACTCCTCTCTTCTCCTGTCTTTGCCAGTAGCGTAAACTTCAAACAACCAATAGCTTCCGTTCATAAAGAGCCCATTACACACACACCTACACACACACACACATTTAACTATTACTGACGCTCTCAAAGGCAGTAATGAGAAAGCAGCAGGTAGGCTAACCTTTTCATCCTCTCTCTCTCTCTCTCTCTCTCTCTCTCTCTCTCTGTCACACACACACACACACACACACACACACACACACACACACACAGTCTTGCTGTGTGTGATGACAGACAGCTGTGTAGTCAGGTTTTACAACCAGAGAGGAAGCACAAAGTCGACAGCAGAGCAACATCAAAGCAGCTGCTACTGTACAGTAAACTAGCATTCAGTTTAAGCCACTGAATTGTCTTACGAATAAATTTACTTGAGTTTTTACCTACACATATACGCAATTTAATTCATTTGAAGACATTAAAGCATGCAGTGATGACAACATCTTGACTACTACTAGAGTACTATTAGAGTCTATTATCTGCTGTTTGTCTGTGTTTCACACCTAACTTATTTGATAAAGTTGAAACGAACTCTGTTTTTCCCGGTTGGTTCAACTTGCTTGGGCTAGTGTGAAAGTTGTCAGTCGAACTCTGAGGCCGCTTGAAAAGGAGGGTCTCGGTCCCCTTTGAAGCAGACTCTGGTGCAGTTTGATGGTGTTGTGAAAAGCCACACAGACCAGTCACAGTCAGTGTGTGAGAGTATATCTGTCATTTTAGCATGAATTCAAAAGATAAACCACTATTATATCCATTTGATGATCATGATGTATGATAATGATCATGATATACTGTAAAGCAATGTATAGCCTAGATTTATACAAGATCATTTTGTAACCATGGTAACACACGGAATGCAGTGTGGGGGTTTCCCCTGATGTAAAAGAGGTGAGTTTTGCTTCTGTCCCATCCCATGTTTTTTAGCAGTTCTCCAATAAAAAGTCAGTGAAACGTAGCAACTGCCTAAGTGCAGCATGACTTGCTGTCAGTCACCAGAATTTGATTTCCCCACGTGGGTCAGTGTAGCGCTGATGATGCAGGATGACAGTTGGCACGACTGTCCAATGAATGAGCTACCTGTCAGTCTGTGTAACTTCATGTTCACAACTCTTGGTTTGTGTGTAAGAGGTCATTGTGAACATGGACCAAGACAGAACTAAAAGGCAACAAAGTTCCCCAAAGGAACCAACTACAAATATGGGGGTTCTGCAGATTTGGCAGCACAGTATATGATGTCATATTCCAGCAGAAAGCCACACTTACAGTGGCACTCAGTTTTACTCATTATGATGATTTTATTCCTCATAAAAAGCACTACTCAGTCTGAAGCTGTTGTATCTTGTATGGCTCTGAAGGAGCCTTTCAAAATGATGTCATCAGTGTTATCTCTTGGGCTTGAAGTCTAAATATTATAGGGAGTGTCTTAGCAGGGATGCTATTTGAGTTGTATTATGGGAGGTGCAGGATTCTGCATTGTTTTTAGCTTAACCCATACTAGACACTAAAAGTCAGGATATCCCGGCTTCAGGAAATTATCATATGAAATTATCAATCATCCTGACTTCTACTCCCTAATATGGGTCAAGAAGATGAAAAATCATCATTTTCCAAATAAAGTATGATTGCAACTTTAGGCTTTGTGCAGAGTACAGAGTTATTGTGTGTTTAGAGCCTTGCTTGCTAGAATCCTGGCTGCATTGTGATTGAAACTGCCAACAGTTCAGATCCAGATCAAGAGGGAATCACATCTGTATGTGTGTGTGTGTGTGTGTGTGTGTGTGGTTATACTGAAGGGAGCTCCACCCAGCAGTCTGCGTCTACTGACCACAGTATATTATGAACTGAGCACAGAAAGCAGTCAGACAGTCAGTCAGTTAACAGTCGCAGTAGTGCAGGGTGTAATGACTGCTTCTATTCCAGTCTGTTTGGACAATACACTGCCTTCCAGCCAAGGACACACACCCTTTTTTTAAAATCTTTTTCTTTTCTTCTTTTTCTTCTCTACTTCTTCTTCTTGTTTTTTTCTCCTTTCCATATTCTTTTTTGTCATTCTTATATTTTTTCTCCCCCCCTTTTATGCTTATTCACATTCAGATCAACTGTTTGACTCACTGACTCTTGCAGACACTGAGCTCAACCCAAAACCCTAAACTGAAACATCCTCCCTCCCAAGATAGTACTTTTGCTTTTCATTACTGAATGTTGCTTAGTAGTCAAACATTACTGCAACAACTTGTATACAACATTCACTCAGACACAAGCAAGCACTGTTTTTCGTAGGACCTGTTTATGTTGGCATTTGTCTGAAAGTTATGTAGCTGACTTCCTTGCTATTTGAAACAAGGCAGAATCTACATCTTCACGTGCCAATGTGGTGCGTTGAGCTAAATGCTAATGTCAGCATGCTGACGTGCTCACTAGTGTGAACATGCTGATGTTTAGCAGGCATCACTATGTTCGATTAGCGTGTTAGAATGCTAACATTTGCTACAGGTATTTGGTCATAAACCAAGGTGTTGCACAAATACTTTGGTTTATTCGACATCTCACTCAAAACCACAGATGTCAACCTCACTGTGGCACCAGTGGAAAAGTCAGAGGATCATCAAAGTCAGTAGGATTCATCTTCTGGGTACCATGACTGTTTGCACAATGTGATGGCAAGCCATCCAACAGCTGTCGAGACAAAAGTGACCAACAGACCACCATTTCCATCCATAAAGCCACATCACCATCATGGCTTAAAAAGACTATGCAAGACTATGAGAGAGTGACAGGGAGACAGAGTGAGAGCAAAAGTAAGTGAAAATAAATTTTACTTAGTAATTCTGTACTGAAAAAACAACCTCTGCACGTCTCTTTCGCACACTGGTTCAAACAGTGTGTTCACAACACTGCCAAATACCCCCTACCCCCCTCAAAAAAAACCAACACAATGACTGTATACAGTTTCATCAAATGTAATAATTAACCACTGAGTCACTTTCTAATCTGTTATAAGTCAAATTTGTGAGATGGTCACTGTTCTTAAGATTCAGTGAAGGTGGAAAAACACATATGCTGAAGAAACCTTTGGTCTGTGACAAGGTTCTGACATTTCAGTTCTTATGGCTTTTTAGGGACTACTGTATGGCCTTATATTTGTGCCTCAGCTCTGAGTGTGAGCAATGGGTTATTTTGAGTACAAAAAACTATTTTCCCTATGCACAAAAATTATATTTTGTAGAGAAGTGATTATCAAATGAAAAATATTTTGATGTGAGCAAGCAAAAATTCCTTCTATGCCAAATAAATTTTGCATTTTGTCTGCTCATCCATGCGCTCAGAATTACATAATCAGGGCTGCTGACAGTCAGAGATTACAGCATCCTCATAAGAAAGATCATTTGAAAAAGTAACATTGGTATGCCAGTTGTTAAAAATGTAGATATAGGTACATAACATTAGGCTATTATATTATAGAACATATGATAACATTGAATGTATGTCCTTGTTTTGTCTAATTATTTTTTTCCCCAAATTGTTCCCCTAATATACTACAAAACAAACTCTAAAATTCACATTCAAATGCTTGTTTTGCTCATAGATGGGTTAACATCTATGTAAAAATATTTTAATTTATAAAAAGGTATGACCAAATGGAAAATGAAATTAGATTACAATTGAGAATTTGTTTTAATAATGTGAGGAGGGCATATATGTATAGACATCTCTGTGTTAACATCCCCCAAATCTCTCCATGACCCACTGCACACAGACACAAACACCAGTGAGGTTCTTTTTCAGTGTATTGCACCATTCTAAGAGTCTTGAACCCAAATTAAAGGGATAAAAATATTATATTTGTGAGGAATTTAAAGTCTTTGACAGAGGAACCTGCCAATGCAACATGCTCTCAGGATGAGCCAATAAGGACTCAGAGCCAAGTGGGAACTAATTTGAGTGTTAATTGTGTTGTTTTGTGAATTGTAGGGATTTTGAGGTACAGTTATTACTTCAATCATGCTACAATAATCTGTTTTAGCTCTAGTTGCAGTCTCTTTTAGGAAACTGCGTTGTAGTATTACACCTCACTTCCAACTCTCATTCTGTCTGGATGGCGAGAACGTGCACATATGTAAGATGACTCAACAGCTAATTTCATCCTGCCAATCAGACTGATGGAGGAGGGTCTTAGACATTCTGGTAATAACCATAATACATGGCTAGCTGTTTCCTGTTCAGACAACTCCATCTATAACTGTGATTTATTGAGAACAATTAAATCTCTCTTCTTCTCTCCTCTTCATCCTCTCCGTCCTCCTGTCATTCCTCCATCCCTCCCTTCCACATTCTTCCAAACGCCTCCTCGCCTCTGCACGATCTGTTTTTTAACGACACAGTCAGAAAGTAAAGTGAGGAAGAGTCTCGCTCCCAGGGGGGAAACAGCTGGGTGGAACACAAGATGAAGGTTTAGGACCCCCACCCTCCCCAAACCCCCTCACCTGCCTCTGTTGAGAGATGGGCGGCACAGACCAAACGGCACTAACACCTGGACTGACAGCCGCCTATCAGTTAATTGTGTGTGCTTTTGTGTACATTATGTGTGTGTGTGTTTGGTTTCAACGGTAAGTGTTCAAGATGCTGATTAGTCACATTCACCACATAATTATGCAAACAAGCAGAAAATAGAAATAAGCAGCATTAACTACACTGATGAAAAAAATAATAACTCTGTATCAGCATCATCATAATAAACTTTACGAAGCATTTGACAGAATGCAGTATTTCTGTTTTTCTGTTAAAACCTCAGATCTGTTGTTTTTGTGACTGTTGTGTTGGATTGTCTTCTATTGAGAGCCACACAGATCCTCTCTACCTTATGCAGTGGTCACTGAGGATAGAAGAAGTGGGACGCTGTATTTTATCAGTTTTAAATATGACGTGATCAGCGTTTGGCTAAGCTTTGCACCTGTGGGAAAAGCACCAGGGGTTATACAGTGCATTGATTCTGAGTAGATACAGTGAAAATGTATTGATCCATATCATGAAATGTGGATGAACTGGGAAAGGAATTTTTTTTGACTCTTTGACTCAGTCAGCTTTAATAAAGTCAGATGTAAGTCCAATATTTGCTTTTTTGTCACTCTTTTACTCCCCACCAACTCCTGAGAAAAATATCAGGCTCTTAAGCAGATAAATGCTTAGCAAACAGCTACCTGCTAGAAAAGAGGTTGATGAGAGCAGTGTGATTCAACCAAAACAGTAAAGTTGCAGGTCGAAAAAGCAGAGCAATGAGCTGAAAGAGGCGAAAAACACTCCTTGGAACTGCTGAGTTGATGACAATTCTCTGTGGATTTGTCATTATGAGCGACACCTGTAACACATAATTATTTAATCAGATTTAATAAAGAAATATTTCTTAGAGCAGCTCTAAAAACTGAAATAAGTTAGTAAGTATCCACAACTGGATAAAGAAATGTGACATCGTTTTGCCTGATGTACTAGTTCTATTAATCGTACATATATACTGGAAGAATCAAATTATGTTGCTGTGATGTAATTTGACTTAACTAAATGATCAATGATCAAATTCTACATTCTGTTATATAATGGTTAAGCAGAAGCTTCACATAGCCGCCTTGAACTGGATACCTGACACTGCGGACTGGAAGCAGTTTGTATCCTGGCAGCTTTCACAGTAAGGTGATGGTATCTCCAGAAGTATCAGAAGTCACATTGCCAAATTTACAAAACACCTCGTGGCACATCATAAACCTGCACAGGATTTTAGATGATGGCGTGACCTATTCAACTTATTTAGTCCTGATCATTATTATTACAACTAGTGGCACCGTTATTAATCTGTACTCCCCAATAAAAACCTTTAATTTCTTCAAAAGCTCAGCATTTCAGGAATTTAGAAACACATCTAGTTTTTCTGATGGATGAGGGAGAATTTCTGAGGTTATATAATAAGCTTTGGATATGATTCATGGCTGTTAAACTCACAAGTAAGATTTGATTCTGTGCAGGTCAACAACTCTATTCCACCTCTACCTTTAGTTTTTACTTTTACGCAGAAGTGCTGTTAGTACTTTTATTAACATCACCTCTGCTTTCTGAACTTTTGCCTCCAGGAATCCAGATGTCTGCCGTGAATATTTAATTCTCTTCCCGGCGACATTGACATCTACATGGAATAAACCAAAGAATTCTGCACACTGTTGATCACTTCGCAACACTTCGCAACACTTTACTTTAGCACTGCTATTCAGCATTTCAAAGCACTATATGAACATTTATGCTGGTTGGTTGGTTAGGTTATAACACACTATAATATAGTTGTAAGCCTATATAAGAACAGCTCAAGGTTATTTTTAATTGTCATTATACAATGCAGGATTGCACAATGAAATTCAGTCGTAGCCCTATACAGTCTAGGTTAAAGTAAAGTGTCACTAAATCTCTCTGTTATTACTTTAACATTGTTCTGTGGAACAATGAGAGACTGCTTTGACCTTTGACCTCTTCCCAACCTTAAACTGTTAGAACTAGAGTCTGGACTGTTCCATTATGCGTACATCTAATGTGTGGTGGGTCAACTCCCAGATCTTACTCACAGGTTTTCTCAAAGCGGATGCTAAAGTAAATCATTATTAACCTCTTCATAGAGACCAACAGGTGAAACTGTCCTCCATTCCTACTGCTGTCACATCATCTTTTTTATGATAGAGGAACGTAATGTCAACAGTATTTGTCAGTGCTGTAATTTGGCATCCAGCCACAGCCGCTTATGTGTCTGTCACCAGTCGTAGTAATATTACTAACTGAAACAGAAGGACCAGTAATGACAGCAATGAATACTCTAGTAATATGAGGCCTAAAGGAAAAACACTATAACTTACAGCTCCTCTGAAAGAAGAAAGCATGTCATTTGTGCATTTGCCAGGAATGGAGGGGATGCTGTGTTAGCATGAGAAAATATTCAAAGCATCCCCAGACTCAATGACTGTAATCTGCACACACTCACATAAGCAACAGGTTTTGGGTGCTTCATACAACACCATAGTAACTGTTTGTACACATTATGTTTATGAAAGTTTTGAATATGCAGATGAAATTATGAAGTCAAAGGTCCCTACACATATATGTAAAATGTCCACGAATTCAAATTCCAATGGATGTTCAATAGAACAGCAACTTAATTTTTCTGTGATAATCATAGCTTTGAATTCAGATCCAAGCCTGTTATGTAGCCTTTTTACTTTTCAGTGGCAGCCCATGTTGGTCTGTGGTGATGATGTGGCTCATTGTGGTTCTGATGAAGCATCGCAGCGTTCACATCATACAGAGTAAAATGGCAGATACCTACTTCCTACTAGGAAATACAGTTCAGCTTAGCTCTCAGACTCGGGAGTTTAGCTGATTCTTTTCTCTTTTTTTTATTTTGGAGCCAGTAACATCCAGGACTTTAATCTTTCTCTATATATACAGAGGGCACAAACTCGGAGCAGCCACCCAAAAACTACAGAAAATTACAATCATTGCTTCTTGACAGGCCAACGCAGAAACACCATCCAAATGTTACCCAAACCTTCTTCTTTCTTCTGATACTGTGCATGGGCTTGGATGTTGGCTGAATATTTCAGTGTGTGTGTGTGTGTGTCTGTGTGTGTGTGTGTGTGTGTGTGTGTATGTTGACATCTAGGCGTCAAATGTACTGACAGGTAAAAGTGAAATAAACTTCACAGCTTATTAACAGTTGTCTCTGACTTTTTCTCACCTTCTTTGTGTGCAAACCTGTGTTTATGTGAATGTGTGCCATTCAAGTTCATTAGATCGAGACTGAAAGAGTGTTGAAGTTCTCACAGATCAGTCACAAACTGATCAAAGCTGGTCAGCTAATTGGGCCCTCAGAAGGCAGATTTGTGGTTTTAGACAGAACCTGCTAATTGGCATTACTTTTGCAACACTGTTCATTTTCTTTCGTTTTTAAATTTAAAAATGTATTTTCTTGTTTCATGATAACATGTTTCCAACATTAAAACCAGAGTGTCTTTTCTATTTATGATGAATATCCATCAAATTTCTTCATACCATAAGGTGTCTCATTTCATTCTGAATGACTCTGGTAAAGTGTGAACTGTATAGCACTGATTTAGGGGAATAGTATTTTCAAAACAATCTTAGTCATATTTTCATAGTCTACAATTATTTATTATAACAACTGATAAGTTTTTTTTTTCTATTGGTGTTATATCATCCTGTTTGTTTGTCCTGTAGTGTTTCCGTTTTTGGGGTTGTGAGGAGAATTTTTTAAAATGTGATGTGGCTTCGTAGAGAGAGGTGCTGCTACCTCGTCAGGTTCCCTCCCGAAGATTTTCCATGAAAAAGAATTTGATTCCTCTTCTTTTAAAGACATCCAGCCAACATTTTTCCCTCCTCACTTTGTGCTACTGTGCAAACTGTGGACGACTCCTTCAGTATGAATTGTATTAATCTGAATGGAAGTTTTTAGTGACCATTTCTAATATCATTTTACACAATTTACAGCCATACAAATAGTTTTTAAAAAGAATAGAATCACCTTTCCTCCCAAAATAACCTAACTACACTTCTAGCCACTGCAGATCATATAGAAAATTGTACTTGACATTATTCTCTATACACAAAAAGTAAATCACATACAGTTTAATTCACATACAATACACATTTATACATAAGCATTTTACTAAGTCAGCTGTTCTTTCAGCGACAAGGGTTTCTTCATTAAATCATTTAATATATATAGCACGCAGTTTTCATCTTTAGATAATGGCATTGTTATTCATTATGGTTCCAGTCAAGCCAGAAAAATATGACCTTCTTTTGATAGCTTAGTAAGTTAAGCAATGAGCTCATTCAAAACACAATATTATATGCAGATTTTTCCATAACTCACCTGTTTAAATTTTATTAAGCCGTAAAGTTATGCATAATTAAGAACCTGGCCACTTTGAGTGACAGGTCGCTAGCCCCTAGGTGGCTTGTTTCAGCAACCAGGCTTCATTCAACCCGCCTTAGCTCCACCTCTTTGCCCATTTTGGAGCGGCCCACTTTGAGCTTTAAAACTCAGAAACCAATGGATAACATCACAGTGGCTACATCTATATTTTTTACAGTCTATGGGGCTTACACTACAAAAGATATGTGGTCAAATGCATCCCAGACCACCTCAGTAAGTCTTCATAGTAATTTACGCTTGTGCTGTCCATTTGTGATACAATCACCCAAGTCATTATCAGACCTACATTCCATACACCTGCTATATGTAACCTTGCAATTTCAGTTGCATCTGAATCTAAGCTGAAAGGCCAGATCTAGTTATTACATTTTTTTAAACTTCAGCCATCGAGTGTAATGACAGTGGATGCTTTCAAGGCCTCTCTAGGTTCACATTATAGTGCGTAGTTGTAGAGATTTAAAAAAAAGGGTAACTCCACCAATTTTACACATCAAAGTCTGTTTACAGGACTGTGCTGGGGAGTGTGAGTGTGTGAAAGAAGTTGTATAAAGCATTTTGTGTCTCCAGAGGGAGCTGTATGAAATCTTATAAATTGCCTCAAGTGATGTCACTCGAGTCAGTGTCAGTTGAGCCTGAAGACTACAAGTTTGAATATGAAAAAAATCTGAGTGTGGAGTTACAAAGAATTGAGGTTACCAGACCTCTGTAGCCTGATCTTCATCTCTGTTTGAAGATAGCAGCTCCGGCTGCTACAATAGCTGCTACTAGCACAACACACCTGAATCTCTGCCTTAACTGTTAGCAAGTGAGTTGTGTTGTGGGAAATGTAGGCACCAGATTTTGACAAGGAAGAGGACTAGACAATATCTCTTGTTCTACTGCATCTATTTTTTAAACTGTCCATTGTGAATCTGACAGTGTTATACGAGTGCAATGCTAAATGAGTGGAGCATTATATAAAGATGACGGTAACTAAAGGCATATTTACATTTTTTGGCGAGTCATTTGTTCATCTTTCTTTGTAATGTAAATTTCCCACTGACTAATAAGATAACTTATTGCAAAATATTGGTTTATTATTTTACAAATATACTTTCCATTTACACAGTTTCTCTTTTTTCCACACTTTGATCAAGAGAGCTTTGGTTGGTTCAAACCTATGCACACACCTCTGTTAGAACCACCACCTCTCATGAATTTTAAAGAAACAAAATTGTATTCTCAAAATTTCTACTCAAGATTGAATTTTTACTCTGTGCATAAATGAACAGTGATATAAAACTGAGACCTCCATTATCTTATTGTAATGTGTGTCTAATTCTTGGATGTGTTCCTAAATAAATTTTTATATATCATTCATCATTTTTAAGTGTGACTAATACATAATTTATAGTATACACAGTAGCAAATCATCAGCATACAAATAGAGTTTTTGAGTGCCTTTGAACCCAATCTGTTTCACCACATCAGGAGATCTGCGCCAATGGACTTCATGAAAACAGTAGTGCAAAGCCTGGGTAGCCTTTATGTTCCATATTCAAAGGAAAATCAATGAATCCATCAATCCTTTCATCCATCCATCTAGATACTAGCTGCATATCAAAGTCAGTTAAGTCAAGTTTTTGCTTGCTTGCTGAAGACTCACCTTCCATCATTTACTTCCAGGGTCATTTTAAACATCACCAACAAGCTGCTTTTATTGGACCAGAGCTTAACCTTAACCTTAATCTCATTGGCCGGGAATTTTCACTCGGTATAAAGTAAGTAGCACTTATGCTAACAGGATACTTTATTTACTTTTTTATTTCTTACCTTTGTTGTTAATAAACTACAAACTTCAGCAAACTGTTTTCTCTCACTCTCTCTGTCTGTGACCTTTGGGGACAATTAATATCATTTCAATCTCTACTTCATTTCCTCCTTTGCAGGAATCCCAAACATTTCCATGGTTTTTCTCTAGCTCTGCTTTGCCAGGGAAACGTTGGAAATTACAGAGTTGGATTTTTTGCTCCACTGATTACTCAGACTTTATAGTACTTTATAATTAGATCATACTTATATGTATGGACTGTGTAAGTGTGGATATGTTTGCATGTGTGTCAGTGGTTTTTTGTCCGGGGTGAAACATGCTGCTCTGCTTGTAAGAACTGATCTGACCTGTGAATCTCTGAACCAGCCAATCAAAGCAAAACTAATTACTGACAGCTCTCTGCATGCAATGTCTGCGAGGAAGATCTTTTTAGGAATCAAAGTCATTTGGTATATATAAGAGCTAAAGAGAAAATGTACACGATTCTGTACTCTTAATTAATTGACTTAATTAAGTAAATAATTAACTTAATTTGAGTTCCATTATTTTTTGGGTTGAAAAATGACTCAATCATCAGCTCCACAAAAACAACATATTTGGTCCTACACAGAAGAAAGAAAAAACACAGCTTGGTCAACCATTCATAAGCAACACAAGTGGAGGAAAAATAGTGTCTATACTATAGATTTATCAGCAAAAATGTATCATCTAATTGTGTGTATTCAGTAAATAGTCAAGCTACTCTTCTAGTCAAACACACTTTTATTGTCATTCACAAATTAAAAAATTAAAGTTTGCATCAGCCCTGGCATTAACATTAGCAACATATGTAACAATCTGCAATGGAAATGCAGTACATTGCACAATTGTGTTTGGAGGTTGTCCATAAGTACAATTTTTAACAATTTATTATATACAAACACAGTTTAAGATATACACCTTAGTATGTACAGTACCAGTCAAAAGTTTGGACACACTTGAATGAGAAAGTGTGTCCAAACATTTGACTTGTATTGTAACATATAGTATAAGATATGTGTGTTTTAGGTGTTTAGGTGTAGGTCAGTACTTTGCTGCTTGTATATGGCTGCCTAAAACTCATTTCTTTTACGTGCCTAAACTCAATCCTAACTTTTAACTGAAGTCATTATGGCATACAGAGTAAAGAAGATTGCACACTGACAGCTATTGATAACTGACAGACTGTAGTTTACACACACTTTGTTAAGTGATTTAGAGTCTACTGACAATACCACACAGTGAAAATACTGCTGAATACTCATGAGTTAAAACTTCGTGGAGTGGCTGCTGAAGTGAGGGTGCAATGTTATTTTCATCAGAGAAACATTGGAACAAAAGCTTAATGTGTCTGCGTATGAGTGCGTATACGTGCATGTGTTTTGGTTTGTGACGCTCTGAGGATCCGATCAGAGCTGGAGGTCGAACCGGGGAATGATGAGGTGGCGCTTTCCTCCCTTTCTTCTTCTTCTCTGCCTCCCTTTCTTCTTGAAAGACAGATTGCATTCCATCCTCTTCCCTGTAAAAAAAAGGAAGAGGCAGACACATGGATAATGTGAAGGTATCTGCAGTGTGTGTGCATGTGTGAGAGAGAGTGTGTGTGTCTGTGTGTGCATGTGTCTGTGTGTGTGTGTGTGTGTGTGAGAGAGAGAGAGAGAGAGAGAGAGAGAGAGAGAGAGGAGGAGGAGTGAATTAGAGGCTTGCTTGGCCAGCTTCAGACTGTGCAACGTGTCTGCTGCTGGTGGATCAGATGGCAGAAAGCTGCTGCTGTGCGTCTCCCTGCAGCTCATCTGCTCCATAATGTCTGCTTTCTGCTTAATTACAGCTCACCTGCAGCCCGGCCGGCGCTGCACACAGCCCTCTGGAGGGGGAAAACGAGAGAATCGCCCATATAAACCTTTATTTGGACTGGGGGGGAAATGCAGCCGCTAAAAAAGGGCTTTTATTATTTAGAGCCAATAACAATCATAACGTCTGCAAACCCCACAATTGTGCAGGTATTTCAAAATAGAGGCGGTTTCAGCCGACTGCAGCCATTTGCACAAAAAATGCAAAAACATCTGGTTCACTCATAAGAGACGGTGAAGCCTTTTTTTTTTACAGCCTCCTCAATATCTATTTATCTATCCAATAATGTGGAGACAAAGGAGCACATTCAGAGGAACAACTTATGTCAATCAAATCTATTTAAATAGTGGGATGGTTCTGTTGGATCTCAGGAGGAAGTGTTTCACTCATCACTATGCCATATTAATGAGCTTTCTGTAAACCTGAGTCTGCAGTTAACCTGCAGTTTTGAGTCCCAGTAAAACACATTTCTTAAATTTTGCCCTCTGCACCAACTGAAATAATGATCATATTGGTCAATCTGAAGGCCTAAGCTCCTCATTTTAAGAATCTGCTCCTGAGCATCAGGATGGTTTAGACATCTTATGTACATGCATGAAATTGTTGCCTGGTTTTACATCCTAGTCAAATCACAGATTTAACCTACTAAATCCCAACATTTCTCCTAAGTCTCTTGAAGTGAAAGAAAACACGTTGTAGTGATGGACCCACATGTAGGTCCAGAGTGGTTGATTATATTGATCAACATATTAAAGGGTCAGTTCACCAACATGAAAAAACACCCCTAGCTATGCAGATCATTTTGGTTTTATGTACAGCGGTTTTGAGATATCTGTCTCTGAAACTTGCGCCACTACCCCAAGACAATGGAAGTCTGAAGAATTAATTTGAGGTGGTTGAAGCATTGAATGATTACACCTACCAGTATGTCTTTACAGAAACAATGTCCCAGTTACACTCACACATCCACAGACCTCACCGTCAACCATTTTTATTGGGGATATTCTATGATTAGAAAGTAGTTCCAATGAAAACTATTTGCTGAAAGATTGTCCTGTATATTTTACATTTTTAAGTTCTAAGGATAGCAAAATCATCAGTATGTTCATTCATCCAACATTTTCACATTGTGGGGTTTATGAACACTGGAGGCTTCACAAGCCACAAGCAGGACCTTTAGTCTTGTTATTCCATTATTACAGAGATTTGAGGTGTGCTTATTTGGTACATCTCACTCTTTACCCTCCACTCAGTGATAATCAGCAGAGTTAGTTGGTTCCAAAGGCAGAACTGCAAGCCCACACTGGGTCAAGTCACATGACCAGGTGGTGTAGCTCACATGCTAATTTGCACACCCCCTGTCTGGTCCAAAGCTGGCAGTGGCAGTGTGGATCTGAGATCTGAATAAGGAAAACACAACAACACAATCAAACATAACAGTGCTGTTCTCTTTCAGACACTTGGTGGTGATGAGTCACTGATTGAGATCTGAGTTGTGTCTGAAGTACGGACCTATGACACATACACTGATTTTCAACAAGTTCTGGGAATCATTTAGTGACAGTACAGAGACTGTTGGATGCAAATTGAACTTCTCTGCTGTTTGTAATGAGTATGTAACACCTCACTATTGACATTTTAGATGGCAGAAACATTTTCTTTTGCTTCACAGTGGTGACTAGCTGAAGGTCAGCGTTCACTTTGTTTTTATGTTCTTGTTTCCATCCATGAGCCACAGAAATTCTTGACATCTACTGTATCTCTACTTTTAGTTTTGTAATATGATGACATTCCTAAACCTGGAATGAATTCACTGAAAGTCACGTGAACAATGCAAATAATGAGATGACCTAAACCTGAGGGCAAACGTCCATACTGATCATAGTTGAATTAGCAGCAGAAACAAAAACACAAGCTAAGCTAAACCAAACACTTCAAAGACTACAGCCGTGTTCAGCACATATTAAAAGTCTGGCAGCTAAAACTATAAAAACACTTTGTAAAACTAAAACAACTGTGACAAATGTAGAAGCACTTATCTTAAACCAAAACTACAACAGACTGAGGACTAAAACAGGACAAAAACTGTGACATTCAAAGACATTAGTTTGTGAACTAAACTAGAGCTGCTAAAACTGAAGCAAGACTATCAGAAGCAGTCTAAAACTGAGATGAAATCAAAGTGAATCAGGAAGTAAACCAGAACCAGAAATAAAATTTGGATTAAATTCGTGGCTGCTGCAGGAGGAGATCCTCCTCCGACCCTCCGATGCTCTTCAGGATCATGTTTCCTTCTGCTCGCCCCCCTTTTCCTCCTCTGATCCAAACTCCAACCCTTCTGCTGTGGAATTATGGAAGGAGGGACCTGCTGTTTTTTCTTTCTCTCTTTTCTTCTGGGTTTTTTTTCTTTCTTTGAAGGAGGGGTCCATTCTTGTCTTCCCTAAACGTGAGCAGCAGCGGGATAATGAGGGTGCGTCCCAGTCGCTCCAGTCACAGCACCTCCCAGTTCTTCAAGCTCCCATATAAAAACCCTGGTGGAAAGTGAGTGTAGGCAGTAGGGAGTTTTCTGCTGGGGTCAGGAGGACTGTGAAAAGACAAGCGGACCCTGCCCCAAACACCCGTGTATGAGTGGAGTGTAGCAGAAAAAGAAAACACCCCCAACTTTTTTCCTCTCTTGCCTCAAAGAGTCTACATGTCTAGTGGCATCTAGACATGTTCAGCTTTGTGGATTTGCGGCTGGCGCTGCTGCTCAGCGCAGCAGTGCTCCTGGTCAGAGCACAGGGCGAGGACGACCGTAAGTTTCATCACTGTTTACTGGAGCTTCTCAACCCTTTTTTTTCTTTTTTGTCTGGTTTTTGAAAGTGGATATTTTCTCTTCGTGTGTGGACGGCTGCTGAGATCTAGACAGAGAAGAGAAGAGAGGAAAAAGTTTGAAGTAGAAATAAGAACTTTGATGCGCACTGATCTTTTGTCTCTACTTAGAGACAAGATAGAAAGATAGATAGATAGAAAGATAGAAAGATAGATAGACAGATAGAAAGATAGATAAATAGATAGATAGATAGGCTTGTGCAGCACAGGGTGTGCGTAATGCATTGGGCATCTCAAGAAGGCCTCTCTCTCTCCTCTCCTTGTGTTTGTCTATGTCTCTCTATCCCCTCATCCCCCCCCCCCCCTCCCCATGCATGCTGAGCGAGTTGCTGCAGGTTTTCCAGGTTTTCCTCCAGGCGAGGGTTTTCTAGTAGAACTAGCAGAAATGCACATTTTATCAGATTTGAATCCAAAAAAGCCAGAGTATTTTCAGAAAGACAGCTTTTTTCTGACTTGAAAAGCCTGCCATCCTTTCATGGCATTTTATCAATTCGACACCCTCTACTAACGCTGCCTGTACACGGCAAACTCAGCCTGCAAAAGGTTGATCTCAGCCTGAAAAGCTGGTAAACTCTACAGTTATGTGTGTAAGATTGCAGGAAAAAATGGCCTTTAAAAGGCTTCCCCTCTGTGGCTGCATGCCACCAGCAGCAGAGATTCTTCCGCTTCCAGCAGATACGAGCGAGATAAGAAGGCTTTTTGCAGGCCTGATTGATGTGGCAGAGTAATTCGCTGCCTGAGGCCAAGTGTTGAGTTGGCCAGGTGAGCAAAAGAGAGTCACATAATGACAAAACAGAGAGAGGGAGAGTGAGCAGGCGTAGTCTTGTCTGCTGGAAACATTTGACCTCTGCAGTCTGAGCAAAGAGCAGAAATGAGCTGCTGCTTCCACTTTTTGTTCTGTCAGTACAAGTTTAAAAAGCTCAGATGTATTTAAAAAGAGATTATAGAGCACACAGACAGAGATACTCAGCAGAATAAAGGCCTCTGGTGGTGTTTAGACACAAACGTTTTCATCCTGTAAGAAGACAAAGAAAATCAGCTCAGCTATGGAAACAAGAACCAATGAGCTGAAATTCAATTTTTCCAGATGTTCCTCTTGTCTGGAAAGGACTCAGCTGTCTGCCTGCCTGCCTGTCTCTCTGTCTGTCTATCTGAAGCAGATGTGGTTTGACCCTCTGAACAGTCTCACAGCGCCACCCAGAGGCTTCCCTCTGCACCGGCAGACACATCTGGCCGCCACGTCCTCCACACCGCCTCCTTCCCCCCCTTCCTCCTCCTCTTCTTCTTTCCACTCTGTTTTTTTGTTTCCTCTAATTGCAAACACATGCGGACTGTTTCCACCAGCTGCTGCCAAGCCGACAGTCTGCAGTGCTGCTGCTTTTCCCTCTGAGCTCAGCACTTTGGCACGCTGGGAGATTAATAAACCCTAGAAGGAGCCCCAGTTTGGGTTTAGGTTTGCTGAGAAATCCAGAGCAGCAGCAGCGATGTCGGAAAATGTGACTCTGAGTTAAAGCAGAGGAGCGACAGTGCTGCTGTAATTCCTACTGTTAAGGGGAAGTTAAATCACTTGCAGACACGTTTGGTCTGTGCGTAACCAGCGTCCTTCCCTGCGTAACGATGATGTGACATGGATCCATCGGTGTCCTCTCTGTCACCTCAGCCTGTCCTCTTTATGGTCCGATTCTGAAGCCACTAGTTCCTCTTCAAACTTTTCCTAACACTCAGTTCTGGCTTTTATATTTCTCCTGAACTCTTTCTCCTGTTGTTTTTATGGGCCTGTTTCAATTCTTTTTTTTTTTCTTTTTCTTTTTGCGTTTTTTCAATATGAAGCACTTTCACAGTTTCTTTTCATGCTAAAAGTTCTGTACAAAACAAAAATATAGACCTGTATGTATATATATATATATATATATATATATATATATATATATATATATATATAAATTACTAATATTATCATTCATTTTAGTTTATGTTTTCAGAAATAATTTGTTAAAAATACCAGTAAAATTACAGTACAAGTTTATATATTAGGGTATCAAAATTATGATAAATTTAACTTGATGTTTTTTTATGTACATTTTCTTTTTATTCAGTTTTTAGATTTCCTTCTGATTCGCTCCCATCATCATTGTGTTTCTCTGCCTGTGTGTGTGTGTGTGTGTGTGTGTGTGTGTGTGGTCTGTCATAGGCTACTTTCGGGGACAAATTTCAGACTAAACACCAGTTAATTGGGGGCGGCTTGGGGATGGTAAAACTTTGATATTTGGGTCAGTGGTTATGGTTAGGGTTAGTGCAAGTCTCCAGGAAGTGAATGTAAGGCTATGTAAATACCCCAAAAGTGACATAAGGAAACTTGTGTGCGCGCGCGTGTGCGTGTGTTTAAGTATCTCACCTGTCTCTGTCTCTGTGTCGCCCCCCTCAGGCACAGGCGGAAGCTGCACCCTGGACGGCCAGGTGTTTGCGGACCGGGATGTTTGGAAACCAGAGCCATGCCAGATCTGCGTGTGCGACAGCGGCACGGTGATGTGCGATGAGGTCATCTGCGAGGACACAACTGACTGCCCCAACCCCGTCATCCCCCATGACGAGTGCTGCCCCATCTGCCCCGACGATGGTACACATTTTCTATTTCTTTCTTTCTTTCTTTCTTTCTTTCTTTCTTTCTTTCTTTCTTTCTTTCTTTCTTTCTTTTTCTATGCCCTTTCCAATGTTTTATCACAAATGTTACCTGCATTCATATTATTATTTTTTTCCTCTGTTTTTTCATAATTTCTTTTTTTTGACTAAAAAGAAAATTCCAAATCATTTAAAAACTTCACCCATGTCTTTCACATTAGGTTGCATGACGTATTATCTGACCACATCACCCCACACGAACACACACACACACACACACACACACACACACACACACACACACACACACACACACTCATACAGACTCATTCTCCCCCAACATCACATTCAAGCTTTCCTTCTTTCTGCTTCCTCTGCTGATTTTACAATTTCAAGATTCTTTTAGATAACTTATCACTTTATATTTTTATTTCCACATTTATTCAAAAACATTTTTGTTGTATTTTTGTCATAATCTAACTCGACATCTCTGTCTGTCTCCTCTCCTCTCTCTGCAGGCGCCCAGGAGCCTCAGGTTGAGGTAAATATTGATTATTTCATTGATCATCATCATCATTCAAATGATTAGTCTACATAAAATAATTAGGATCAATGGTGTTATCTAGTTTTAAAAAATACCTTTCATATACAGTATATGTATCACCATCATCACCACACAAACAAGACAATTCAATGAATGAAACAAAGATACTTATAACTATTGACTGTAATGTTTATTATTATTGCTTGATTGATGGATGATTATGACACATGTTAACCAGGTGTAAGATGATCATTATTTAAATAAATCCATATATTGTTCACTGTTGCAAAATATCAGACACAGTTAGTTGATTGTGGTTTCATTAGCAGATAGATATATTCATTACATGAGTTGGTTACATCAAACACTGAGACACTATCTTTTTTTTTCTTTGTTACTCACAGGGACCCAAGGGAGAGCGTGGACCCAAGGGAGAGAGGGTAGGTTCACAGTCTCTTCCTATTATGATTCACTTGTCACTCTTTTGGTTTCTGGTCACCTGGGTGCCGTGTGGTGCATTCACAGTCTGGCACTGAGCAGATTCCTGTGTGTTTATGTTGGAGCTGAAGCAGCAACACTGACAGAACAAGAAAATGAGTCTCTACTGTGTCTTAATTCAAGCAGTTGTGAAAACAAGACTCAGATGCTTTAGTCTAATACAGCATTCATCTTACTTATATTAGTGTTTGAAAAAATAGACTGAAGTATCAAAAGTGAACATGCTCACATTTTTGATGGGCTTCTGTATAAACATACGATTGTTGGGTAGTTTAAACTTCTTGCAAAGTCATCATTTCTAATGATAGATTTAGCACTTTTTTCTGCAAAGTAACTACAGGCAAAATCTCTAAGTCTCAAAAAACAGTAATAGAAAAGTAAAGTGCTCACATAGCTTCAAAATCACTTGTTTCTAGAAATTAATATGAAGCAACAAAGTAAATTAAAGCAAGCAATTTGGTTCAGCAGGGTTTGTCATTTATGGAAGCAGTGAAATGAGCAGTGATTCTGAAAACAGGCTGAGGTCATGTTGAAACCTGCAGACTGTTGGTGAAAGTGTTTGGAGCACGACAAGGAGCTGTGTGAAAACTGTGCTTGTCTGAGGAAAAGTTAGAAGCTGTGAGGATATATTTTCCCTCTAAACTCACTGTTTTCCACAATCAAACTAAGCACCCAAGACATAAACTGTTATTAACTGTTCTATTGTTTTAGGGATTTAAGTATTAAGATTGAATTTTTCATACACCATCAGAGGCCAAGTTTTATGTCAACAAAACTGCTGAAATTCCCAAAAGATTTCAGGTGGCTTTGTGTGAGTTCAGCTGGGTTTGGGATTGCTTTTACAGTGGTGATGACACTTTTATCTATATTGATGGAAACTCATATTCAGTTATTTATTTTTAGATATATTCATGTTCATTTGATTATTTTGTTTAATTTTTCATAACTGGATTTGATTCAGATATCTGCTGAGATATTTTTGATTCATTTACATGTTGGATCTGAAACCCCAGAGATCACTTAACTGATTTCTTTGGGTCATCTCACCTTCAGCTCAACTGGGGAGGGTAGTTATGATAATTCATAATCATGGGTTTTCAGTAATGCTTATTATAATTTATCTATGATATACTTTATAATGTAAAATGTATTTGGGGTTTGTGATAATGACATAATTCCATACAGAACAAGTTGCTTCTTGATAGTTCTTACCCAGTTCCTGTTTCCTAATGTCACATGACCACTACCAGCCTATATCTGGTTCACATTGTCAGTCATAAACAGTCCAGTCTGGTAGGGGAGTAAACTGCATCTCCTCCAGGTTTACTGCTGCTTTCACTCTAGGGAGCAAGTGAGCCTATAAAGACACAAAATGGAAAATTAAAATTAAATATTATAATGAAATAGTTCCTTTCACTTCAAACTTCAGGGAGTGTTGTGGTTTGCTCTCTTTGTTTATGCGTGTCTTAGCTTCAGAGCTCTGCATGCAAGTGACCCTTATTTTGACTCTGATTCTGAGCCTGACCCCTTCTTTCTCTCTCTCTCTCTCTTGCTCATATACAGGGTCCTCCTGGTCCTGCTGGTAACGATGGTATCCCTGGCCAGCCTGGCCAGCCCGGACCTCCCGGCCCTCCTGGACCCCCCGGCCTCGGTGGAGTAAGTCATCAGTTTTTCTTGTATTTATATATCTGACTCATTTAGGTCTAAATTGACCAGTTATAAAATCTGGGCTGGAGGCAAAAGTGATATGATCCATGCAAGTAGGCCATATGTTGAACATATGTGTGGCATCATATTCTTTTTCTGTGGTGGTCAGACAAATTAAGAATACCCACTTTTGTTTGTCTCGGCTTCTGGCCCACCACCCATAATTGCTTGTATATTTGAAAAATTACTGTAGTTTGTTAGATTGGATTCTCATGCCAATGCATTTCTGTTTGAAAAGTGAGATATTTCCAAAAGTCTGTGTGTTTTGCATCACATCAAAATGTATCAATATAAACCGATCAGAACATACTCAGTGTGAACTCAGCTTCAGAGAGGACAGGGAGAGCTGGGAAAATAAACTCCACTGTTAGAGCTGAAGCTCAACTGTGACTTGATGATCTATCACATAATCCAGTTTTGGCTTAAAAAGACTGACTTCAGCTTGAAGTTTGGCTTTCAGTCTGGGGTCAGAAGGTCAGAAGTTGATTAGGGTTTATGCTCAGAGAGGGGAAGCAGAGATGTTCTGGATGCTTATCTGATCCAATAGATGACATTTACTACATCTAAGCATGCTAAGCTAACATTCCCAAAGATAATAATTAGCATACTACATACTAATAGCATACTAATTTAGCATACTGTGATTCAGTTAACCATCGACTGCAATCATCCTTGACTTTAGCATACTAAAGTAACATTCATATTAACATTCTAGTGAAGCAGCTAACATTCTTAGTCTAATTTTGCATTCTAATGTAAAATTTACCATTGACTTAAATGTTAATTCACCATGCTAAGCTAACACGGTTTAGCATCCCAATCTAATTTAGAATGCTTGTGGAGAATTGACTGTTGAATCCTGTACTAATTTAGCACACTTAGCCAATAGTATCTGAATCTAATTTAGCATTCTATGATTCATTTTACCATTGACCTCCATCCTAATATACTAATAGTAAAACATTGAGACACTGACTGTAATTTAGCATGTTTATGTAGAATTGACTTCACCTGTAACTGACCAAAACATATCAATAACAGACTTCCATTTTTAGTGAAATGGCTAACAGAAACTCTAAAGCTAACTTTAGCCTGGATTCACCTCACCTCTGATTGCAAATTCAGAGGTGAGTCTGGAAATGAAAGTAACAAGCTTTTTTTTTTCATTATTTACAATTTTTTCCTTGAGGTTGCTTTATGCATCAATCTTAATTTTCGGGATTTGATTGAGATATAATTCAGGATGTTTTGGCTGGGATGCCCTACTATCATCATATTTTGTTGGATGGATTTTAAAAAAATATATAAGCCCCTGAGGGCAAAGGAAGTCCCTGAAAACAAACATTTTGGAGAGTAATACTCAATACTCAGCTCAATACTCAACGACATTGAAAAGGCATTTTATTCATGTAATGGAAAGTTTAAATCTAAACTTTGTGAAGGGAATTGACATCCTTAGACTATATGTCACATGACTAATGGATTACAATATACACATCATATCATATTTTAGTATAAAATGATATAATTATTTGTGTGGCTAATCTGTCTGTCTGTTTGTTTTTTCAGAACTTCTCCCCTCAGATGTCTGGTGGCTACGATGAGAAATCTCCTGCCATGCCTGTGCCTGGACCCATGGTAGGATACACATAACACACACACTGTATCATTTCCCTGTGAACCATGTGATGCAGTATCTGACCTTGGCTATTTTTCATTGACAGGGCCCAATGGGACCCCGTGGAGCCCCTGGACCTTCTGGCCCTAGCGTAAGTACACCACTTCTTCCTGTTTTGTTTCAGAACTGATGCTTGGAGGTTCAAGGAGGAGAGGGCAGTGTACCTTATACATCATCATCATGACATCACCATGACATCACTGCCCTCTCCTCAGTGCCCAGCTGGCTTGAAGCCAGTGCTGAGCTCCATCGCTTTCCTTTCCTTCACCACACTATAGTCCATTTCCTAATGAAACACATATAATCTACACCAGTACAACTTTGATGTCTTTCTAATCTGATTATTTTATTGTTGGTTATTTTTTTAGTTTAATCACTTTATAAATTATATTAATTATAACATTTTATGTCAGTAAGAATCATATGAAGCTGTGAAAATAGTCCCACATGCAGCTCACACAGAGGCTGAACCATGATAGGTCTGTTTGTTTCAACTTCAAGCAATCCAGATGTGTATGAAGCCAAACCTTCAACACAATCACAACATTGAAATACCAGTGAAACAGTATTTTCATAGCCCACCACCAGGAAGGATCATTCAAACATAAGATAGCTTTGGGATTCTTAAACTTACCACCACCACCACCTAGATTAAGGAGTTCTTAATAGAGTTCTGTTTTTCTCATCACTGCTGTATTTATTATACTGCTACTGTTCCCACCCAAGTGAGCTGGCAGCCATGAAGCAAAGATACCCTACTGACAGATGTCCTAGATATTTGTTAGGCAAGATGGTCATATGTGTGAATTCACATCTGTTACAGCGGTGTGAACATATTTGTATAGTGTTGCTAGGGTAAGTGCAGTGGTGACTGTGTTTCTCTGTGCCCCCCCTACAGGGACCTCAGGGATTCACTGGCCCCCCTGGTGAGCCCGGAGAGCCTGGACCTGCTGTGAGTATCAGAAACACGCCAACAAATACACACCTACATTGCACCTTGCTAGTCTGTCAACGTTCTCACCTTGCATCTGTATTTGTGTGTCTCTACAGGGTGCCATGGGTCCCCGTGGTGCTGCCGGCCCCCCTGGAAAGAACGGAGAGGATGTAAGTCAACTGGATCTGCTCACATTCACCTTCTATAACTGTTTCTTCCTTTCAGTTTAAAGTATAGATTGACTTATTCTATCCTCTCATCCCCTTCTCTCTGTCTCTCTTTTTTTCAGGGTGAGTCTGGCAAACCCGGTCGCGGTGGTGAGCGCGGACCCTCTGGCCCACAGGTAAGTTGCCATGGCAGAACACTTCTTAGTGATATAATGTTAAAAAAAAAACAATAAAACAGAGCTGTGATAACAAATTGTTCCCCCCTTCTCTCTTTTTCTTTCTCTCAGGGAGCTCGTGGTTTCCCAGGAACCCCTGGTCTGCCCGGCATCAAGGGACACAGAGTGAGTCAGAACAGACATGACATGTCATTCTCCCCGTTCAACACACTTCAAATCATCAGTAAAGAATCTCCTGACTGTGCACTTCATCTGTATGTCTCTTTTTCTCTGTAGGGATTCAGCGGTCTGGATGGTGCTAAGGGAGATGGCGGCCCTGCTGGACCCAAGGTGACTGTCCCACTTTGTTATATCTCTCTCCCACACTCGAAAACACTAGAAACATGCTTATTTTTAAAATATAACAGTGGCTTAGTTCAGTAGGACTATGATAGAAGTATTACCCATACCATTATCAGTAGTAGTAATGATAGTAGCACTTGTAATAGTAGCAGCACTAACAGTGGCAGTAGGAATAGACATAGTGGCTGTAATAGCAACTTTGAAAATAGCGGCATTGTTAGAACTTGAAGTAGTAGTACTAGACATAGAGAGATTTTAAAAATTATGGTAAAAACGGAAGCTGCAGAAGCCAAGATATCCAAACTTTTAGTCCCTTAAATATCCCAAAAACTGCGGCTCCTACATTTCCCATAATACCATCCCTTCCCTTTTCTGCCTGGTAAAACTCCACATCCCCAGATTATAATACAGGCTTTTTGTTGTAAATGTGTAGCGTCCAAGCCCAAGCCAAGATATCTGTGCTGTATCTCTGCTCCATGCCATATTCCTAGTACTC
This sequence comes from Thunnus albacares, assembly GCF_914725855.1. NCBI lineage: Eukaryota > Metazoa > Chordata > Actinopteri > Scombriformes > Scombridae > Thunnus > Thunnus albacares. Next base: position 4,763,903 of record NC_058122.1, on the reverse strand, counting down.
CTCATGATAAGTAAACTGACCATTATGTGTTAAATCAGCAGCCTTGGTATTAGTATTAGTTGTATTAGCACATTAGCAGTAGCAATACTGGCTAGTTAAAGTAATATTAGAAATGATATCGTATGATATAGATATATATATGATACAGTTTCTATCATTCTCACTGACTCACCTGCCTGTGTCTGTTTGTGTGTTTAGGGAGAGGCTGGAAGCCCTGGTGAGAATGGAACCCCTGGCGCTATGGTGAGTAAAACAAGTGCCCTTATTACCACCGCAGAGTAGGCATCTCGGGTTTTCCCTCTCTTCTAATTGATGCCAATTTAAAGAATAGCTGACCAACTCTGTCTTTCTTGATCTCAGGGACCTCGCGGTTTGCCTGGTGAGAGAGGCCGCACTGGTGCTGCTGGAGCTGCTGTGAGTACACACACACACATACAACTACTGTGATCATTCAGCCAAACTATCAATGAACATATCAACCAATCATGTTTGTCAATGTGCTGCAGGGAGCTCGTGGTAACGATGGTGCTGCTGGTGCTGCTGGACCTCCCGTAAGTCTACTTCTCTCATTCTCTAATGCTTAAATTGTTCTCAGAACAGTTAAGGAATCTCCAGTTTTAAGTGTGAACATCAAAAACCTCTAGCTTATGATGGTTCTTAGGAACCCTGTATGTTTGTATGGAACGCTGTCTTTTATAAGCATTTTTGAATGTACAGCCTCCAATGGCTTGTTGTTTAAAACCCTCGAGTAAAACCCACGGTACTACATGGTTGTTAAGTGATAATATTCATCGTTTACTGGGATACTTATTAAAGGTTCTATAGAAGGGCATAGGTACCACCAACAGGTTTATCCTGTGTTTTGTAAAATGTGGTCGAGTTTGGATTTAAGATATAGCAAATCAAAATCCTTTTTCTGTATCAGCCGCGGTGGCAGTGAGCAGACAGATCTTCTACATTTGTCTGAATCTCTTTGTCTTATTGTTTTTCCTCAGGGTCCCACTGGCCCCGCTGGACCTCCTGGATTCCCTGGTGGCCCTGGAGCCAAGGTACAACTATGCTCAACATAGTCCCCACCAATAATCTACAACATCCTCCATTTTTAATGTTCATTATCTGCAACATCGTCTTAATCTTCCACAGCTTTCAACATGCATCTTCTCTTCTCTTCTCTTCTCTTCTCTTCTCTTCTCTTCTCTTCTCTTCTCTTCTCTTCTCTTCTCTTCTCTTCTCTTCTCTTCTCTTCTCTTCTCTTCTCTTCTCTTCTCTTGTCATTAGAAATTTCCTGACCTTTCTAGTGCTTTGACACATTTCTCTTAGCATTAGTATAGCTAGCTTAGTATAGCTGACCTTTGATCCGACTGGGGTCAAATGGATTGGGGGTCATACAAGGTCATTTTAGCTGCACAGGAATTCTGTTCTGTGCCCCAGTCCCATCCTACATACTAACTCTGAGTAGGTTTTGATATGTAGCGTGTTCACACTGGAAAAGTGACGAAATGAAGTATACAAAGTGTGGATATGTCATATTTGAGTGCGCTGTTGAAAGATACTATTGCCCACAATGCAAAGCAGCTACAAAAATGGAGAAGCTGTTCACAAATGGAAAAAATTGGATATTACATCACTGGGGAAAAACATCAACTTTATCTTTATCAAGTTTAAATAAAACTTTTGCCTCTTTTCTGTCATACCAATATATTTCAATCTTCCACCATGATAGATCAAAGTCTCACTGTTGGTTTGGACATGATTATCTAACTAAATCTTGCTCTCTGTTTCTCCTCTACCCAGGGTGAAGCCGGTCCTCAGGGTGCTCGTGGATCAGAGGGCCCCGCTGGAGCCCGTGGTGAGCCTGGTAACCCCGGACCTGCTGGTGCTGCCGGACCTTCTGTAAGTACCAACAAAGATTCATCAATTATTGTCTTCAAGTTCATCCAAAAGAAACAAAACTGTCTCATTGGCTGCTCCTCTGTGACTATGTAATGGCATCTAAATAATTTAAAAGAGCCTCCTGGCCTATGGATTGTTCATGAAAATATCTTCCCTTCTTTCTCCTCACAGGGTAACCCTGGAACTGATGGAGCCCCCGGACTTAAAGGATCCCCTGTGAGTATCTCATCTAACATATTTACATTTACACTATAAGCATGTCTGGGCTGAAGGTTTAAATCCCTTTCTGAGTCAAAAGGTTGAGCGATGCACTAATTTAGTAGACAGAGCTGGGGTATCACACGAATCATAGCCACAGAGACTCATTACTGCTAGTGTAACAGGATGTGACTGTGTTGTTGCTGTGTGCTGCCCCCTGCAGGGTGCTCCTGGAAGTGCTGGAGCTCCCGGTTTCCCCGGACCCCGTGGACCCCCAGGAGCTCAGGGCGCTGGTGGTGCCCCCGGACCCAAGGGTAACACTGTGAGTAAAGCTTTCTGAGAACTAGTCATAGTCTTATTTTCTTAAATCTATCTCCTGTAATGGACATCATTAAAAGTGAATAAATACTACGGAATCAAAACATACACACAAAATTCTTGATGACAGGAAACATATTACTTCAGTTTCCTACCAGTGTTTGTTTTTTGTTAACGGCCATTTAGGTTGTTGATTTGTTGTTGACATCTGTCTCAGTTATTGTTTATTGGTCACTGATCAATTTTTATCTATTGGTCAATTGGTTTTTGGTTTAGTTTGTTTATATTTACTAATTTGTTTGTTTCCCTCAGGGTGAGGTTGGTGCCCCTGGAGCCAAGGGAGAGCCCGGTGCCAAGGGAGAGAGTGTAAGTTCACAACACTCAGCATGGAGTATCTGTATGAACACATGTATGTAAACACATTCAGTTTCTTATGCTGCCCGTATGTTTGTGTTCTCCAGGGTGCTGCAGGAGTTCAAGGACCCCCAGGACCTCCTGGTGAGGAGGGCAAGAGAGGAGCTAGAGGAGAGCCTGGTGCTGGAGGATCCCGTGGAGCCCCTGGAGAGCGTGTATGCATCTCACCTAATTTTCTTTGTATTACACAATGTACTTTAATATTTGTAACATTCAGTGTAATGAGGAAGGAAAGTGATACATTTCTGTATAGAATTCTGTTTACAAGAATCTCTGCATCATGAGTTCATATTAAATAATTCTGGTTGCACTTTTGTGCAGCTACAGACTCAACAAACATGATTTTAAATTAAGAAACACAAATATGATTAAATATTCTTCTCTGCTAGGACTCCAGACACAACAAACACTAGAGGGCAAAGGTCAAAATCTTACCAACCCATATAATAGAAATGTATTCTTCATAGCATTATCCACAAATAATGCTTTTTTTGGTTCATCTGTACCATGTAAACAAACCCTCTGGTGCCCTCTGCAGAGCAGAGAAAGAGGAACTATGAATTCAGCGATGTTTTGACAAAAAACATCCCTGAATTTGTTTACTGATACTTGACATATTGTGCATATTGGATAGAAAAGACCAGGGCTGAAATAGAGTAGAATAGACTGATTCATTTGCAGTTGTAGATACTCATGCTTACTGCAGGGGGTGGTCAAGGCATAGGCACTCCCAATTTGTCCCACAATACATTATGCCTCAAAGTGTTTTTTATTGATTCTAAAAGCAAAGCTGTAATTTGCTAATTGTTCAAACAATACTGCAATACTACATTTAATTGAGGTACATTATTGTTTGTTTTACTCTCCTGGACACACCAGAGAGTATGTTACAGTTTTAGCATATCCTGATGTCACAGTAAAGGCCAGAGTGTGTACGGCTCATGGTGTAAGCCATTCTGTTATAGATATAGCATGCTGACCTTTGTTCACAGAGCTAAGTGAGTTTGATTCTCTCTACAGGGTGCCCCTGGTGGTCGTGGTTTCCCTGGCTCTGATGGTTCTGCTGGACCCAAAGTGAGTAAAACACACATCCACACAGCTGATATGTCCTTCCAGATACCTATGTTTAGTTTCCATTTGACTAATCTTTTCTAATCTTCTCCCTTGTCGTGCCCATCATAGGGTGCCACTGGTGAGCGTGGTGCCCCCGGTGTTGTTGGACCTAAAGGTTCCACTGGTGAGCCTGGCCGCACTGGTGAGCCTGGTTTGCCCGGAGCTAAGGTGAGATTCCCTGCTAACTGTCTATCACATACATACTGTCAGCAACAAGATTTAATCACTGTACAGGCCTTCCTCTGAACCTCTGACCTTTGATCTGTAGGGTATGACTGGCAGCCCTGGCAGCCCTGGACCTGATGGCAAGCTGGGACCTTCTGTAAGTTCAGCACAGTCAGTTTAATCTTAATTTCATCAAAACACCTTCATTTATTTTTATTTAAATTCATCTTTAATTAATCCGTTTTACCAGGGAGCCCCTGGACAAGATGGTCGCCCTGGACCCCCTGGCCCTGTCGGAGCCAGAGGACAGCCTGGAGTCATGGGATTCCCCGGACCCAAGGGAGCCGCTGTAAGTAATGAGTCTCAAGCTACATAGTATATTTGATTAGATGTTTATAGAAATTTTAGTCAGTGGACTGCTGAATAGTAGCCTACTGAGGAAATGGTCTCCACATCTCTTGTAATTGTGCTTTTTCTCTCCTGTCTGTAGGGTGAGGGTGGAAAGCCCGGTGAGAGAGGAGTAATGGGACCCACTGGCCCTGTTGTAAGTTGTTACTCAAGGATACTCTGAATCTACTGCACTATCCTGTTTTCAAGTAATGTATAGAAGCTATAATACTTGTATCTAAAAGCCTGCTTTTTACCCAGGGTGCCCCTGGTAAGGATGGTGAAGTTGGTGCTCAAGGCCCCTCTGGACCTGCTGTAAGTACAACAGACACACACACACACACACACACATACACACATTAACACTAAACTCCTTTGCAGTACTTCTCATAAGCCTGGTCGTCTTTCACTACAAAGTACTTTAAATTACCCATGCACACATACACCATACCACACAGTGCTTGGTCATTCTCTATTAGCTCTAACATTCCCTCTCTCACTCCTCAGGGTCCTGCTGGTGAGAGAGGAGAGCAGGGACCTGCCGGACCTCCTGGATTCCAGGGTCCTACAGGACCCCAGGGTGCCATTGGTGAGACTGGCAAGCCTGGAGAGCAGGTACTGACTGAGATATAGTTGACGTAGATACTCGGGAATGGTCACTCTGGTTTCTAGTGAATAGTAATAAACACATTTATTTGCCTCTTCTAACACCCTCTCCTTTTCTGACAATCTAGGGTGTGCCCGGTGAGGCTGGAGCCACAGGACCTGCTGGAGCTAGAGTAAGTCACTCATCATCATCAAAATCACAGTCACTCAGCAGTCTGCTCCCAGAAGTATCCATTTATGGAAGATCATTGGCAAATTGTCCATTAGACTATAATGAGTAAATCTTTACCAACCAGGCTACAAACACTGTTAAAAGCTGCATGTTGTTGTTGCTGTAAATTTATCAGTGACATTTGCTGTAAAAGCTAAAGGTCTAAAAGCTTACTTTTGGTTCCAAATGTGGGTTTGTGTCACACAGTGAACCAACTTGACTTGTCCCCCGGTTTTAGTCCAAATACTTCTATCTGGAGCTTGAGGAAGACTCAGTTGAGTTTAAATGACATAACCATTAGTTTGCTAAATTGCAAGCATGTTAGTTTAGCAAATACATTGATGTTAATGCTAACAGGCTAATGCTAGTTGATAGCAGGCTAATGCAAAGGGATTGTTGGGTAGCTATGCAAAGAGTTGAAGGGGTCCAATATGGCCACCCAAGGAAAGTTCCTTTACATATAGTAGTGTACTGTAATATAGTGAAAGCTTGAAAACTCACATTAGTTAGTACTTTCCTTTGGGCAATGTCATCCACCTTATAGATAAACGATTTGCAGTTGGATAGTTTCTCATGATTTGTTTGAACACTCCTGCGCTCCCACTTCAACTTACGTAACTCTGTCAATTCTCTCGCTCAAGGGTGACAGAGGATTCCCCGGTGAGCGTGGTGCACCTGGTGCTATGGGACCCGCTGGTGCCCGTGGATCCCCCGGATCTACTGGAAATGATGGTGCTAAGGTAATCCCAGCAAAGGTTGAAAGAAAATGCCTATGAAGTTCTTATTGGTTTGCTGTGTGACCACATGGCACACAGGTAGAAATCAGGCAGCATATTCTCCAATTGAGTAAAAGATCTTCCTGCTTCTAATCTTTTTACTTTTCTTCTCTTCACTCCCTTTTCCTGTTCTTCTTCAGGGAGATGCTGGAGCCCCCGGTGCTCCCGGAGCTCAGGGTCCTCCTGGACTGCAGGGAATGCCTGGTGAGCGTGGTGCCGGTGGTCTTCCAGGACTGAGGGGAGACAGAGTGAGTTACCATAACAGTATTCCTAGAACTCCCGATATTCCAAGTATACAGGATGGAGTGTAACTAATTACTAATGGTGTGCACAGAGCACTTCCAGGATTATAAAAAATCATCCACAGTAGCTCCCCAATGTTACAGTATTACAGGATCTGCTGTATGATCACCCCTCACTCCCCCTCTCCATCCAATAATCCAGGGTGACCAAGGAGCCAAGGGAGCTGATGGAGCTGTTGGAAAAGATGGCCCCCGTGGTTTGACTGGACCAATTGGACTTCCCGGACCTGCTGGAGCCACTGGAGACAAGGGAGAGCCTGGCCCCGCTGGAGTTGTCGGACCTGCTGGAGCCCGCGGAGCCCCTGTAAGTACCTGTCTGTCTATCCCTCTCCAATCAAATTACAGTGCAATGAAAATCTCTCTTCACCAGAGCCATTATTAGAAGTTGTGCTAATGTTAATCAGTCCATTCAGGAGCAGAAGATGAAATTTCAGTTCAGTACTCTAGTTTCACCAGAAATTAGGTCAAAGCTCAGTTGATTTCAGTAGCCGATTAGTCAGTTTCTTCTCAGCTCTTCTGACTTCTTGCTATTCTCTAAGCAGCACTGCTTTAATCCTAAATCTTGAAATCCTTGCCTGACTCCTCTTCTTCCTTGTTTTCCACAGGGTGAGCGTGGAGAGGCCGGACCACCCGGACCTGCTGGATTTGCTGGACCTCCTGTAAGTCACCTCTTTGTGAATGCCAAGGCTTTGACTGACTGTTTTTCTTTTGCTTGAAGATTCAACACAGAATTTACTGAGTAATTAATTTTTCACCACCATTCCACCTCAGGGTGCTGATGGACAAGTTGGTGCTAAGGGAGAGGCTGGAGATAATGGTGCTAAGGGAGATGCTGGCCCACCTGGCGCTGCTGGACCCACTGGTGCCCCTGGACCCCAGGTTTGTAAACTCATACATTCACCCCCCATTATAGTACAGAAACTGCAATTATTTGGTCTTTATGGATACATTGCCTGCTACTGGCTCAACCATGTTGACTGACACTAAGCTGTGTCCTTTTAGGGTCCCGTTGGAAACACTGGCCCCAAGGGAGCTCGTGGAGCCGCTGGACCTCCTGTAAGTTACCACTTCTACTCTGGCCTTCTCATCCCTCTATTAAATATACATGTCTGCCTTGGACTTGGATTGCTAAAAGCCCATTTTTTATCATGTGTTTTAGGTTTTTTATTCTTTGCACTGATTTGGTAGAGCCAATATTTTCCTACCTTTGTCACCTAATGGACCTCTGTTTTTTCCCCTAGGGTGCTACCGGCTTCCCTGGTGCTGCTGGCAGAGTTGGACCACCTGGCCCCTCTGTAAGTCTACATCTAATATTATTAGCACTTAACACACTTTACTACTCTACTACTCATTAACCACAATTTATCTTATTCAACATGACTCCATGCAAGTTGATCTATAGCAACATTTACGTTTGAATTTATTTTGGTTCATAACTGCACTACTGCTTCTGAGAAAGCCCAGGATGGTTTTCAACTGTTTTATTTTGCCCCTTCCCCTCAGGGCAACTCTGGACCTCCCGGACCCCCTGGACCAGCTGGCAAGGAGGGACTCAAAGGAAACCGTGGTGAGACTGGACCTGCTGGTCGCCCTGGTGAGTTGGGTGCTGCTGGACCCCCAGGACCTACTGGAGAGAAGGGTAGCGCTGGTAACGAGGGTGCTCCTGTAAGTAATCTTTACCACACAACCTCACAAACTGAAATATTACCGTAATAGGGCACTTCTACCTTAATTTATCAAAGAACTAAAGTATTTGTCACTAATAAATGACCGCCTGATTTGATACTGACTAACTTAATCTCTATAAGTAGTAGCAAGAAATGACTATATGCATGTTTAGGTTTTGGTTTGTGCCAGTTTACACCTTGAAGTTTAATCACTGTCTTTCTGTCGCCCCCTGCAGGGTACTCCTGGTCTGCCTGGACCTCAAGGTATTGCTGGAAGCCGTGGTATTGTTGGTCTGCCTGGACAGAGAGGAGAGAGAGGTTTCCCTGGCCTGCCCGGACCTGCTGTAAGTTCCTATTGTTACTCAACTATAAAACTACAAACTGCACAGGGGATATGATGGAACCAGGACAGTAAACACAGATGTCTTTAATCAGCCAATACAATGTTTAGAACCAAACATGGCTCCTAAATAGAAATATGAAATGTTCAAACCACTTCTTGATGATGAAAACAAAACCACTGAGAATGATTTGGAAATACCATTCAACTTTAGTTGAGTCCATGAGAACTGTAATGCTTTATGTAATGCTGTAATGTAGTGGCAAACTGTGGCTCTGGACCCTAGGCAATAGGACCACATGTGGCAGTAAAAATCAAACATAGCAATAAAAATAATAGCCAGAGCCCTGTCACATGGAAGTTCAGCATATAAAAGGTTTCTTTGCCCTAACTGGTTTCACATCACACAAAGGTTATTCCAGAAAACCAGTCACACAAATCTTGACATCACTGAATTTAAATATGAGATGTAAACAACTAGGCCTATATTATTTTGTGAAAATAAATGAAACAAGCAAATCACATCAACTTATTTCTTATATTTGTTAAGCTGGCATGAAAGTAAAATCATTAGCTACTGTTCAACAACTAAAGATGGATTCAATGCTAATCCAATGTTTTTGTGTTTGTTTGATCATAGACATACTTTCATTTCAATGTAGATTTAATATCTCTTAACTAAAAGTAAAGGCAGCAATGCCATACAAACAAGTTAAATGTTGATATCAGATGTTTCATACTGACCAGCCAACACCTCCTGGAGTGAAATGGGAAAAGGCACAAGCACTTTGTAAGCTATGCGCAGCCATTTTCACTGGTAACCTGTCTTGCTGCCTTAACACCTGCAGCACTGAGCAAGCCCAGATAATCAATTAAAAGCTACTGGACTAACTATGGCTGTGTCACGCACAGGGAGAGATTGGAAAGCAGGGACCTGCTGGCCCCGGTGGTGAGCGTGGACCTCCTGGACCCATGGGACCCCCTGGACTGGCTGGAGCCCCTGGCGAGCCTGGACGTGAGGTATGAAGACACAATTGCACCTGTACACTAAGGCTATCTGTCTCTCTCTTCAGAACTGGTGAACCCAGAAGGTGTTTGCTAATCAGTTAGCCTGCTGTGTTTTTGTGTTTTAGGGAACCCCCGGTAATGAGGGATCAGCTGGTCGCGATGGAGCTGCTGGACCCAAGGTGAGTTCAGATGACATCATTGCTAACTGACCAGCACCAGACAGCTAGCTCAGTCTTGGTATGGAGTTGCTACAGTAGATTGGCTTCCAAATGGAGGTTACAGTGAATTTTGTCTTTAGCTCCAACCTCAACTACAGAATTGAGTTTGAGAGGAGTCAGCTGATCTTATCTCTGTAGGACTGGACAGGCCATGGTAATAGAAACAGACATTACAGCTAGTCAAATAAAGTGATTTTGCGGTTGCAATTTAGGGAGACCGTGGAGAGACTGGCCCCTCTGGAGCCACTGGTGCCCCCGGACCCCCTGGTGCCCCTGGACCTGTCGGACCCGCTGGAAAGACTGGTGACCGTGGAGAGACTGTGAGTACCAAAACCATCACATTCATTTTTCAGTTTAGTCGTTTTATCAAAGTATCAAACTTCAGGTCATGTTGATGAAGACTTTCCATCGATATTAGATCTACTGAAGGTAAGAGGATAGATTGTGTTTCACTGCAATCTGAACTGAATTTTCTACATTTCAGGGACCTGCTGGCATCGCTGGCCCTGCTGGCCCTGCTGGACCTCGCGGCCCTGCTGTAAGTAACAACATCAGCACCATTTATAGAGCACTATAACTGATAGAACAGAGTGCAGTGGAAGGCAAAACCAAACTCTTCATTTTCCTCTTGCTAACAGGGAGCTGCTGGACTTCGTGGAGACAAGGGAGAGACCGGAGAGGCTGGAGAGAGAGGCATGAAGGGACACAGAGGATTCACTGGCATGCAGGGACCTCCTGGACCTTCTGTATGTTACTTTACACTCACGCCCACACATATGCAAACAACACATCCAATGTACACACTCAAACTTCAACTACTGTTTTCTGCACCCATAGGGAGCTACTGGAGAGCAGGGACCCGCTGGTGCTTCTGGACCCGCTGGACCTAGAGTGAGTTAACACACAACAAAATCTTTAACTGCTTCAAGCAGTTTTACTTGTTTTGTATTTGCTGTTTTCTATGTCAAGAGTGTTTGGAGGGACTTTGTCATTCAGAGAATTTAAGGTTTCCCGCCATGCTGTTTGTAGGGCCCTGCTGGATCTGCTGGTTCTGCTGGCAAGGACGGTATGACTGGCCTGCCTGGACCCACTGGACCTCCTGGACCTCGTGGACGTTCTGGAGAGATGGGACCTGCTGTAAGTCTAATTTATTGTCTTCCTATTCATCCATTCATTTATTTACTTTGTGAGCAGCTTTGAGCACACCACAAAGCCTGTACCAGTAATGAATTAACCAAGATCTTCTCTTCCTTATCTTCCCCTTCTCATTTCTTAGGGTCCTCCTGGACCTCCCGGACCTCCCGGAGCACCAGGTGCCCCTGGCGGTGGATTCGACATTGGTTTCATTTCCCAGCCCCAGGAGAAGGCACCCGATCCCTTCCGCATGTTCCGCGCTGATGACGCTAACGTTCTCCGTGACCGTGACCTGGAGGTTGACACCACCCTGAAGAGCCTGAGCCAGCAGATCGAGCAGATCCGCAGCCCCGATGGCACCCGCAAGAACCCTGCCAGAACCTGCCGTGACCTCAAGATGTGCCACCCTGACTGGAAGAGCGGTAAGTTAATTGAAGGGTAGAATGACACTGGCTCAAGTGACCCAACACAAAACCAGAAGTGATGGAATATTTACTGAACGGACATGTTTAAAGGCCTTAAGAGGAAGGGGAATTAGTGGATAATGGTAGATGGCAGCATTTAAGACAGCATTAAGGCAGATTTAGGGTTGGGGAATCTGTCTGAAGAACAGCATGCTGGGGTCCTGACTTTTCTGACCTCTTCCTGTACTCCTCATTCTCTAGGCGAGTACTGGATTGACCCTGACCAGGGCTGCACTCAGGACGCCATCAAGGTCTACTGCAACATGGAGACTGGAGAGACCTGTGTAGCTCCAACTCAGCGTGAGGTTGCCAAGAAGAACTGGTACATGAGCAAGAACATCAAGGAGAAGAAGCACGTCTGGTTCGGAGAGGCTATGACTGACGGCTTCCAGGTAAACATGCTAAACCCAACAACCTGAGTATTTCCTCACTTCTATCTCCCATCTCCCCTTAGTTTCCTCTTTTTCTCTTTAACCTCCCTCTCCTGTCCTGCTCCATCCTTCTCTTAGTTCCAGTCACCAAATTCACCTTACCTTTGGGGTCTCCTTCATTTTGAGAATCCAAATCAATCTCTCCCTGCCTTCTTTTAGGCCAACTTCCATCTCAGTTCCTCCCTCCTCTGTCCCACCTCCCTTCTCAGTTCCACTTCTCCTCACTCTTTTTTTCTGATATCTTCCTCAATTCTTACCGCTTCACTACCTATCCCTTCTTTGTCATCACACATTAATCACTAACCCCTCCCCTCTTCCCTCACAGTTCGAGTACGGCAGCGAGGGCTCTCTGCCTGAGGATGTCAACATCCAGATGACCTTCCTGCGTCTCATGTCCACTGAGGCATCCCAGAATATCACCTACCACTGCAAGAACAGCGTCGCCTACATGGACGCCGCCGCCGGTAACCTCAAGAAGGCCCTGCTCCTCCAGGGCTCCAACGAGATTGAGATCAGAGCTGAGGGCAACAGCCGCTTCACCTACAGCGTCCTTGAGGATGGATGCACGGTGAGGAAACTTAAAGCTTCAAATAATAAATCTACACACTTCGAAAAAAAACAGTAGTAAGTAGTAGTAGTAGTAATAAGAGGTCACAATTCAGTATGTATATACACTCCCTGATGGTATACATAGTGGTTTTGAGTCAGAATCAAAGATTTGAAGGAGTACATCAGACATTATACATGCATGCTAGCTACTCTAGCTATTCTACTGCTTTGGTTGTTGATTCTAACTCTCCTTTCTCCTTCCTACTTCCAGTCACACACCGGTACATGGGGCAAGACAGTCATTGACTACAAGACATCGAAAACATCTCGCCTGCCCATCATTGATATCGCTCCTATGGACGTTGGTGCTGCAGACCAAGAGTTTGGCCTTGAAGTTGGACCTGTCTGTTTCTTGTAAAAAGAGAAATCTGGACTTGAAATTGTTGTTTTGTGTGTGTGTGTGTGTGTTTTATTTTTTCTAGCAGTCATCTCTCTCTAAAAAAAGCCCCAACAAAACATTTTTCTAATGCCATTTTTCTGAAAAATCCAACCCCTCGCTCCTGATTCTACGAGTTTCCATTCGGCCGTTGTTCCGATGGTCCACTTTGCCTAAAACCTGCACTTCAACAAGATGGCGGCGATGTGGCAGTGTCTGCATCGTCACGTTTGGGACCACTACTTTTTTTGTTTCTGACTCTTGTTTTTTTGTTGTTTTTTTACCATCACCAACACCAAGGATCCTGTAGAGAAGACATTTTGTTTCACTGGCAACAAGAAAATAATATATGCTTCTGTAAAGTGTAAAAAATTACTTCCCCTCTTCATCCAGCCAAACCAGGCCTCTCTGGAGTTTACAGAAACACACAGGTGACTTTTGTATTTTTATACACCTCTGCGGTGAGAGGAATGAAAGGACAGTCCCAACAGACAGAACCCAATTGCTTTGTACCACGTTTCAGGTGTTGATGAATAAACGGTGAAACTGACAGCCATGTTTGTCTCTGTTGTTCTGCCAACCACTCCACCTGCCCCAGACCACGCTGGCAACTCCCTCCTCCTCATCCGCTGATGTTGTTGCTGTTGTGATTTGTTTGTTGTTGTGGTCGCTTTCTTGTTTGTTCCTTTCTATTTCTCCCTTTTTCAAAAAAAGTTACATTAAAACCACCAGCAGAGAAACATGGGTTTAAACCTCTTTTTTGAAAGAAAAAAATCCTATGGCTACCTCAGAAAAGCAAGGAATTCCAGCTGTAAAAAAAAGGGCCCATTGTTTTTCAAATGAAGCCTGCAGTAGTTGTAGCGGTCGGTGGGGTAGTCGAGGTTTACTGACACTTTAGCAGAAGCAGAAACAGCTAAAACTTAAGGTGCTATTCTTTCTTTGAGGTCTCCTAGCCGTCCAGGTCACTCTGGCATGGTGGAGCCTTCATGGTGCTAAAATGAAACCTAGGCTTTTATTCTTGGTGTCCAGAATGAGACAGACTTGTTCTATTCCCAGCCTTGGTAGTGCTGGAAGTGAAACTCTAGCTCTGTTTCTGAGTTTAAGTGAAAAGTGGATCCGCATCTCTTCTCTTCGTCACACTTTTGGTTTCATGTTTTGAACCTCCCCTTCATCTTTGTATCACACAAATTCTCCTCCACCCTTCCCCCCTAACTTCATCCACACATCTGTTATAGTTTGTTTCTTGTTTTCTTGTGCGAAGGGTGAATTTTCTCAAAAATTGGAATCAAACAGATTTTAAAATGCACAGAAAGAGAGACATCAGAAAAGAGTTTGTGAGAGAAGGCAGAAAGACACACCCATGGGGGAAAACACCACAAGGATCTGTACCTATTTTGTATATGTATAATAATTTGAGATGTTTTTAATTATTTGAATGCTGAAATAAAGCATGTTAAGTGGTCTAACATTGAATCCTGCCTAATTCCCTGACTGACTCACTGACTGCCCCTCCAAGACATGAATTAAATCAGCTTTTTACCTGTTGTGCAGTGACTGAATAAGGACAGTTGTTTTTTTTTTTCTTCTTCAATCCATACCTCAATCAAGTATCAGGAAGGGAAGAGTGGGAAGAGAAAAAGATGCAACTAATCATCCCAGACCAAACAGGAAGATGTCTGTTGTTTGGTATGGGAACTAAATCAAGTCTTTGTCCTGGCTTCAGGTGTCCCTGTTGCTTAAAAGCTCAGAATATTTTGTGAAGCATTTTTAGAAGACTGTGACATTTTGCATCTAATCATAGTTATTTTTCTTGATATCTCAATAATCTTGAACCTCTTAGACATCATTGTTTGTTTGTGAGCAGTCAAAAGTGTCCTTCTCTCATGTTGCCTGCAATTTTGCTCCTCTCTGTGGTCTTACGAATTTTGCCCAATGAATGTGGCTCCTATCTGGGCATCATGTACTATTTACATCTGAGTCAGAAAGGAGGAATAACCGTGGCCTACCTCTCAGTTTGATGCAGGCTCTTTGCTGTTGTCAGGCAATCCCAAAGAGCAGGTGATATTTTCCCCAGGCCATTAAAATCCAATATGAAAATAAAGATTTTGAACATCCATAATCCAACAAGAAAACTCTGATAATCCAGCATTGATGGTGAGCCAAACATCCTTGCAGCTGCTTCCAAGTTGCTGCTTCTTACACAGCAAGGCAGTTGGTGTGCACAGCTCAGGCAGAGGACTGAGGGCTGCCGGATCGACCTGCTCTGGGCTCAGCCTGTTGGCATCAGCTTGGCTTCACAAAGACACTGATTGTCCACCTTGAGGGAGGCAGCAAGGGGAACAGCGGATAGGTTTGCACTCCCAGTGGGAATCTGGATTATTTCTGCAAGAATTTGGGTCTTTATTTGAGGCCTGGAGAGAGGAATGTTGACTACTCCAGTTTCAGACACAGAGGAGGCTCTGTTTGGAGAGAGGAAGCCCCTCTGCAGGCGAGCAGGACTCTGCATTAGACTTTACATTGAGGGTAAACATTGATGAGGTGAGGTCAGGTAAAAAACAGATGAAAAAGGAGGTGGAGATATACATGAAGAGGAACTGGGGGACTTTTTAAAGGCACTTTAAAGGGTCAGTCCACCCAAATTATTAAAACAAAAGAAAACATTTTTATCACTTACCCAAGTGGCGATGGTCATGCAGATAGTTTTGGTTTTATTTGTACAGGTTTTGAGTTATATGTCTCTAAGTGTTATATCATCATGAAGCATTGAAAAATTATATTTTAAAAATTTAACAGCAGACTGACTTTTTAGAAAAAATGTTACTCTTACTCTGATTAGTGACAAAACATGCTGTCATTAGTTTTCATAGGGACTAGTATGTAGTAATCAAACACAATACTAGTTTAATTACATTTCCCAGTAGCATTCAGGTAGCAAAGCTATTTTTAAAATCATGTAATATCTTGAGTAGCAACCACAAAGTATTGGGGTAGGGTAACCACATGCTAGATCTAATTTTCTCTTGAAAAAAAAGCCCAGAAATGCGAAGTGCGCCTAAATCTCTCCATCTTTTTATTCAGGAGAGAGTCATGCAGACTGAGCAGGACTGCAAGTTGACCTGAAGGACGCACCTAAATGGGAGAGCTGGTCAGCCCAGTGGGAGCTGATCTGATGCCAGTCTTGTTCTTTCTTCTCCATTCTGTTGGCCTCCTGCTGCAGGTGGAACCAATCAGACACTTTAAGAGCCAAAAAAATAGCAGAAGTGCTTTAAACAGTTAAATCAAACACATTTACATGTACCCTGCAATCATTTTAAAGAAACTGATTTGGAAATTTATTCGCCTGACTTAACAAAGACAGAAAAGAGTATAGAGAATAAATTACGTCACAAAATCATAATTATATCTTGATGTAAAATAGCTTCAGTATGTTGTAGTGTAGCTTGCTACTTTCAACAAATATGTAGCGAGTGTTGCTGAAGTTTATCTACTTTCAATGAAGAGTAGCTTTTAGCTTAGCAGCTACAGTTTCAAAGTATTTTCCCCAAAACTAGTGACCACCACAATTTAAAGTCCACTTACCTCCACTGAACTGGAATGGCAGCAGAAATCTCAGAAACAGATATCTCAAATAAAACCAAACTATCAATCCAGTGAGATACCACAGGGAGAAACACTTCTACAGGCTACAGTCTTTCTAGTGGCTCTGTGAGGTTGTACTTTAGTGAAGAGCTAAAGTCAGCATGACAACATACTCACAGTGACAATGTTTAGAATTTAGGTACAGTATACTGTATAATTTCCCATGTTCACCACCTAAGTTAAGCGTATTAGCATACTAACATTTGCTTATTCACACTAAACACAAAGTATATCTGAGGCTGATGGGAATATATTTGGTCATTAACTTAAGATTTGGACATTTGAATTTTGACCTGATGATGGCACTAGATGAGAAGGTAAGGGATGACCAAAGGCATTACAGTTCAACTTGAGTGAGACATGAATGTCTTCACCAAATTTTGTGGCAATCCATCCAATTGTTCCCAAGACATTGCACTCAAAAAACACAAAAGTCATTAGGATACATCCTCTGGGGAGGATGAATGTCTACACAAAATTATGTGCCAATTCATGTAGTAGATTTTAAGATATTTCACAGGATAAGTGAAAACCTTGACCTGCTAGTGGTGCTACTGTACATGTAAATGAAAATTCAGGGGATCACCAAAGACAAAGGTTTCATCCGCTGGGGTCAGACGTTGCCATCCCTGGAGCCATGTTAGCCAGTGTGGCTAAAAATTACTTCCTGTAATTTGTGTCAACTGACATTCACAGATAATACTAGAAAAGAGAAGCACTGTAGGAAGAGCCAAAACTCTGTTTACTCAATTTCTGTCTCCTCCCCTTTAAGTTCATTAAGTTCACTAAGTTCATTACATTTTCAGTTTACTCTGTCAGTGCAGTGACAGAGTCAGAGAGGAAGATTAAATCATCATGATCAAAAACCTCAAAGGGATCACTATCCTGATTCTCTGGCTCTCCTGTTGGTTGAACTCAAAACCTTTGACTAACCTTTAATATCAGTTTAATTTTTCCAAATGATCACTGTTTTTCTTACAGTTTTTTCTCTTTAAATGCAGGTCATTCACTGAGTAAGGAGGTCCATCAGGTTCCAGCAGCGATCCTGGGACATCTTCATGATTCTGCAACAATGAACTGCAGCCATTTTATCAGCTCATACGATACAGTATTGTGGTACCAGCAGTCTCTGGGTGACTCTGAGCTTAAATTGATCGGGTATGCTTTCTACGGTAGTCACATCATTGAAAAATCATTTGGTAATAATAGTTTCAAAGTTACTGGAGATGGCTCAAAGAAAGCTGAACTTCATGTTCTAAAACTCAGAGATCCAGAGGACAGTGGCATGTATTACTGTGCTGCTAGTACGCACAGTGACTCAATCATCTTCTCTGCTCTACAAAAACCCATGAATTCCCTCTGAAGAAAAAGAACACATTTGTACAGTATCTCACCACAGTAAACTGTCACTCATATGCCTCTTCCTGTTTTAACCAACACTGAGAATTACTGTTCATACCTACTGATCAAAGCTGGGACATCCTACAATATCAACCCATACTTTCTTCCATATACACAGCTTTGTTCAGTTTGCACTCTTCATGATTCTTTTATTTTTACCTGCACAAAGATGACGATGTAGGTAATGTTACATGAATTCATGCATCATGTAAATCCTAAATATTTGAGATTTTTTTCATCTTTGCTACAACTGTATGTTTACACTGTTTCTGCAGGGCTCTCAACAAAAGAAGTTCATCAGAGTCCTGGTGCCATGATCATAGGTCCTGGGGAAACAATCGTGATTAACTGCAATCACTCCAATAGTGATTTTTATATGATCCAGTGGTACAAACAGTCTGTTAGAAGCAGTGAAATGACTCTCATTGCTTAGCATGTTACGACTCTGGGACTGTAGAGGATCCATTCAAAGAGTTCTATAATGTGAGCGGAGATGGGAGAAGAAGAAGAAGAAGAAGAACACTGAGCAGAGCTGAGGACAGCGTGGTGTATTATTGTGCTGCCAGTTATGCACACTGTTGCATAAACCCTCTGTGTTTAACAAAAAACTTTCTTTCTCTCCACTGATAGTTTGACATATCTGCTATATGTATAAGTATATATATATGATTTCAATGATATTTAAAATCAAACTATTACTTAAAATAAATACAGCATATGTAGTGAAATCAAGATGTCTGCAGACTAAAGCCAATGTCAGTCTTGCAGAAATCACAATTTATCAATCTGTTAAATTTGAAATGCTGATTGAAAAACTGTAGAATAACTTACAGCTTTAAACCAATTATAGAAAACATACACAGTTAGATTGGAAAAAACTTGCACAAGCAGAGCTGTTAAACTAACTAATTGACATAGGTAGATGTACTTTGGTGGAGGCTTAGTAGTTTTTGTTTTTTCCCCCATTATTATTGAGGCATTCAATTATGGTGACTTTTAACTACTGGATGAGAGAATTTTTTTGATATACTAATTGTAATAAAGGATTTTTAAATATTCCCAATGATGGGGTGGAGGTGGGTAAACAGAGAAAAGAGTAAAAAAAAAAAAAAAAGAATCCTATAATCCAAATTACAGCCCATACATTTTCTCTAGAGAGGTATTTTGAACAAGCTTGAAAATAACATGTAGTTCACTGCACCTCAGAAAGGAGGTGCTTGTTTGAATTGACCTCTGACCTCCAAACAAATGAATATAAAACACAGCAGAAGTGAGATGCAGATAAATTCAGGTGCTTGAAAGTGTGGAGGTGACATGGCCTGTGTTTTGTTTTTTGCTTTTGTTTTTTCACTTTGGTTGCTGCTGTGGGTAGGTGTGTGTTATCAGACTTTATCAAACTATGACACATGAAGTGAAATTCGTATCTTTGGAAGCTTGGTGATGAGGATATGTGTGTTTTTGTTCCTCCTGAAGTTCTCTGTCTACAGTACACAGCAGTACAAACACTGTCCAATCAGTCAAAGTAATAAACATATGCCAAGGGCTCTCTTGAAACAGTTAATGCTCAGCTAACCATGAGCTAAATACTGAATTACTAAATTAAGTTTAATTAGTTCAATTTTCAGTGATGATTTTATGAACATTCACAGAATGTATTTTAAAAATGATCAATTTTCACAAGCTTTCAAAGTAGTTCTTTGATAAAGAAATTAAAAGAGAACCCACCTGTTAACCAGCTAAATTCATATTACAAGTATTGACTCACATTTCAACAAGATAAAAAATCCAAAGTCCCATTAGTCACCCCAAGTTGTTGCAATGTACAATGCACCTTATAATATAAAAGTGGAAAACCTAAACTAACCCTAAAATGAAGAGGGCTCACTTCCCTTGAAAATATGAGTATACTCAGTAAATCTAGATTAAATTTAGATTGTGAGTAAGGTTGTCTTCTTGTAGAGCTGGAGGAAAGGCTCATGTAACGTCCAGAATAGAAAAGGTTAATCCTCTGGAGACCACAAATATGATCAGTAAAGTCTATCGCAATCTGCCGGTTAGATATTTATATTTTTGATGTACATGTGTTTATTTTGACCTAAAGGTGGTGGTCTAAAGAAAAAGAAAAAGAAAAAGTCACTAAAAGATACAGTTTCATTCTCTTGGGAGCATGAATATCCACATATGTAGTAGCTTTTGAGATATCATGCCCTAGAGTGTTAAGCAATGGGCAGATACGCTTCATACTACTTGTGTCAGATTGTCAAACAACATCCACCTGGAGTCTCTAACTCTACGTTCCCCTAAGGTGAAACTTAATATTGTCTCTCACCATTCCCTGCTGTGATGAGCCTGGTGCTTCCCTGTGAAGAGTGACTAGGTCAGAGTCTAGGAAGCAAACAGTAACACTGTACATATTCTAGATAAAATCATTACAACATTACTTTCAAATGTAATAATGTTTATTTTGAAGTTATACATACAGTTTATAAATACACATTTCTTCAAAAGTTTCCATTATTTATGTAAATCCAACTTTTTCTGGTTAAAGTCCAACTGAAATTAAACTGATTTTATCTACTAGCTGCTGTCAATCAAACACAGACACCAACACGCCCCTCCAGCTGTCTGTGACAAAAAGGAGCATTACTGATTTTTTGACTTTTTTCTTTCCTTGTAATAATAAAAAAATATTTACAACATATTTCTTAAAACATGTTGCCATTATTTTTGACTGCAAAAAGAGATGACTAAATGTAATTTCAGCTGGACTTTAAATGACTTGTTTAAGACTCAAAACACAAAGTTGAGGACTTGGGAATTATTGGTCTTGATTTGGACTTCACTCAGGACTTCATATCCACGACTTGAGACCTACTTGTGACTTGCAAAACACTTAATTTATCCCACCACTTCTGCTCAGAGGGTGGCAGTATATCATTACATGTATGTTGACCTGGTGATGAAGTGGTCGGTGAGTTGAGGAATGATGGCACCACCCACTTTAAGACTTTCTGTGTCTTTCTGTGGAAGGATGTGGGTGAACAGTTTAACTGCAGATCTGCTGGGGAAAACAACGGTTCAAAGCAGCAATAAGGCTGTTTTTACATTCTGCAGAAAAACTAAATACTTCATCTAGACAACATGATCATCTTAATCCTAAACATATTTTTTAAGACTGTTCTGGTTTCAGGTAAAGGCAAGGATGGATATTTTTTATTCAGTTCTCAAAGTATGTGGCTGGTGATAATTCTGAATGTTGTCTGTTGAATATTTGCTGGTGTTTATTAGTGTCTTTTTCTCAGGTGCCTCATTCAGTCAAGTCCACCAGACTCCAGCTGAGGTGTACAAAAGTCCAGGAGAGACAGCAGAACTCAGATGTGTCCACAGTATCCCCAACTACAATCAGATCCTCTGGTACAAGCGATCAAAGACTGGACAGTTACAACTGCTGGGATACATGTTAGCAAGCGAGGCATTTCCTGCGGCCGGAGTGTCTGTGAAGATGAATGGGAGCGCAGATACAAACGAAATCAGCACATTAAGAACTGAGCAACTCAGCCCCATCGGCAGTGCAGTGTACTTCTGTGTTGCTAGTTTACACAGTGCTATCTATCACTGCTTCACAGCACAAAAACCTCAATGTCACATGTTTCATCATGTCGATAATGCAGTTCACACCCCCTTGCACTATTTTAAACAAAGTTTTTTTTCCCTCTCATTTAGAGGATAAAGTGGGAGGTTCCCTCTGTGGAAAAAACAGTACTTACTGTAACCTCCCATCTCCCTTTATAACCTGTAGCCACACATTCACTGTCTATTGTGGCTGCATGGTAGTCTTTTGAAAGGATAACCATGATTGCTCAGTTTTTCATTATATTTACATTCACATCTCTATTGTTTCAAGGTATAATAGATGTAGACTCATTTTCTTATGTGCAAATTGATCATGTCAGTTAAATTTTTCAAGCTGTTTTTTTTTTTTTTCTTCTTCTCACAGTTCACAGCCAGTTTGTCACCCAACACCCTGAAACCAGCTGAGGTTATGTGTCCAAACCTGAGGGGGACTGACCTGACACTGGAGGACAGCGGTGTGTACTTTTGCATCGTCAGCCAATACAGTGATGTAAGAAATCTGTGCACTTGAGCAAAAACTGCTTGCCATTAGTTTTGGTATCACTGTGTGTATTTGGATCCATATCATGATTTTCAGATTCCCTGTAGGTGGAGTTAAAACTCAACAAACTCAACTCAACAGTGTGGTAGCATGAAACACAATGTAGCTGGTGTCCATTTGAGAGGAGGCCTCTGCTACATTTTAGCCAGGAGGTTACAGCCACTCTTAATGTATATTGTTCTTTATGAAATTAGAATATGAACACTATCCAACATTATATTGACCTGATTGACACTAATCGTCACAGATGTCACAGCAGTTTTTCTCAAACTCTGAACTCAGTCAAATCAAAACACACAGACATCATGCACACACACACTGGTACAAACATCAGTTCATAGACACTTCAACTTTATTTTCATCTGGGCATCCTCCCATTATATATACAAGCTCCCGTTTTTTAAATAAAATTATATAATATGGTCCAATTTTGCCTTGTATTGTTGCATTGTTTAGACCTCCTGTTGTTTTTCTGTTATCCATTCCCATCTGGCCCATTAACTGTCACACAGCCTTTATCTAGACTCAGTTTAGATTTACACTTTTATTTTTTTAAGGTAGAGTTTAGGGATTAATTGAGATAATTTAGTAAAAAAAGTTTGTTTTTATTTGTGTTCATTTCCTTCTGACACTCCCACATGACTAAAGATGTCCTGATGTCAGAGTGAGGATAAGACAGTCTTACTGTGCAGCTCATCATATACAAAGCCCCTACTCTACACAGTTCTTTATCATTGGTAGTTTTAGTTTCAGACACCAAGTACAGTATAATTATAATCGGAGAGGACGACATTTAACTGAAAAGTGCTGACCAGTCTGATGACACCGACATGACAGGAGAGAATATACACTGTATTATGAGACATTTCCATCAGCTGCTGTCTCACTGTGACAGAAATCTGTGTGTTGAGTGGCTCAAAAATAATTTCACCTCTCATCCTCTGCATTGTTTTTCTGCTCTGTACTGCAGGTAGTTTTATCCTTAAGATTTCATTTACCAATGATAAAACCTCATGTAACTTCAGTGCCACCTGTGGGCAAAATAACATCAAATCTGAAGGATTCCTATGGGTTGATGTGCAAGTGGCTTCAAAATGTGGTTGTTATTGTGGTTTATGTCAAATTGACTATGCATACCTACAAGACTTTTGTGGTGAAGTCAAGAAATGTTGTTGCAAGAAACAAATGAATAGATGACAAAACAGTGTCATCATAAGGTCAGTTCAATAGCTGTTCTGGAGCTTTAAATCGTATCACACACTCCCCCTCAGGAGATGGAGTTGCCCGGTTGTCATGGAATTGTAGATATATGAATTTCCTTTTTTATTTTTTCCTGAGCACTTTTAGGACTTCTAATTTGTTTCAGCTTAAAAGAATGAATGAATAGCTTTTTTCGGGGTCATCCAAATATGTTATGTACCAAATTCAAAGATTAGATAAGTGATGGAGAGATGAAGTGGTGACAACAGATGTTTACAATTTCTACTGGCAAAAATACTGGACTTTCATTCGACATGATATTTTTCTTATTCATTCATTTATTCATATATTGATTTGCTTCTGTGTCCAAAAGCAGGTGTAAGAATTGTGCTGAAGTATAAAGTGCTATATAAACAGCCACATGGCGGCGCTGTCCACAGCAAAAAAAAAGCTTTTCTTCTTCTTCTTCTTCTTCCTAACCAATATAAAAAAGACAAACAAACAAAAATATTTAAAATCCTATCTCATAGGTGAGTACTTTACACAAGAGAAGCTACATTTCTATTACAGCCAGGGGCCAATGCTGGTGGTTTGGATGTGGAGAGGTGGAGTTCAGCTCTGGCCCTGACGAGTATGTCACACCCCTTTTCTCCTCAGACCTCTGGCAGCTCAGCAGAGGCACCAGTTGACTCCACATGGCAGTATGATAAGCTAATATCTAAAACTGAGTTCTATCTAGTGTATCTGAGGGTTTTGAGTCACACTGTTTGATGTGATCTTGATCTGTAGGGAAGAGGAAGTCAAAATGATTTGTTTTCTCTTTTTCTGTTGCATTACAGGTATTGATTTATGTTGAAAAAGGCTTTCATTGACTCTGTCATCCATCACAATGTAAAAAACGTCTCTCTGTTTATATTCAGGTGGTTGTCTGGGCATTGAGATCCATCAGTCTCCCCCCGTTCTCATCAGGAGCCCTGGTAACGCAGTGCACCTTATCTGCACCCACGAAGACACTAACTACAGAGTGATGCTCTGGTACCAGCAGCCACGAGGACAGACTGCTATGAAACTCATTGGATATGTCAACTATAATAATATCATAGTGGAACCGCCATATGAACAGAACTTCAATATCAGTGGAGATCTGAGTGGGAACGATGCAAAAAATGTTTCTCTAATGATCCGGCTGTCTGGATCTGAGGACAGTGCAGTGTACTACTGTGCAGCTCGTGATGCACACTGACACAAAGTCTCTGTGGTGTTTACAAAAACTACACACTATCTTTCAGTATTGGTGGTTTGTGCATGACGTGGAACAACAGGCACCTGCTTCTGTGGTTGTAATTTGGTTTGATATCCTTTCACCATCTGCTCATGCTGTTGTATTATGTGGATTGTAGCAGAATTCATCATGAAGAGTAATATGAAGCGTTTCAAATATCACTGGAGATTTGAGGGAATACAGCAACAACAGCTGAGTGTGTCGTATTGAGTTTTTGGGGAGGTTCTTCAGATATAATCCATGATGTTTTAACTGAGATTGAAAAAAAAAATGTTTTAAATACTGAGCTCCTTACACATCCTCCTTAACTTAAAATCTTTACTTTCTTTTAAAGATTTTAAAACATTATACTTAAGCACTTTGAATGACACTAATAATTGTTTCCTTTAATGTGGAACTAATGGCCATTGTGTATGTAAATTATGTGTTTGTAATGACTTCTGTGTGTTTGTCCATGTCTATACTGTATATGTTCATTCCTGTACACAGATGTCTTTTGAAAAAGAGATCTTGATCTCAATCAAACTACCATAGTTTAAATGAATAATAAATTATTATTATTATTACTACTACTACTACTACTACGAATAATAATAATAATGATGATAATAATAATAATAATAATAATAATAATAATAATTTGCTGAACTTTACTCGGAGCTTGCAAGACCAGTAATTGTAATATAGGGCTGTTAGATAGAATGTTGTAGTTAAAAACTAACAAAACTAGTTATTGGAGTTTCAGTTTTACATATATGGATATGAAGAGTTTGTTCTCATGTAATGCTAAACTGCTTTTAAAATCAGTTTGATTATTTATATGTGATTTTGCAGATATCTTCCATATTGACCAGCCCTACTATAATGAATTTACTGAAAATCAAACAGTAATGCATTACACTGCTTTTGCTGGAAAAAGCAATGCAGGTCTCAGTTGGCAAAACAGTCTCACAACAAGGTTAATAACGCTTTCCAAGATGAAGAGTGAACTTTCAATATTGTTATTTTGTAATGTGAATTACAATATCTGCAACATCGGTCATATCCTGAAGATATCTCAAAAACTCCACAGCTGTCTTACCAAAAACAGCTGTAACTAATAATAACACTAACTGCTGCACTGCATCAGAGAAACTGCTGAGATAGAGTCATTAATCTTGTTTGTTCCATTTATGCTTTTCCTGCTATGACATGTGAAATATTTTCCTTTGGGTAAATAAAGCAAAGCAAAGTAAAACAAAATGTGAAGTGCAGGATAACAAGACTTTAGACAGGAAAGCCTATATCTGTCAATAAGCCTTTCACATTGGAAAACATTTTGACATGTCGCTGCAGGAAAAGCACAGGTGTAAATAACAACATTAACAATGACTGAAATCCATTTAGCTGCTTTAGTTTCAGGGTGCTGGTATTGTCCATTCTGGCTCACTGTCACACTGTCATGACTTACTGGGACAGTTAAATAGGACAGAGACATGTTATTAGTTACACCTGTGCTTTTCCTACTATGACAAAGCAAAATGTCTGTTGTGAAAAAGGCCTATATAACAGGAGAACCTTGTGTATGTTGTGTGTAAAAACTCAACATGCATTTTTTATTTGCACCACAGAAACTAATGAGAAACAACAACAATAAAAAAGAAACATGTCTTTGATAATGTTATGTCAATTATATTCAACTGGGCTCTTTTTAGTATTTTCACTTTTTATGAAATTCTTTCCAAGTTTGGAAGTTTGGAAACCACTGATCTCGCTTGTTTTAAAATGTCCTTTTGACCAACATTCTGTAGTCAAAGTCTTTAACAATACACATTGACAAAATGTCAGATTTCCCTGACATTTTGGTGACCCCTTGACTTTTCTCCCAGTGCCACCATTGGCTTTCCATTTCCACTTACACAGAAAAAATCAAATCAGATTGTGAATTTGTTGTGCATACTCATGCTCTCAAAATGATGAATCCTTTCCATTGTAGCCTTTTCTCTTGTGTCACTCTGGGGCCAAAATGTCACATTGGCACACTACAAAATATTCTCTGATTGGCAGATTTGACCAGAAATCTTCTGAGTACATTCATGCTTCAGGGGGATAAACCCTTTGGATTTATGTCGAGTAGCACCTTCAGCACAAACGAAACATTTTTACACAGATTAGCAATAGAACTCAAAGAATACAGCCTCCAGCACCAGCTACAATTCTGTATTACAGACTTTAATGAAGACTCCAGCTTTCTAGGGGCCTCATGAGAGAGATCAAAAACTCATCCTGTGTAATATGTAATTGAAGAGCCATTTGGAACACACTGCTGTTGTAACAGCCAATCAGGGACCCATCTACGTGATGCCTTTTCATTTTCTTTTTCATGACGCTGTTTGCACCAAATCACCTCTCTTTCCTGCTTCAGACACATACCGGTAAAGGATTCTTGTCACTCAGCAGAGATGATGAACATCATGAACAGTCCTTTAATTATAATTATTATCACTCTCTTCTGGATCAAAGGTACATCAAGTTCTTCATTTTTGCTTCAACACTGTAAATTTGATCATATGGCTTCAGCTGAATTAACATTCATTATCTTCTGCTTCTTTCCACAGGAGCTTCACCAAAGCAAAGTAAAGATGTTCATCAGACTCCAGCTCATCTGCTATATAAGATAAACGATGAAGTCAAACTGACCTGCAAACACCGCATCAAAGACTATGACACTATTCTGTGGTATCATCAATCCCAAGCAGACACTTCTTTAGAGCTAGTCGGTTTTACAAGTTATACAAGTACTCAAACTGTTGAGAAACCCTATCAGGGTAGCTTCAATGTAAGTGGAAATGGCGAGAGCGAGGCATTCCTTCATCTGCTCAAACTGAGGCATCCCAAAGACAGTGGGCTTTATTTCTGTGCAGCATCTAGAGGCACCACAATAGAAAAGCCCCAAATTCACGTACAAAAACCTGTATCTCACCCTGGCCACCTGGAGCAAACCACATGACCTCACACTTATATACATTCAACAAAACAGTGGGAGGAGCTGAAGAGGAAATGGCAGAAAGATGGAAACACAGTGAGACAGAGTTGAAGTCCTCAGTCCTGCCAGTTGAGCTTCTGACTTCTTCTTCATACAAATCAGCAGACATTTCTGCTGGTTGATAACATTCAACATGATCCGGCCTCATCTCATCATTCACATCATCATCTGGATTAAAGGTATTCATAAATCCACTTTGTCTATTACAGTTTCGACTTTATCCTGAAACTCTTTCAAATATCCAGGTGCAGGAATTGGAGTGAACTTGCACTTAAAGAAATTATGTTTTTCATCCAGTTCTGACAATATAGGGATCAAACAATTTATCAATTAATCAAAATTGTACATTAATTGTTAATGCAAATAAACATTAGATGCATTTTTAAATTATAACTGACTTTATGGCTTATCAGAGGGTGAGAGACTAATGACCCTTGAGTTTGTCATTAAGTTTTATAAGTGATAGTATTAACTAATAAAGCAATTACTTACAACTTATAAACCCTTTATAATAAAGAATGCCGTATTAGAAAGTGGTACCCATTATTCTAATAATAATAAACATGTCAGAGGCTTTTATTGCAGCATTTGTTGTATCTAATTACTACAGTATGGTCCACTGACTTAAACTGTGTCATAATTCAAGTTTTATTGAGGCTGCAGTATATTGTAGACATGCAAGTGCTCCCACCACTGTTTCTTTATCTCTCTACAGGAGTTTTCCCCAGTAAAGAAATGCAAGTTCTTCAGTCTCCAGCTGAGCTGCTGATGCCAATGAATGATGAAGTCAAACTGACCTTCACACATAAAATCGAAAATTATAACAATATTCTGTGGTATCAGCGCTCAAAGGGAGACACTGCCCTGAAGCTGATCGGCTACATGTATTACAGCAGTCCAACTGTTGAGCCTTCTTTTAAAGGCCACTTCAATGTGAGCGGGAATGGAGCGAATACGGCATATCTTCACATCCTGAGCCTGAGACATCCTGAACACGATGCAGAATATTTTGGCGCAGCAAGTTAGCACAGTGGTAAAGACAGCCCCTCTCTCTTACAAAAACCGTGATGATCCAGCAGACACCAACGTGAAAGCACTAAGATCATTTGATGCAGTTTAAAACCACTGGGAGAAAAGTATTTACCCTACAGCAGAGGGCTTGTTTGGTTCAGTTTAAAAAAAAAAAGCGTTAAAATTATATCATTAAATATGATGACATTCAGTATTGAGTGACTGGTAAATCCTAGAATGACATCATTGCATTGGCTGACACAAATTTGGGTTCTGGTTTTCTATTATATTCTTAAAGTTATAATCCTTAAGATTTTATTGAAATCTAAGCCAGTTTTGATAGTTATTGCATTTTTTCAGCAACAACTATTACCAATGTATTTACATTCTGTAATTGCCTTTAGTAGTTTTCATTGTTAGTGGCGGAGTCCGCCATTCCTGCAGTATTTGTATCAATCTCTTATCTTTCACCCATTAAAATATTTTTTTATAAATGATGACGGCCAAATATCTTTTTTATGTAGTCATTTTTCTTCTTCTTAGTGTATACTTTATTATGTCCTTCCTCTTTAGCTGTGAAATGGGAAAACTGTAAATAAAATATATGAAGAAACACAAGAAAAAAGGATGGGGCACACTGTAAAGCGTTGGGACATACAATATACTGTATGTTGATACACTATGTGGCATCATTTTGCTGCACATTAATTGTGTGTATGTAAGCAATAAACATTTGATCACAAAAAGAGAAATCATTAAAGCCCCCCTTCACTCAACAATGTGTTTCATTTATTGTTCGTTCAGTTGGATGTTTGAGCTTCACTGTGCAGAATGATGTATGTTTTCACATTCATCTGCTGAAGGAGGAAAGTTTCTCTTTGCTCACCTTAAATCTGAGTTTAACGCGTGTACCTACAGGGATGATTGGTGACATCACAACTAGTTTGAAGCCAATCATGGTCCAATATACAACTCACACATGTGTCTGAAACTTAAAATATTTGCATATGATTAGATTCTGGATTTTTTTAATGAGGGAGAAGGAAGAGATGTAATTTTAAGAATTTCTAACAAGGTAACTGAACCTTTTTTGTGGAAAAACCATATCAGACACAAATTATGTTATTGTTTTCCAATCAGAGTATTTTTATATGTCTTAAAAACAGTCTGAAAGGGGACCAAAATATTAAGATCCAATAACAGAATAACCAACTGGCAAAGATGCAGATATCTGTGGGTTGTTTTTGCTAATAATAACTCCACTGCCACCAAGTGTCAGCAGTAACACCATCAGGAGGAATCAGCTGCAGTTTTACTATCAGCCAAGCTTTCCAGATACACAGGGTGAATGGACTTAAAATGAGGCATGGCTGGGATTCATATGGCCTCTCGCATGACCTTGCCTAATTAGCTATCCTAATGCACTTACCAAAAATAAATTATCTCAAATATTTTACTAATTATCATCAAGAATGTGAAGTGAATCCATCAAAGATCCAGCCAATAGGTGGAGGTGCAGCACACGGCACAGAGGTTTGCTCAGAAGCATGTGGTGATGAATAAGTACCTCCCAAATACAAACACGCATGCCCTCACTCACTCACAGTAAAATCATGTTTTTCACACAGCAGCACATGACAATGTCTTCATCTGTGTACGTTTTTGGTATTCTCTTCATCTGGTTTCTAAGTAAGATCTCAAATTTCATTTCCTTTGAAGATATCTCCAACTGATTCTTCAGTTTATTATATATAAACCCTTTCTGTTCATCTGTTCTGCATCAATAATTGTATCTTAATTGTCCTCAGGTCAGGTGAACGGTATCACAATTCATCAAAGTCTTCCTCAGATAGTGAAGGAGAGCACTGAGGTCCACATCAGCTGCAGCCATGATGACAGCAATCGCCAAGTGATGCTCTGGTACCAGCAAAGAAGGGACAGTCAGTCTATCATCCTCATCGGGTTTGGATATGGATCAGGCGACCAAACCTACGAGGGAAAGTTTAAAGAGCAGTTTGAGCTAAGAAGAGACAGCGCGTTGAAAGGAGCTCTAATTATTGGCCGAGCAAATCCGTCACACTCAGCTGTGTATTTCTGCGCTGCCAGTACACAGTGATGTGTTTCAATGCCCCGCCCTAACAAAAACCCCTGAGTTTTTTTTCCTCAGTTGTTAAACCGATGACGTGCATCTTTAAAAAGCAGGGGGAAAGAGGAAAGAGTCTTTTCTTTTGGAGTCTTTGTTTCTCCTACAGTGGCACAGAGGTGGACGATGTCTCCAGTTGGGATTTTTCTTCTTCTCTTGCTTCCATGTAATGTTTCTTTAAAATGAACTAAAATCTAAGAAAAATTATATCTTTGTTATGTTACACAGCAACCTGCATGTATCAAACCTAGTCTGAATCTCTTTTTCCGCAGATCAAGCCAAGAGTGTGACGGTTCAGCAGTCTCAGTCCAGAACAGCCCATGTAATGGAAAGGGTGGAAATTGAATGCAGTCATAATAACAACGATCTATATGTGATGCTCTGGTACCAGCAAAGAAAGAACGGACTGATGATTTTAATGGGATACAACTACGATGTAAACTCACCCCAATATGAGGAGCAGTTCAAGGGTCAAATTGAGATTACACGAGAAAGCAGACTGAGAGGAGTTCTGAAAATTAACAGTGTGAAAATTTCAGACTCAGCAGTGTATTTCTGCGCTGCCAGAGCACAGTGATGTGGTCTAATGTCACTGACTTACCAAAACCCCATTTCCAAGTTCAACATCCTGAGAAGCGGGCTGGTGATACAGCTGAAATATTGATCTGATATTAACAACACAGAATAACTTAAGTGCTTCATTTTAAACATTTTGTTTTAAAGCAACAGTTCAGTGTAAGTCAAGAAATTATTTACATGCACACATTCAAGTCTAGGACGGACCCTTTACATACTTTTCTCCTCCTACACTTATATATCAAAACTTGAGAGTAAGTTACAAAGTTTTATCTATCATCTAACTTTATGTTGTGTGAAAATGCTCTTGGAAATCTATATTCAGTTCTGCAATAATTTTTCTGTGATGAACAACATGAAATGTAAGTAATATAATTTAATTGGACTACACAATCCTTAAAAATGCAAAATGAAAGAAATTGTCACATTTTTAAATGTGGTTTGATATGTTAGCCTGGAAAGTGATGTCTTGGGAGTAACAGTAGCAGAATGACAGTAGCAAGATGGTCTTGTATTATATTATAATTCATACCCATGTCAGCCAGGTTTTATAAAGACAGAGATAAAAGTAAAGTAACATATAGAGTAAAAAAGCTAAACTAAAGACTAAGGGCATTTTCAAATCTATAGTTTGTTTGCTCTGATCCGGATCAGTGGATGACTGGTTGAACTTGTGTTTTCTCCTCCTGGCTCTGTTTCTTTTCACACAGAAAAAATGAAAGTGAATGAAGATGCATCACTGAAAGCCATGTGAGAATGTTCACTCCTATCAGATGTGTCTATGGCAGGAACAAAAACATAAAGACAGGAAGAAGGTCCTCTGGTGAAATGTAATTTACGTTGCCAGGCTAGTCCAGGTCGCACCTCGATTCATTCTCCAGCTAACTGATAGCAACTGTTGATTTCACTCATCTGCATCACAGAATGCCACCAACAACAAGACTGCCCATCTTCCAAAAAACTGAAAAAACAAATACATACTGTATATGCACAGACATACCCATACATACATACATACATACATACATACATACATACATGTACTCCTGTTTGCTGTTCCTGATTTTGAGAATAAATATATTTTTCAACTGCTCGGCAATCTGTGACAGAAAGAACACAAAAACACAAAGAGTCCAAAAAACAAACAGAGAGTCCTGGCAGGATGTGACATACAGTTTATGTCGTGTATTTTAAATGAAAAGCATCTGGTTAATACTTGTTCACCTTCTGGTCAGCTTCTATCTCCTGCTTTTTAGCCGTCTCAGTTAAGTTATTATCAGCAGAAAAGTGACCTTAATGCATGAACACAGAAGTACTGTAATTCTCTCTGATTTATAAGAGTGATACAACAGAAAACATGAACTCTTCTTTCTTTTTTTTCGTCTTTTTTTTTTAGTTTAACACCAAATCTGTCACACAGTGGCCTTAACATGCAAGTGCTGCTTATAGTGGCCACTAGGAGACTGTAGCTGTCCAAGGAAACTCTGTGAGGAACTGTGGGTGGAGTGTTCAGAGAAAACTCTTCCTCTGTAAAGGTGCGAGAAAGAGAATCAGGTCTTATTTTATACGTAACAACTGTACAGTGAACATGAAGGTCTTCTCACTAGTACTTCTCCATTTTGCCAGTAAGAACATTTAAATTCATTTTTTCACTTGACTGGTTTACTTTTTGGTCTTTATATAAACCCAGCTATTTCCTTTTTCTATTTTCTATTTTCCAGGTTTCTCCTGCAGCGTGAAAATACATCAGCCTCCATTTGTTCTCAGCCAAGCAGACACATCTGTAACACTGCATTGTGAACAAGATGATGAAGAATATGCGTACATGTATTGGTACAGACACATAGGTAGTAGGGAAATGCAGCTGGTAACATATTCTCTTGGTAAACAAATATGTGCCACTGAAGCTCCTTTCAACAAATCTAAGCACGCCATGTCACGGCCTGTGGTGCTTACATCCAGTCTGCAGATACATCATGTTGAGGCTGGAGATTCAGCTGTGTATTACTGCGCCTCTAGACTACCACAGTGGCTCAGACACACTCTATGGTTAAACAACAACCCCAGCAGCAAAATACAAACGTTAATCAGTGAATGCTGAGGTGTTTGTTTGAGAGCTGCATCACTAATGATACATGCAGGAAATGCTCTTAATGTCTTTACCTCATTTTTTACCATTTAAACATTCAACTGTTTTTTGGGGTAAAAAAATGCTCTTTGCACGCATTGTACAAAAAAACACAGTGACGTGTACACCTTGTGTTACCTGCTCTAACAAAAACTTCATTTTAGATTCAAAGTGCAATCAAGGAACAAAATGTATTGACTTAAAGAACCAAAATACTGTATAACACCTTTGTCTTTCTATTACTTTCATTTGATGACCTTTCATTGCAAAACAGCATTGTTGAATTCTGTTTGTATTTTGATTTTTATTCATTGAATTATACTGTATTTTCATTATTAACTGTAAAGAACAGAAAACGCTACTAATCCAGTTGCTGGCCATCAAATAACAAGTTGAGGAATTT
This sequence comes from Thunnus albacares, assembly GCF_914725855.1. Lineage (NCBI taxonomy): Eukaryota > Metazoa > Chordata > Actinopteri > Scombriformes > Scombridae > Thunnus > Thunnus albacares. The sequence goes on along the minus strand of NC_058122.1, from coordinate 4,730,291 downwards.
GATAGTGACACATGTGAATAGTGTTCCAGTGAACCTTTTATGCATGACTGAAAGTGTGTGTTGTTGAGATTTTCAAAATCATCTGAGAAATAGTTTTAAACATATGTCCCACCTCCATGTAATGACTAATGATTGAAATATATAAAAGTATTTGCACAAAAATGTGTCAAAATTGTCTCTGTTTTTGAGATTTTAAATGAACAGTGACATGATCATGTTTACTCACTGTTATGATAAATTCTTTTCTCTTTTTGTGATCAGTTATTATTATTATTTTAAAGCTTAAAATAGAATGGAACAGAGATAAGTAGAATACTTCCTTTTGGTCTGCTGTGGTACATAGTTATACTAGTGATGCACCCTCCTCATTGCCCACAACTTGGACACACTTTGGGCAGAGAGGTAATGATAAGATCAATCAATATGTGCAGACACACATACTGTTAATGTGAAAAGTGAAAGAAGATAAATAAGTAAATAACACCAATAAGCATGTTGGGTCTTCCAACAGATTATACCATAAATGAAAGCTATCCACTCTTGGATAATCTGTGTAACTTGGACTACATGAAATCTGTTTTTGGCTACTGAAAGACCTGAATCACATATTATGGTTCAAGTTCTTTCTATTTGAACTAATTTACATGACTTTGATAAGCAACATGTTCAACATCCACTAATTCATAAAGTAACAACGCTCCTTTTCTTATTTCACTGATATTTCTGTGAAACCACAAAGCTGATTAGCTAGATAAGCACACAGGTGCTATAACAGAGTAAAGAATAGTTGTGTGTCCCACACAGTCTATCTGCTCGACATGCACATCTACTTCATTTTGCTCCTGGGCTTTTCTTTTTCCGATATTATTTCATTCTTTTTGTTGCCTGAGTTTGATGAAAGTATTTTTTGTTTATATGGAAGGAAATAACAAGTTAAATGGTTGATCATACACTGACATCTACAGGATACATATTGCATTACATATGTTTAGAAAATTATAATGTCAAAGTGGAGACAGTCAAATAATAGATCATGTTTTATAGTTTAAATATGAATAGAGGGGTTTGCTGTGAATGGAATCATTCTAAACAATGATGAAATGAGGTTGTGAGAAAAACATAAATAATCTTTCAATGAGAGATTGTAGCAACCTGTCATATTACATACCAACCATTTGATATGTAATGTGTCAAAATGTAATTAAAAAACACTCCTTTACATGAGTCAAGCATAAAGAATTAAAAGAAAATCACATGTGATACTATTACATTACAGCCTTATTCAGTCAGTCATTACGACTACATTAAGTGTGTTATATACTGTAGTTTAGGGTAAATGGGTAAGATGGTGAACCTGGGAATTATTACCTACTAAATTTGAGTATGTTAGCATTACCAGCTAAATATGAGCATGGTAGCATTACCTAATAAATATGAGTATGGTAGCATTACCTAATAAATATGAGCATGTTAGCATTACCTGCTAAATATGGGCATGTTAGTAATACCTACTAAATATGAGCATGTAAGCATTACCTGCTAAATATGAGCATGTTAGTATTACCTACTAAATATGAGCATGGTAGCATTACCTGCTAAATATGAGCATGTTAGTATTACCTACTAAATATGAGCATGGTAGCATTACCTGCTAAATATGAGCATGTTAGTATTACCTACTAAATATGAGCATGGTAGCATTACCTGCTGAATAAGAGCATGGTAGCATTACCTGCTGAGCAGGTTAGTATTATCATCGTGAATATGTTAGCATGCTGATGTTATCATTTAGCTCAAAGCTGTGTTGAAGTGCAGCCTCACAGAGCTGTTATAACAGGTCTTTTGTGTATAAGTGAAAGTTTTATGATTTAGGACTCCAATCCAAGAAAATGTTAGAGAAACAGGTGATGGAGCAATGTGCAAGTTAAATGCACAATATGTAATTTTCGGCCGCTAGGGGTCTCTCAATCAAAACAATAACAAAAGACACAATTTGATGACATTGTGCAGTAGCATGGGATTATGGGAGTTGTTTGTTCTCATTGTTAAACAACCACCATTGCCATACAGTCGGTAGTCAGCTTCTCCCGGTTAGGATTCCTTCAGTGATCATTTTTCAGGAGGTTTTTACATTGAATTATCCGCAGAGGTCTCTTCCTCTCCAAAACAAACATGATGATTAAAACCAGTAAACACACTGAATAAAGCAGTTTCACCTTTAAAATTACTGTTTTGCTGACACTGTTCAGCAGACACAGGACATCCAGGGGGGCTGTGAGCTGAGCTGCTGCTAATGTTTGCTCAGCTTGGTTCTCTGATAACTTAAGATTCAGATGTTCAGGAGGTTTTTACCAGAAGCCGAATTATCCGCAGAGGTCTCCTCCTCTCAAAATCAAACGGACCTGGTGATTAAAACTGGTAAAAACACTGAATAAAGCAATTTCATGTTAAAAATCTGTGTTTCTCTGACACTATTCAGTGAACAGAGGATGTTCGGAGGGGCTGCGAGCTGAGCTGCCGCTAACGTTTGCTCAGCTTGTTTCTCTGATAACTTAGTTACTACAAGGAACTTTTAATTGGTTATGAAACAGTCTCATGATGCCTCTATATGACCTACATAAGCAAACGAGATCATCAGCAACAAGCCTGCCACCGGTCCGAATCCTTGCGAAATCAGATAAAACAATTTATGGCACACAGACCGGAAGAGCCCTTGTTCACATTACATGTAACATGTAACATGAGGGAGGACAAAGACATACTAGGACGAGGGGAGGACATTTCTCTTCATTTAATAACGTTACAAGTAAAATTAGACTTGTCATCGGCTTGACTACTCAATTTAAAAAAGACAAGAAAAAAGAGAGAGAGAGTGTGAGTGGCTTAGAGAGAGCAGCAGTGGTTGAGCAAGTTAGAGAGTGAATGAAGAGAACAAGCAGTGGTGTAGTGAGAACAAAGGAGTGAATCAGAAAAATGACACGTTAATTTCTGATTGTTTCGTAGTGGTTACGTTCCAAAGCACAAATAAACACGACCACACCTTTGCACAACCCTGCAGGAAGGTACCGCATTGCTGGATTTGGTGTGAATGCAGCCTTACATGTAACCCTGGTGTATGAACGATACTAAAATAAAGTTTACTTTTTTTCACCATCTTCATATTGCAATTATTAATCTTACACAGCCACAAACAGTGATCTTTCTATCACTCACTTCCAAAACAAATGCACGCGCTAGCCAGGACTTTATGACATAAGGCTGCGATGCTCATTGGAAATGTAGTCTTCATTCTGGGAAACACTACTGCTTTTGTCCACAGGGGACGCTAAAATCAACACAAATGAAAGTTCCTTTAAGTAACTTAAGATCAACACATCCAATGACTAAAATCCTTCTTGTAGTTAAAATATATTTTATTTATTTATTTTATGAATTTATTTTATTTATGACAGCTTCTGGTGGACAACCATAATGCTGACAGGGGTTATGACGCCATTGACAGGCGACCAAATGAAATGGACAGTTACTTGATTAAAATTACTGATTTCTCTGGGTTTGAAACTTGTTGGGATTTGGGATAATGTAATTAAACAACTCAGCAAAATATATAACATACGTTTAGTTGTTTTTTGACATTTTAATGTGGAAAAGTTACATATTGGGCCTTTAAGAGGGAATCTTGGCCTGATGGTAGCACTAGGCAGGTAAGGGTCTTATAAAAATCACCAGTGATCATCCTCTGGGGAAAAAGAGATCATACTGAATTTCACTGTGATCTGGCGGATTAAATGTTGATCTTGCTCTGGTACCGGTCAGAAAAGTTGACAGAGTGCATCGCCTCTATAAACAATTCAAGGATCATACACAAGTTGTCTCATCTTTGGGGTGAGTGAGTGAGTGGAGGTTATACAGTGCGTCTCATCAGTTATAACAGGGTGGGATGAAGAGGTGTGACCAGGAAAGATGTCACTTCCTCTCTGCTGCTACTGTACATAGAAATCAGTTTTCTTTTCAGTCTTTTCTTAGCTCTCACAGAAATAGCAGCAGTGAGGCTGCATGAAGCTCACCTCAGCAGCCAGTCAGGCCGACATGCACAGCTGCTCTCGCAGACAGACAGAGATGGAGGCTGAGATATGGACAAACTGGGTGGGGGAGGGAAGGATGAGAGAAGCAAAGAGAAGTCAGGTTTTTGTCTAGTGCTTTTTCACTGTGGGGACAGGGGGGGCACGGTGATACAATCCAATGGAGCCGCTGTACAAAAACCTCCTCCATTTATTATGCTTAGTGTGGAGCGCTGCAAGTTACCTGTGACAACAACAACACCATCACCATTTGCAACAACAAAACCATCAATATTCTGAAAATGTGCAGGACATATCACTATTCTGGCATTGTAAGAAAAATTGTTTGGAATAGGTCAAATTAAAACCCATCTGCAGCGTTTGGGTTTTATTCACTTGTGTTAAAAAACAAACAAACAGGAAACTTCAATCAATCAGTGTGACACTGGAGCTGAAGCTTACTTTGGAGATGGAACTAAACTCACTGTTCTGGGTAAGTTGGAGCTCTTACAACTTCAATTCATCACGAAAAAGACTAATACTGCTTGACAGTGAAGGATGTGATCATGAAAAACTTTTGATCTACACTGATCCTACTCTGGACAGTAAATCAAGGTGGCAATTTTAGCTGAATACTCCTGTTGAATATTGTATTTTGGGATATAGACAATGTCTCTAGACTCAGAATACAAAGTTAATTTGCAAAACATACATAAGGTCCTGAGATGATTTGGTGGGACAGAACAGAGGAGATGCTTGCTCAGTATTTCTATGCTGTGACTATGCCAACGAAGCACACTTTGGAAGTGGAACAAAACTAAATGTTTTAGGTAGGTGAAGGTAAAATCGGACTGAATTATTGTATTATTATGTTTTGAAGGGCACAAGAATTGGATTTGTTTGTTTTTTTTTCTTAGAAATTATCTAAATCATCCATACATGGGCCTTTATAGTTCTAGTTGAGCTCAGTGCTTTTTGTCATCAAGCTTGTACGCCGTGTTAATTATGAAGCCTACTTTGGCCAGGGCACAAAACTGACTGTTCTTGGTAAGTAAGACATCAGATTTTCTTGTAATTAATTCACCTGTGAGGCTAAATATATTGTATGTCAACCTTACAGTTTTTTCAGCTGTTGTTGAGAGAAAAAAATTATGTCTTCAAACTTTACAAACTGGCTACAGCACAGAAATGTTGCTTATGGGAATTTAAGGAAAGTGATCCAGTCATATGCTGATAGTATTTGAGGCAAAAAGCATAAACAGCTCCTTGGGCTGATTTGAGTACTGGTCAGTTGTACTGTGCTGGTTGGTGGTTCTGAGGCTTACTTTGGTGGAGGAACCAGATTAACTGTTTTAGGTGAGAAATCAGCATTAAGTTCATTCTAATATTGTGTCAGAGGAGTTCAGATATCAGATTTGATGTGCTGTAAAGGTATTTGAAAGTCTGACTGATACTTTGCAAGAAGTGATAAATGTAGTAACTGCACAAATGACTTAAAGTATCATAAAAAATGGCACAATATCATATGTTGATGTGTAGAAAGTTATCTTCAGCAGAGAATGAGTTGATTCATTGTTAAAATAAGTAGATTTCACTGAAAGTCTCTACATGTCAAAGTATGACAAAGTTGGATACATTTCAAGGAGAAGCACTAAGAAAGAAACAGTAGAGAGAGTTTTTGTCACAGTCAGAGACCTCTGTGTTCGTTCACGGAGGCTAACTTTGGAGCTGGAACTAAACTCACTGTCCTAGGTAAGAAAATCTGAAACAAATCTAACCAAGCACATTTCACAGCTTGTTATACAAGAATGGGCAATACTTTGACTCTGTTTTTTGATTTTATTTGGTGCCAGTAAATGTAGTAAAAGATGAATAGTAAAAGGTGTTATGGGACATGTTAGTTTTTTATTAGTTCAGTCCTAACTAGTTAGTCCTAACCTGTTCTCCAGCAAACAGCTGAAGTGATAAAAGAATTGGCTCTATGCCAAGATAATTGCTCCCGTCATGAGTTCTTAGCAACTCTGTGAACAACTGTCAGTTCCCAGTCAGACGCTTACTTTGGAGCTGAAACCAAACTCACAGTTTTCGGTAAGGTGAAAATATATATATATATATATATATATATATATATATATATATAAAGATATAATTCCAAGTTAGCTGGTTTATAAGAGTTAATTTGTTTAACACTATTCTCTGAATTTAACCTAATTTTTCTAAAACTTCCTGTAAATGTTAAAGTTTGTGATATAAGCTAACTGTGGAGACATTCCCAGTTTTTTGTTTTGTTCTGTAAAGAAGAGAAAGAGGACAGTTTACAACTGTTAGTGCTGGAAGGTTGAATAGTTTTACTGCAGCTGTGTGTCAATGTGACCAACTACGACCCTGCTTACTTTGGTAGTGGCACCAAATTGACAGTTCTAGGTAAGAAAATAACCTTACATGCATAAATGATTCACCTGAGGACATTTGAAATTGTCTAATAGTTTTTGTCTTTTGTTAAATTTATTTATGAGGTCATAGAAAAATCATGGTTTGAATGTCTTTGCCATTACTTGAAGTTCAACTGTGTTGATCTGTAAATTTGTGCTTGAAACAAAATTGAATGCTGTGCACTTGGTGTTGAAAATCTGTCAAATAAGTTGAAAGTTAAATAATAACAACACAAAGCAACTTGAATTATAGAAAAAAGCTAATAAGTCAGTGGCATACTAATATATTGCATTGTAAATGTAAGTGACTTGTGGAGGAAAATTAGCCGTAAACAATAGTGGTTTGTGCAGCCGTTGTAGTTCATTACTAGAGTGGTCTTAGTTTTTAGTGTGAGTGCTGGGTTTGATTCAAGCACTAATCCTGCTTATTTCATAGAAGGAACCAGGCTAACAGTTCTTGGTAAGATTACTACAATAATGGATCTAAAGAAATTGAGGCATAATAGTTGAATGTGAGTACTGTAACCTGTAGAGACCATGTTGTTTGTATGTGGCATTTACGAGAAAGTCATCCCGTATCATCTGCGCAGTTCACGTCGAAATTCCGTTTACATTGATAGCACTCTTATGTCTATATGCTGACTGTGAAGCTACAGCCAGGAGCAGGTTAGGTTAGCTAAGCTTAAAGATTGGAAACAAGGGGAAAACAGCTAGCCTAGTTGGCTCTGTCCAAAGGTAACAAAATCTCTAAAAGTTCACTAACACGTTAAATTCATCTGTTGAATATATACAAACAGAATATATCGCATATCTCCCTGCAAATTGTCATTTTTACACCTAAGTTTTTATATTCATTAAACAAACAAAATATAATATGTTAATTCGTTATCTTTAGAGGTGCTGTTAGGTGTATTTTGTTAGCTTTCATCTAACTCTCAGCAAGAAACAAAAACATGTATTTCCCAAAATGTGAAGCTATTCTAATGATTTGTTTCCTTTGTCCCGGCAGATCCAAATATTACTATCACCCCGCCAACAGTGAAAGTGCTTGAGCCTTCAGAAAACGAGTGTGAAAACGAAGATAAGAAAGGGGGAAAAAAGAAGACCCTAGTGTGTGTGGCTTCTGGTTTCTACCCGGACCATGTGAGTGTGTTTTGGAAGATTGACGGGAACAATGTCACACACGGCGTGGCGACCGACAATGCTGCCGTGCAGGTTGGGAACTATTACAGGATCACCAGCAGGTTGAGGGTCCCGCTCAGAAAGTGGTTCACAGAAGGCATGGTCTTCAAGTGCACTGTCAGCTTCTTCAATGGGAGTGAAACTGTGCATCGTTCAGGTTGGATCAGTGGCATTGAAGGTAGGATGCTCATTTGCAACTCGAAGAGCCTAAACTTGTCTTTTAAGATGTGGAACTCAAGTGTAAACCTCTATCATTGTCTTTCCCTGCCAGGACCTGGAGCTAGCACCGTAAGAGGTAAATATATATCTGTGTGAACATATACAACTCAAAGTATCTACAAAACATTACTGAATCATGTCATACATTGAAATGTTACACTTTCTGCAGGGAAATATCTGAGGATCACGCAGAATGCCAAAGTGACCTACATTGTTCTGATCTTCAAGAGTGTCATCTATGGAGTCTTTGTGGTGTTTTTGGTGTTGTGGCTTCAGGTTCGTCCAACATGATCACATTATGTGCATTCTACACAGAGACAAAAGATTGTTATCATCTGATTAGTATCATGGCTACAAGTTTGTTTTTTTACCACTTTTTCCCCACACAGTGAGAAAAATAATTATTATAGACTGAGACATGAGAAACATCTCCTCACCAACTTAAAATTGGCTCATTCATAATGTTTCATGGTTTACAAAACTGATCTTATTTTCTTCGTGTATCTTGTTTTCTTAAGAAGGCTTCAATTCAGACTTGTGTAAAGAGATGTTGGTGTGAACTCATAAGATTCCTCATGTTTACCTAAAAGTTACTTGTCTGCTTCTTCAGACATGTTAAATTGCATTTCACTCAAATCACGAGATGCATGTGTAAAAGGGGCTTATGTGAAGGAGGTGAAGGAATTAAAAATATAAAACTTGTTTTTCATTCACTCAAGATGTGTCCTTCTCTGTCTGCTACACAGGGGTCATCTGGAAAACAGAACAACTGAGAGTTGAGCGGAACAAACAAGATCATTTCTGTTAATCAGTTTAAAAAGATCTATATGTATGTTGCAGTGCATTTGCTTTCAGTGCTCAACCAGCCAATCCCATCAAGTAACTTGCTGATATCCAGAGGTGATGAAATGACGCTGTCTGTTTGTGTAAATGCTTGTGAGCTGCTTTATGCTGAGTTTTCTTCTCAATAAAAGTCTTTCAGAGGAGATATGTCATCATCATTCCTTTCAAAGTTTGGATTAAGTGTCAAAATTGAGATAATGCTGCCTCGCCAGAAGTCTAATCCAACAGAGCATAATACTGATCTTCCCACCTGTCAGATGCTGAACACACAATTGTTTTTTATATAGGCAGTTTCCATAAACTAAATCCATTTATGCAGATAGGACTTCACCACCCACATGTCTCAGCCCATAGTGCACTACAGACTCAGTGGAGATATTTTTAGAAGCTAGCTTCTGTCTGTTTTCTGAGAATTCAACCTTTTCCTACTGACGTATATTTCCATTCACTGTTCACTGGCTCTAAAAACTGGGTCATTTGGGTGATAATGAGATTTTCCAATGAGCAAAGGATCTCTGATAGCATCTAAGTGCTAGATCAAGTAAAATCTATTTTATTCTATTTGTTTTATTTTATTTGCACAGTAAAAACAAAGCAGCATAAAACACAACAAAAGGGAAGAAAGAAATTGTGCAGGTGAGATTTAGAAAACCCCTAGATGCTTATGGTTGTAATCTCACCTCATTACACATTATAAGCAGATATAAAAGTGATGTGATCCACAAAAATAAACAAATAAGCAAACATAAAATAGGCAGCACAAACCGTAAAATAATGTAATCTACCATCTACCATTGTGAATTCTAACATTTTTAAACTCATTTGAACTCACCCTGGTGGATTTAAATCAGATCTACTTTCTCAACTTACTGTATGACAGCTATGTATCATGATTAACATATTGTTTGTGAGTAAAGCTAAATTCCTTTAGGTTGAAGGCTTTTCATAGAAAAGTAAACTTTCACATGTGAGACAACCACAGCCAATAACAACAGGAAATCAAAGTTCTCATCTCTGTACAAAAGAAGGTTGAAACTGTTGTTGGTGTGGAACAAACTGGGGTTTGAAAGCCTGCAGAGGCGTTGCGAGCAACAGCAAAGGGAAGGATGTGGTCACAGAGCGAGCTGCAGGTCGCTGTCTGTGCTGAGAAACAAGAGAAGTGCAGTCTTCCACTTTACCACAACCTTTGCAAAACGACACCTGCATCTGTGCAACAACCCCGAGCGCTGCACACTTCTGCAACAAACAGCTGTTTCTGTGTCAACTGAAGCTACAGTATGACCCAGCAGCTGTTCATCATAATCTGCTGCTGCAGACTCTAACATGATTAATGTTACAGTCAGTGTTTGAAATGAGTCTGTAAGATTTTTCTCACCTATTGAGGCCCAGTTCCACCTAGAAAAAATGTTTTTTAACTTTGTAAATCAAAATTCTGAGATCTCATAATGTCTTAATAAGTCAGACTTATGATTTCATAAGTCATAATTATAAGATAATAAGTCAGGTGTTTAAATGACTTACTCATGGTCAAAATTTTGAGTCAAATTAATCAGAAAGTTATTCAAAGTTTAGACTTCAATAGCCCATTTTTACCAGGAATATATATATATATACACACACACACACACACACACACACACACACACACATATATATATATAGTAATAGTAGTACTAATAAGTAAGGTAAAGTTAAAATTCAGACTTGCAGTGTTATATTCAATTATGGGATAAGTCAAAAATTCTAACTTATTGAGCCATAATTATGATATAAGTCATAGTTTTGACAAACTACATCAGAATTATAAGTTAGGACATCAAAATTATGAAATACTAAATCAATAACAAAAATTCTGACTTTAACTATACTTTATACTTTAAATAGTCAAGAGAAAGTCAGAATTATGGATTGCTAAGTCTACGTTGTGTCATACTAAGTGAAAACTTCACTTTCTAAGTCAAAGGTTATGATGATAGCACTCCTGCTACAAACCTGCTAACCCTAACCAACCAATGAGTGAAAAGGCTGCTGTCTCAGTGCCTGTTGTGAGGCGTATACTTTCTCTGCACCTGAGGTGTTTAAAGGATTTCTGACACTAAATGTTCATCTTGCAGCGAGACAGTTGCTGAATGAGTTTCACAGAGGTGCAACACTGATATTTGGGTAGAAATACTTACAAATTCTTCCTTCTTTTAGAGGTGTAATGCTGTGTTCATTTATGGTGAGGATGAAAGAGAAAAATGACAAATGTCTCATTAGGAACTTCTGTATATTTGAGCTTCCAAGGTGAACAAGTTGTTTGTCCGGTTCAGGAGCACCAGAAACTTAATTATTTACATTTAGCCAAATAACAGCATGCATCAGTATGCTTACATCAGCATACAATCACACATACAATCCTGTATGAAGAAGACGTCTTAAATAAAACCTGGCATTATTCTTTCACAGTTCTCACATGAATAAATGAAATGGACATTTTTACCCTCTTCAGGTACATGTAAATACCCTCATACTTCTAATTAGGATTCCATAGTGTATGACATTTATCTTCAGAGCAAGTATACAGCACATGAATAATATTCTACATCCCAACTGTAGATGTATGGACATTATCAGTTAGGTGTCTCCATCTGCTGGATAGTTGGTGCTTACACCACTGACTGTTATTCCTGCCAGCACAGAACTTCCCACTGAACATCAACACTAATTCAGCCAAATTCCTGGTATGCCTCTATGGTGAGCTCTAATGCACATTACAAAAATGTCATACACATACACAAAAATGTCATTCAAATGTTGTACACATAAAATATATGTATCTTTAACTTTGCTGTGATTAATCAAGGACTAGACAGAGGAGCAGCAGGGCAACAGCCATACTGGACAAAGTGGCACTCGGGCCTGCAGAGCTGGCCTCCATGCTCCTGTTGCTGTCCAGGCTGGGCGGTGGAAAGGTGCTGCCAGAGATGTACTCCTCTCCCAGCTTGGATGCACCTCCACTTGCCAGCAACATGCCAGAGAAGGTGATGGTTTTGGAGGTAGTGCTGGCCCAAGCACAACTCCCTATGCTCTGCTTTACCCACACCTGGTCACCTATATTCAGCGCCTCCATTAAGTAACAGGTGTTGAGGGTTGTGTCACTACCAGATACCTGGGGAGGGAAGGAGGGTATGTCATTTTTAGTGACATTGTCCTGTTTCTAAATCTAGCTGTTTAAATTTCACTTTAAATTTGTGCACTTTGTCATGTGTCTTCTTGCCTGCTGAATGTGACTAAAAAGGGTTGTTCAGCTGAATTCAGTTTTCTGTAATTAAGTTTGGTTTCACTCAGTTCTGAGTCGTTTGTTCAGGGTACAAATAATTCTCATCTGTTTTGTTTTCATTAATGTTAAAATTATTTTAACATAAGGTTCACTTTCTAGCTTTTTTTCCAGAGCTTTCAATCACCTTCATAAGTAGATAAACGTTTTCACAAAAGGCTCATTATTTAATCACATGATTTAAGAGTGTCTTCTTTAGTTTAGCCTAGTGCACTCTAGTTTAGACTAGCTAAGTTTACTCTTGTCCAGTGTGGTTTATGTGGTGTTACTTTAACTCTCTATTGTCTATTAGTCTATTGTTGAGTCCAGGTCTGGTCTACTTTAATCTACTTCATCCTTGTCTGTTGGAGCTGCTCACTGTTGAACCTTAAAGTTAGAATCCTGTCATAGATGCTATTTACTGTTGGCATGTTCTCAGTAATACCCGTTCAATGTATTTACATTCTATGATTACCTCTCTATATAGTAGTTTTCGTTGTTGGTGGCAGAGTCCGCCATTCAACCTATCCATGCATGAAGGATTCACGAGAAATGATGCAGCAAGTAAACCAGCATTACTGTTATTGCACAGAGCTGCATCAAGTTACTGCTAATGCAAACAAAATATTTGCTGCTTCACATTAAAAGCCTTCAACTAGCAAGACACAGAGTGGCTTTGGTTGTTATGTGGTCACAGGAAATGCAATTTGTATTTGTTACAGAGTTTGTGGCCCCGAGGTGCTTCCACAAAACAAGACATGGTGATTTTCTGCATTTTCTGACAGCGGATCAGTTTTAAATAGTGCACTGAGTGATGGAGAAGAAGGAGGCGCCACACTGAGCTTTTACCACAGTTATTGCCAAATCAACCAAGACTGAAATCACATTTAGTCATCAAAATAATGTCAACTTTTTTATGCATTAGTTTTGTAATGTAATGAGAGAGAGAGAGAGAGAGAGAGAGAGAGAGAGAGAGAGAGAGAGAGAGAGAGAGAGCAAACAAACACTGTAGCAAACATGTTATGGGCAGAGTGTGTGTTGTTAGCAGTTGTATTGAATAGTAAGAACCAGACCAGCATCTAATGGGACCAAAGTGACATTTGCAGGTACGTTAACATGCTGTTTAATGTGCTGCAGCTGAGCAGCTAATTAGCTGCTAATTAGCTGATCTAATGTGAAAACTGAAGTAAGCAGTGCACTTTTCTCTTTTTGCACTTTTCCCCAGTTCAACAAGCTAAGGTGCAGGATATAACATCTATCCACCTTTTATGTTTGTGAGTTAGAGCAAAGGGAGACTTACGCGGGAAAGCTAATGTGGCTTGTTCAGAGTCTGTGGCTGTTGTATTGTATAGCAGAATGCTGTCAGGTTAACTAACAGTTTTCCATCAATTAATGGTAAAACTAGGGGGCTCCATCATGAAATCAAAAAATATAAAATTTAAAATTCTCCTTTTTGGGGTTTTTTTTCTCAAAGGAGAACACAGGACATGTGACTTAGAGAGAAAAAATGTCTGCTGTGGTAGACAAATCATATTGAGATTATTAGATAACTTTAAATTCTGTTAATTTTATTCTCATCTGATTTAGTTTATTTAGTGTCTTGTTAGCTTTACTGTAAAGTAGACTAGGGTGATAATCTACTCTAGTCTGAGTTCACTATTATCTACCTTTGCAAAGCAGACTGTCCTCCAGTTGCTCTGGACTTTTGACTACCAGTTTTGTCTTTGCTAGTCTAGTTGCTTTCTGTTGAGCTAATTTCCTTGTTTGAATTGTGTAGTCTAGTTTAGTCTAGTGTACCTGAGCATGGCAGAGCATCTTCTCCTTCCCATTGACTGTCAAGTACCACATGTTGTTGTGGTCTCCGCGGCAGAGCTGGGCAGCAAACACAAACTGGTAGATGCCAGCAACTGGTGCAGTGAACACACCCGTGTCATTGTTGTAGGCAGAGCCCTGGTTCAACGAAACCTGGTTGAAGATGATTGGGTTGAACTGGACTTCTCTCAGCTGGCCCTGACAGGCGGCGAAAAAAAGAACAGCGGCCCCTGGGACACATATTCATGTCTCAATGAAATGTAAAATAGCTGACAGCTAATTTCTGTGTCATAATATACAGTATTATAACAAATACCATCAGTACCTCATATGTTTACACACAGTGTGTAGCTTTACACATTAGCTACACACTACCTACCCTCTTGTCTGGCTGCTGTCTGACTGGGGATCTGTGGAGAGAGTCAGGAGGGAGATGGTTTTGTTGAGTCAGTAAAAAGCTAAGTTTAAGGTTGTGGGTCAAAGTTCAGATCACTCACCAATTCCACCGGCCTAGCTACAATCAAACTGGTTACACACAACACTGTCACAATATCCAAAGCTGAACATATCTGTAACAAAAAAAAAAAAAACAACAACACAAATTGTAACTAAAAGACAAATTAAGAACCAGACAGGACAGATATACAGGTATGCAGACAGACAGACAGACAGTTACCTTGGTGGAGCTCATCTTCCTGCTGCAAGCTGAACAGCACTGACACACTGCCAGGCTTCTATTAAAGTATCTCTCTACCCAGCACAGGCAAAGTCCACCTGCTGCTTTTTTGTTACAAAATCTATTTGTCTAACTCATGCCCATCACACACACACACACATACAAACAAAACGAGGGATCAGGGCTGACCATTGGGCTTCCTTGCAGTCTCTTTGAGCCCTTTCTGCAAACGTTCCAAAGTCCGCAATGCTGCATACCTCACATAATGTTATAAGATTTTCATTGCATCAAACCTCATTTTTGATACTATTTATGGTTGACAACAGCCATTAGATACAGTATGTTTGCATTTTGTATTGTTACTGTTGTCTTCTTCAGTCTCCTTTATTGAAACAGTGTGATGCAATGAAAGTTCATCCCATAGTTTGTTTGGCTGCTCTATAAACAGATTTTCTTGTGTTACATTTCTGACAAAGTAGCTGCTCAAGGTGTGTGTGCAGTAGTAAAGTGTCATTTCAAATGAAAACCTAGGACCTTTATAATTAAAATGCACTCACTATTGCCACCAATAACCACAAGTGCCACCAAATCTACAGGCCTTTAAACTTTAGTGTAACAAAGGGTGCATTCCATTTAGCTAACATGCATCCTTGCTTCCTTTACTTTCTCACATTCAGCTCCTCTCAACAGGGTGGCAGGAGAGAATGATGGAAGGCTGCAGAACTCCTATTTTACCAAATGGGACATTTTCCCTCACTGTAATTCTTTATTCCTGCAGTCAGTCAGCCACTGCAAAGTAAATCTCTCTCTAATCCTTGTTGTTCCTGTCTGTTCTGCTCAGCCTTAAAACCTCCTACCTAAAACAGAGAGAGTTCAAATTCGTCTTTCAGCTTTCAGTTACACAGTCCCTGACTGAATAATTTTTGGGATTGCCACAGTTTCTGTTCCAATAAAGTATGACATTTCAAATCTTAATTAATCTGAAATAATTAATATATGTTACACTGGAGACACACAGCAAGGACAAGAGAACGGCATTCTGCTGTTAGACCTGTCTGGCCTCTTTTATCCCATCTAACACACACACATTCAATAAAAGTATTCCTGTCCGGCAGTAATCGTTTTGACATCTGTCCTTCTCTTTGACCTCAATAGGACTGTCTTTTTTCTCTTTTCCTCCATCAGTCCAGCAGTAATCCTCTGTGATGTCTGGAGACATATGGTGCTCATAAAGAACTCTGTCTCCACCACTGACTGTCTGTCTGTCTGACAGTAAGAATAAATGTTAAAAATGTATGAGAACATCTGGCAGTCAGAGGCGAGGGAGTGCCCTCAAGAAGCCTGGAATTAAAAGCTTGTTTTTAATTTTACAATATGGATCACACATGTAAAGTGTTTTGTTGTTGTTCTCATTTTTTGCCTGAATAGAACAGTATGATAGACTTCTTTTTGTATCAGAAACAATACTAGAGCTTCTCGGAGGCCCTATAGCTGATTCTGGGGGACAGGCAATCAGGCAGGTAT
Organism: Thunnus albacares; assembly: GCF_914725855.1. Lineage (NCBI taxonomy): Eukaryota > Metazoa > Chordata > Actinopteri > Scombriformes > Scombridae > Thunnus > Thunnus albacares. Next base: position 4,714,244 of record NC_058122.1, on the reverse strand, counting down.
GTTTTTTCAAAAAAAAAAAAAAAAAGTGAAGTTGGCAATCAAAAGAGGTAAAAAGACAAGTGAGATAGTTTTACAGTGGTTTACTTAGGTAGCTAACATTATAATATTTAGCTTGATAGTAAATGAAGCAAATAAACAACCACAAAGCAAATCATGTTTTGTAATTGTTCACTCCAAACAAACCTAATAGTAAAGGACTGTACAAAATTATTAGATGGGGAAGGTGCAATTATTTATGTATTTATTTATTTTTGACTGAAGGAAGTGTAATCTGTTGCTTCAAAGCAACACACAAGGTTTTCATGAAAAAATTGAGAGTATCTGGGGCCCAATTATTAGACACCTTAACTCTTCCACTTGTTATCAGAAGTCCTTACTGTATGATATCTAGTTTGCTGCTTTTTTTTTTTTAGCCATACACTTTTTTTTTAATGATATAGGCTGAAACGTTGTATTTTTTCTGTCTATGTTTGTTTTATTTTTGCTAATTTTACAAATTTTTTTGTGTGATGAAAATTAAATATAATTAAAAAAAAAAAAAGAGTTCATTCATGTTTCCCACAGTTAACACCCACAATCTCACCGCCACCAATCGCCACCAGTGTTTTTGGTCAATGGAGAAGAGATACACCAGCAAATCGGCAAGTTAGGAGCTACATATAGCCTTAAAGTGATAATTAGAATTCTTACAAATATATCTGTAGTTACTGCTCCATGTGAGTGTAATATATCCACAAGGTTTGGTCTACTAACTCCTTCCCTGTCATGAGAACAAGAGCTTCACAGGGAGTTTACCGCTCCAAAATGAATTAAGTAAATACTGACCGGAAAAGAATTATACAGTAGATTCTACATATCTACGATATCTACATTGTCCATTTTATATATCCTAGATTTAGTTTTTACTGGTCAGAATGACATTGTATATATCTTGAACTGAAATTATAACTAGTCAAAATTATGTAGATAACTATAATCTTACTTCCGGATAGTCCAGTTTAGCAAATATGTATTAAAATAGCTTGCCATAGGGACGGAGTATCCAGCAACCACAACAACTGGTGCTGCTCTTGTCATTCCCCATTCAAGTGCATCATTAGTGTTGTCATTTTGTTGATGAAAGCAAACATGTAGCCTAAGCATCTATTAAAACCTCGGGCTGTCTAGTCTTTTAATCCTACAGCTACAGCATAAATTTACAAAATCTAAAATAATTGATTGCACAAAGCTCAGAGTCTGAGTCAGTGGTTCTCAAACTTCTCACCCCCTTAGATACTATTCAAATTTTCTATTACATATTTCTGTCCTTTCAAGTTTTGGTAAGTTGGCCATATCAACATAACAATATTGTTATTCTTTTTCAAGAGCTAGGTACTGTTTGTTATAGTCTGATTTCTTAAAAATAATAATCGATTCATCATAAACATTATTCATACAGACAAGTGATAAAGAAAAAAATCAACATGAAGTGTCTTAGTAAGGTGTTGGGCCACCACAAGCTGCCAGAACAGCTTCAGTGCTCCTTCGGGTAGATTCTACAGGAACTGCCCATTGGTCCGAAAGCCCATTATTCCGTAACTCCATTAACTCGAAAAATGTCCCATTAGACCAAAAGCCCATAGTGCGACAGCCTGTTATCCCAAAAACAGAAGCTCACTAATCCGAAGGCCCGTCGCTCTGAAAATACACACTCTGGATTTGAGTTCAGTGACTGCCGGTCTTACTACTTCCCAGACTCCGTTAACATGTTACTCTGTTTAACAGATAATGTATAAATCATAACGTATGACTTTGTATCTGACTCCTAAAGAAAGACTTTTCATTTCAGCTGATATTTAACTTCAACAGCTCTTCTGTGAACTAAGTTAAATAAAAGTAAGATGTGTAACGTTTCTGTTTGACATTCCGAAAAACCTCCAGTCAGCACATCCACGCAAGTTTTATAATGTGGTTTCATTAAGAGTTCTACTTTGTGAAACGTGACACCCAATACATCAGAAGAACTGAGTAAATGGGTAAAAGTCTGTTTGATAAGTTAATTTACACTTTAAATGGCCGATGATGAGGCAAATAAAGTCTAGAAACTGTTTCCTACTGTTAGAAGAAAATCTCCATTAACATATTGTTAAATTTAACAGAGTCAAGCTTAATGGTAAACATCTACTCCGAAAAGATAATTTATGATTTCTTACCACTCATGAACAGACGCTAACTCATTTGGCAAATATTTAACATTGGTATTAATTTCAGTTCCATGTAAAGTGAATAAACGTGGTGCTCATCTGCCTTATTGACACAGTTTACATATTTTTATAACTGCTCAGTTATTAAATCAAGAGTTCTACTGAGTGAAACATGATGAAATTTAGCAGAAGACTTCAGTAATATATAAAAGTCTGTTTTGTCAGGTCACACTATCAGTGTCTGACAACCAATAATGATGCACTGCTGTTATTTATTTTTAAGTGTTCTGATTAAGCTACCGCTGTCATCTTTTTCCTTTAATATCTTAGTGTATATTGACATGATTGTTAAAAATTATGTTTTATAGTGTGACAATGCTGTGATTAAGATTTGGTTAGGTTTAGGCACAAAAACCAATTGGTTACGATTACAGAAAGATCATGGTTTGGGTTAAAACTTGCACATCGAAGGAGAGTGTGTCAGGGTGGAGGGTGAGTGGAGCAGGTGGACCCAGATGCAGAGACGGCAGGCAGGTTGGATATGATGCTGAATATTTAATGAATAAACTCAAAAGTCACAAGAGACACTGGGACCAGGAACAAAGACCATAAACACAGGAAAAAAGTCGGAACATACACAGCACGAAAGCAGACGACTTCACAAAGACCAAACTGAAAACTGGACTATAAATACACAGGGTGATCGCAAACTAGACACAGGTGAGGGAAACGAGACACAGGTGAAACATATGAGGCAATCAAACACAGGAAGTAATGGTGACAAGACACAAGGAGAAAATATTTCAAAATAAAACAGGAACTAAAGTAAATAGGCAACAGGTGACACAACAAACGGGCAGACTGGGGGCAGATAAACTGGGAAGACACTAGGAGCAGGGCTAGGCTAACCAGGGTAATGCAGGGCAGGTGAGAGGAGGTGCACATAAACACAGGAGGAACACACTAGGGAAACAGAGAAAAAACCACAACCAGGCAATACAAATGCAACACTGAAATTCAAGAGAACAAAATACACAAGAGTCCAAAAACCACAGTAAAAGTCCTGGTAAGACGTGACAGAGTGTGGATTTTCAGAGCAACAGTCCTTAAAGGATGTCACCAAAGAACTAAAGAAAAAGCTGTTGATGTCAGTCAATGTGCCTCTGTGCTTGAGTCAATTGATGAAGTGCCAAAATCTTGTGGAGAATACAGCAGGGGAGAAAGTCAGCTAAGTAACATAGCGGTAGGAAGTGGAGATGTGTCGTCTATCTTTATATACAGTTAATAGGTTTAATCTTCAAGCCCCATCACCCAGCCCTTTTACCTAGACTTAGAACTGTAACTCAGAGCTCAAAAGTTGGAGTTCAGGAGGAGCAAAGGCAGCATAACTGACTCCCAGAGGCAGTTTTCAGTTCTATAAACTCAATGCAAAACAATTTACTTTGAAGATACAGGATCTGCATTAACCTTATATTTACCATTTATCAGTTTCCAAAAGGATTAGTTATACCTCCTTATGCTGAAAAAACCTTTACACAGCAATGTTTCTTGTATCTGTCTCATCCAATAGATCTATTATCGCCCTCATTTGATCAACAGCACCCCCTGTTGGTTAAATGGTCATGACCTGTAAGCACTGGAGCAAGGTTACTGAGGTTTTTGTAGCTTTTTTCCATCAAAATCCACATTCAGTACCTGCTGGGAGTTAAAGTTAACACCAGGCCTGAGGACAGGCAACAAACCATTTATTATGTTAGACAGATGAAACAAACTGAGCCATGATAGCAACAATTCAACTATTGGAATATTTACACTAATATATGTAATCCTTCACAATGTAAACACATCATACAAAGACATTTTGGAGTACTAGAAAACAAGGTGATATATCCACCAAAAATGAAACAAAAAGAAACCTGCTTTCTGCAGCAGATGTCTACTTGTACAATAAAGGGTTTACTCACTTAACATTTTCAAGTTTCAACAAGTTTCCACAGGTAAATGATAACAGAGTTGTTTCTCTCTCTCACACACACATAAACTGTGTTGTAACTCAGCTAGAGAACTATGAGCCTGACATTTTTTCAAAAATGAGATTTTAAAAAGGTGAGGAAATAGAAGTACCAGGCTTGGAATTTCGGCATTTTAGGGGCAAGGCCATTTGGCTATTTATGCCTCTTACTAAAACCTACAATAAAAAACAGCAAGTAAATCACTACTCGGTCTCTGACAACTCTCAATCGCCACACTTGTTCTTCTAGAAAGGGAAGAGGTCAAATAAAGGAATGAAACTAAACAGCAGGAGAGGTCTTGTTGGGACCAACAGCGTAATAAAATGCACTACTCTGTGTGTGTGTATGTGTGTGTGTGTGTGTGTATGTGTGTGTGTGTGTGTGTGTGTGTGTGTGTGTGTGTGTGAGAAAGAGAGTCTTTAATCTGACTCATCATCACTTGAGGATGGAGATGGGGAGATAAGTGGAGTAGGGCTAGCTGTCTGTGGGTCAGGGTTGAAGTTCAGTCTTGGGTCATATGATTGAATGTTTGGTCTCCTGAAGAGGCCAGCTGGCCACCATCTTGCCACCGCCTCCTTGCTCTCATATGAAACAGGGTACAGCCCTGTGATTTGATTAAAAGGAGATCCTTGATGGTCGAGCTCTTCAGCCTTAAGCACCAGTCTCATTGCATTTGCTTCACTGTGAAAAGCTGCTGCTCCACTTGAGATGTGGAAACAGGGAATAATAGGACGATCCTGATGAGATGAAGTAAGTTGGGGTACTTGCTCTCTTTCTCAGTCATCATCCTCTGCCATAGCACAAAGAAGGCCCCCCTCTTATGGTGTCACACAAAGCCATGTTTGGCTTTCAACCACTCCATCTTCACCTCTGCCACATTACAGCCATTACTGGTGAGAAGTGGCTCAAGGTGCTCACAAAGCTTATGCAGCTCACTATCTCCATACTGCTCAATGGCACTGATGTTATCTTCAGCTTGCATGTTAACAGGATTGACGACCTCAGCAGCCAGGAACACAGGATTTGTGGAAATGTAGAGAAACTCTGACTGATGCATGCAGTTATGTTGTGTACTAGTTCATTCCTTTGGCAACGGAAGGCCTCAGCAGATGTTGATGAGATGCTGATCTCCACTCCCTTGTATACAAAGACACCAGTGCTGCCTGTGTTGGTGAAGGCAGTGATGACAAGGCGCAGGTAGGGACCAGGTTGTTCCATCTATTTCAGCAGAGCAGCCTGGGAAGCCATGACCCTACTACTGAAAAAGGAAAGGGGACAGCTCATCTGCCTGGAAGTCAAGGGAGAGCTCTGCCAGATCCAGTTACATGGCCATGTGAAGGACAAAATTGGATAATGTCAGTTGCTGCCAGTAAGCTTTGAGCTTCTGCTTATCTGGTCCAGAATCCTCCTGCCTTTCCAGAAAGTATGCTACGATGCACCTGTAGTTAGAAGTGAGGGAGAATAAGGCCTTCCTCCTGTGATTTATCCTTATCTTGTGCCCTGAGAGCAAGTTGGCTTCATAACATGCTCTTCAAGAGCCTCTCCAACAGCCTTGAGCTCCTTCTATTTCTTGGTGGAGCAATGGTACATTGAGTAGAGAAACATGAGCAGCTCATCAATCTAAGGGAAAAAACAACATAAGCCAAATTATTCCATACTGTGACTGTGTATAAACAAAAGTTATTATAGCTTTGTATTTTTCATTACTTTTTATTTTGTTTTTCATTTTTGTTTTAAAGTCAGTTTAGTTTCACTTAATTTCCAGAGTGGATTTGCTCATTTCAGTTTGGTTTTTATTGTTTAAAAATGTTTAGTTTTTATTACTTTCAGTATTAGTTTTAATTATTTTTATTATAATATGGGAGGTATTTGTCAGGGGCAAGATTTAAGAAGTTCAGAATAGGTATTACGATACAAAAACAACACTTTATGAGGGCAGTTGACTCACAGTCATGTAGACATCCCAGTGTCAATAAACACCGAGTGTTTGTTGTGTTGAGAAATTTGACCAAATTGACAAGGACTAATACTAAAAACATTTTCTGTATATTTTTATTTAATTTTAGTTAGTTTGTTAGTGCACAATGTCGTTTCAGATTTCATTTTTTTCAAAAGTCTAGTTTTTATTTTTATTTCAGTTGACTAAAATGTTTTTTTCACACATAGTTTTAGTTTTTAGTTTAGTTTTAGTTAACTATAATAACCTTGGTATAAACAATAGCATATGAGTAGAACATGAATGGGTAGCACAACCATGCTACACAAAAAAATTCCCAAAATGTATTGTTAATTATGTAAACGTACCTCGGTGAAATATATATCTTTAAAAGCATCCTTCAGGCACAGCTCAAGCCTGTGGGCAACACACTGCACCTTGATTATCCATGAAGCTGACTGCTGCTGGAGTTGAGTAAGGACACCATTGGTTTTCCCAAAGTTGAGAGACACACCATCAGCTGCACACAAATACGAAAGCCTTTTTGATTGATTGATATGAAAAACATACCAGAACAAATTATCCAATCAACAAACACATGAATGTGACGAACAAAAACATGAATGAACTACTTACCCAAGTAGTCTGATTCTTGGTGTGGCATTTTCAATGAGCTTGATGCTGACCACCTATTTCTCTGATGTGCCTTTGTTTGTGCTTACATCAAAGTGCACCATCAAGGTGCAGTAGAATGGCTAACACTTTACCAGGGCATGAAGATGGTCTCTCATGGTCATGGATTGTGTGTATTGGCAGTGTCTTTTTTAACATTTGTAGTGTGTGAAATATATGGTGCTGCAAAGTTTTTCTTCACCTGTGTGCAAAGGGCCCTTTCCGTGACTCCTTTTATAGTAGTCCCTACATATGATACACCTGACTTTGGAAACGACACCATTGTCTTTTTCATAGCAGAGCCAGTCATATCCCCAGGAGTCCACTGTATGGGCTCTTGCTGTCCTGGTTTTGGATAGGTCTTTTGATGTCAGCACTGGCTCATCTGTTGGTGTCACAGCCGGGATTATCATTTGGCCTGCCTAGGTTCCTGTCTTTGCCTCTTGTTGTGTCTCTCCCTGTGCTTCTTGTTGCATCTCCATACTCTCCAACTGTCTCTCTCCCTGTGCATCTACTGTCTCTCCTTGTGGCTCTTGTCTCGCCTCCCTGTGTCTCTCGTCTCTCTGTGCCTCTTGGTGTCTGTGCCCTTCTGCCTCCTGTTGTCTCAGTCTTTGTGCATTTCCTTGAGACTGATCGGCCTTACTCTGACTGCAAAACATTGAGGGATATATAAATCAATGGAATTGTCTGGTTTAGTGATATTCTGTATCAATCTAAATAATAGTTATATTGGTTTGTAATATGGTATGCTCACTCACTCATGCACCTTTTCTCTCTCACACAGACACGTACACACTCTGAGAGAGAATTTAGCTAGGCTACCTGCAACCTAGAATATATGGAATATGTCCCAATGTTGCTGTTCAGCAAATAAAATTGGTAGCAGTTTAACGTCAGCTGAAAAATGGATGAAAAAATGAGTTCGACCTGAGTAGACAACCATAGTTGAACCATGCAACTCTAGAACCAACTGTTTTACAAAGTCATCCATTTGCATGCACTTTGCTGCCGAATCTCACAAATGTTTTTCGTTAATTTGCTGCAATCTCTTAAAACGTGGTATTGTGGAGCACCGCATCTTTACCAGAAAAGGCCCACATTTGACTTGGGCCATTTGGGCCACATTTTCTATTTTACATGTGGGCCATTTCAGGCTCACATACATTTTGTCTGGGCCAGAAGAAGGTCAGCAGTGTTGCATCATTGCCTGAAGTGGCCCACTTCCGTATGCTATCTGCGTTAGCGTTAAGTGGTATTAAAAATTTGATTCAGTTAAGCACTAAATAAGCCAGCCATCTATCTATTGATAATAGCTAGCTTGCTTACCTGCATATAGTCCATTGTCTGTTCTTTTCAGTTGCACTCCGTTTTATTGATATTCCAAAATGAATTCAATGTAGCCTGCCAATGTATTACTAGTATACTTGTACATAATACAAGTATTGTATTTAGTGAAGAGTACTTTTCACAGAAAGTCTGAAAGCTATGCCATTTTTCCCATTTTTTCCCTCAGAAATTCTGTTTGTCAGATTTGTTTCTTATATGGCTTACACGTAATTTGCTATTTGGTAAATTTAGCCAAAGTGAAGTGTGTGAATACGTGAGCAAAGATTTCAGTTATTATAATTCAATCCTTTAACACAAATTTTAATACAGTTATTTGTACAATGCTTGAACAAAGCTTCAAAGCACACCTCAAACTGATTTTTATCTATTTCCAACGTCCATTCCTTGTAGGTCATTTAAGAGTTCACTCATTATTGAGAGTGATAATAGATCATATGTTAGCTAGCTAGCTGCATATTCAGACCAAATCAGGTGTTGCTGTGCACTGCTGCAGGGTTGTACGTGGTGGTGTGCAGGGGTGGGTGTGTATTTATTTGTGCTCTAGAAAGTAAGAAAAAAGCATTGATCTGATTCACTGCTTTCTTACCAGCTCCATCTCTTCATTCACTCTCTAGCCTCCTCTCCCTCTTTTTCTCTCATCTTTTTTTACTTTTAACGTTATCAAATGAAGAGAAATGTCCGCCCCGCTCCTCTTGGTGCCTGTTATAATGTGACTGTGGTTTGTAGTAATATACAAGTGCCACAAGATGGTGGTAGCTATATTTGAAGTACCATACAGGACCTGTGCAAGTGTCAGTGACTAAATTTTCCATAACACCAATGCCACAACACTGTAGAGAGCGAACATGTCACCCATCAGACGGAAGTTTGATGTCAAATTCAAAGAGAGAGTTTTGTAATATGCAGAGGAAAAGCTGGAAAAGGAGAGGAAAAGGAGAGGAAAAGGAGCAAAAGCTGCGAGAGATTTTGACACTGACCCGAAAAGAATCAGATACTGGAAAAAACAGAAGCGTGAGCTGCTGTTAGCTGACAAGAGGAGCTGTCTTGAGTTAGCTGGAGGTGGGAGGAAGAAAGTTAGCTTGGAGCTAACGTTAGAGAGACAGCTGATTGATATTTGATATTTGACTGTGCTGTTAACTGGCTATTAATGTTTATATCCAGCGTAACGTTACATAAGAGTTGTTTAGTTTTTAACTGACACTGGCCATATTTCCCCTCCGGTACTTGACCGGTCATACTTCACACAAGTTAAATTGAAATGTTTGTGTAATGTCTCACAATAAAAGTCGGGAAATGAAGGCTTTTAATTTTATTATTAGCATAATGCAGTAACAAAAATTTAACAGAGCAAACGGAAGCAGATCAGAAAACAGGGAAGCTTCGTACTAAAATATGAGCAAATGTACTTATCAAACAAGGGAATTAGGAATAAAGGCCTCTCTCTAATATAAGCCTGCTTCCAATAAAGGCCTGGTACCCCCTGCAGTTGAGGTAAATAAAGGCCCCAGCCACTATTAGAGAAAATACGGTATACCATTTAACCCTGACTTCTCACAAGACAATAAAGTTGGTTGGAGTACATGCAGTAACTTACAATAGTTAGCCAGTGTGATAATTTTGTTTTTTTCTGATAATCATATTGTAACAATTCAGCTCCTTGTCATGCATAACAAAGCACTGTAAATTAGACTAAATAAGAGATTCTGACCTGTTAGTGACTATGAATTTAGTCTGAGCTCATTAATCACGTGGTCGTCAACAAAAACCTCCATAGCTATTTAAATTTGTGACTTTGGTGACTCCTGGTGGTGGTATCAAAACAGACTGAAAACAACACATAGGTTGCACCACTTTTCACTTGCATTGCTCTATTTTTTTCTACAATGAAAAACAAAGAAATTCTACACATAAGGGCATTAAGGTACGGGAACTATTGCTTAAACTGAAAAAAGAAAATGCAAAAACTCAAACCACATGCCTTCAGATTTTCCAGACATATAGTACATGTCTTTAAATTTCAAAAAAAAAGAGAAAAGAAATTAGTACATTTCAGTAATCGTCCTTTTGAGGCAGCCATCTTTGTGCTTCATGCTGCAGGCCTGTTTTTCACAACAGGAGGCTGGGAGCTCACGCTTCAGTCTCAGTGTTTCCATACTGTCAGGTCCCCTCCTCCTCTCACTGGTTTAATCAAGGCTCTCAGGACGGGGGGCTCTGTGACTCTGTTTCCCATTTCTTTCCATGGTTCCTCTTCCGGTTCCTTTCTGCCATCACCAAAGCCGCCACCACAGTGACCAGCACGGTGACAGTGATAACGAGTACGGTGGCGGTCTCTGCGATGCAGAGCTGGCTGTCCACCCAAGCCAGCGAAGCCCCGGCCAGCTGCGGTGGGTCTTGGCACGTCACATTGCGGTAGTCAACAATGTGAAGATGGCGAACGTGCAAGATTTTGCTAAAGACGCGATGCAGCTCACAGTCACAACTCCATGGATTGCCTGGAAGGACAAGAAAAGTTCATGAAAAGGTCAAAAGGAGCTAAAAGTTAGTGTAGGCTCACAAATGTGCAGAGTCAAAAGGTGATCAGAACAGTCAAAAAAGAAGGCAGCATTCACATACAGTAAGTACGTCAATATCCTGAGGTGTAGTGTCCCTCGAAATCAGAAATATACTTTTTATTTCAGTTTTTTCCCATCATTGTATCTGGTTTCCTGCACCTGGCAAATACAGGATATGCATACAACCAACTTTCTGCTATTCTAGCTACTCTACCGTACCACATTCACATTACTCTCAATTCTAGCAGTATGCAACTTTTCAAAGTCATTTCTAAGACATCACATCACTGCATTTAAATATGACTACCAATGGTGATGGTGAAGGTGGAAATGTAAGTACATTTACTCAAGTACAAAATTGACACACAGTTTTGAGATGTAAGACATAGATGTTAATTTACTGCATTAAGATGTAATATGTCACATGATATGATTTAACACAAAATGTTCATGACAATGAGTAAAATTTACAATATACTGCGCAGTACTACTCTGATTTAGCATTGCACTCCTCCACACTCTATGGATTTGACATGGAGAAACTAAGATAAATGGGCTGAAAGCAACATACAGACCAGATCCATTTTTACCAGAACAGTTTCATTTTTCTACAAACAGATTTCTATAATCACATAAAAATCCTCATGACAGTCACTTCTAGTACATATTTGAATGCAGGACTTTTCAGTTTTTTCCAGTATTCTATGTCTAATCCTCATACGACTGAATAATGAAAAAATACATATTTTAAATAAGAGTAGTGCATCTTCACAAGATCAACAACAAAAGTCAAAAACCAAAAGTTAAAAAGGAGGTGATTAAGATAAGAGTATTAGTGACATTAGAGACCTGACAGCTGGATGTGTGTAGCTGTTGTATGTAGGCTGATGAAAGTTTTAAACTTGAGGTGACGCAGGTTGTTTCCCTCCAGAGCCAGAACAGCCAGGCTGTAGAGAGGAGCCAGAGCATCACTCTCTATCTGAGAGATGTTGTTATTATTCAGCTGGAGCACCTGCACAGACAGACAGGTTATAGACAGACAGGTATAGAGACAACCTGGTACATACACAGAGTCATTTCAATAGTATTTTATGCACCTCTAATCCAGGCAGCATATCCAGGCTCCCCTGCTGCACCACAGACAATCTGTTGTTGTGCAGGTAAAGCTGTCTGAGCCTGGAGAGGCCCCTAAACACACCAGGGCCGACCGACACCAACTGGTTATGACTGAGGTCCAGCTTCTCCATGTTGTCCAGATACTCCAAGCTGACAGCAGGAGGAAAGGACAGGGTGAGACACAGAGACAGGCAGGCAGACAGGAAGCTCAATCCACATGTGCTGAATGCTGTTGTCAGTAGCTTCATCTACTGATGGTTCAACTTGCATGGCACAGTGGCCCTGATACACCCATAGCACTCTCATCCAACATGGTGTGTTGGATGAGAGGGTGGATAAATAATAAAGAAGTGGGAGAAGCAGCTGGTTCTGAAAGTATTTTTTACTCACTTGAAATCTGCAACTGTTTTTTCCAGTTTGGTATGATTACTTACTCTGAGACACTATCTACAGGCCCTAGTTTACTTTGCTTACGTACCACACAAATATTCTGCAAAGTGGACCTGGTGTATCACCACCTTGTATCAAATGGATGATGGGTTGTGAAGTGTGATAAACATAAAGTTCCTTTGAAATGTAATTCTACCAAAATCTCATCAACGAAAATAAATTACTTTAAGGGCAAAGACTGTCAACATGAAAAGAAGAGGGCATTACATTTTTATGAGCAAATGTGTGCCAGTCCCTGTTCTGAGGAGGAGCTAGAGGAAGCTGATATCAATATGGAGTATGATGGTGGAAGATGGATAAACTTCTGAGGGCAGACAGACAGACAGCTACCTGTATCCAGATATATGACATAAGTTGTTGTGCTCCAGTCGAAGCTCTCTGAGAGCAGACAGACTGGTGGAGAAGTCGACAGGGAGAGATTTTAACTGGTTCCAGCTCAGATCCAGCTTCTCCAGGAAGGACAACGAGAAAAATGCCTGGAGAGAGAGAAAAACAGACAGACTTTCTTTTTTACATTCCTCCTTCCCTCTTTCCCTCCTTCCTTCACTTCACCTCTCCCTCTTTAATCTTTTATCTGAGCAATCTTTTATCCTCCATTCTTTTTCCCACCATCCATTCCAATTACCTTCTGTTCTTTCATTTAAATTGACATTTCAACTGCGTTCATAAAATACGGTGGCACTTCAAGCCGCACTTAACTAAACTTTTTGAATCTTGGTCATTTTTAACGGTATATTTTAATCAGATGAAGGATTTTAGAGAAACAAACAGAGCAAATAGCAGTTAATCCACAGTTCACATACGTGCTGAACCGTGGGGGGCGACCCGTAGGGATCACAGATCAACTACGTTCCGTTACACAACTACCGAACAGTGTCACAGAAACATTGATTTTTATCGTGAAACTGCTTTAGTCAGTGTTTTTACTGGTTTTAGTCACCGGGCCTGTTTGTTTTGGAGAGGAGACCTCTGCAGGTAATTCAGCTCCTGGTAAAAATCTGCTGAACAATGATGGAATCCTAACTGAGAGAAGCTGGTTAACAATTAAGACAACAACTCCCATGATCGCACGCTACTTCACAATGTCATCAAACTCCGTCTTTGTAATAGTTTGATTGAGAGACCCCTAGCAGCAGAAATGACATATGCGTTTAGTATAACATGTTTACAGTACAATTTTAAAAAGAGACAAACATAAATTTTCCTCAGAAGATTTTGCCTTCTATAGTTCTCCATCCCTCCATCCTTACCTGTGGTTGGATTTCTTGTATCTGGCTGTGGGTGAGCACCAGCACCCGCAGGGACCACAGTCCAGTGAAGGCTCGGGTGCCAATCTCACTCAGATTGTTTCCTCCCAGCTCCAGCAGCCATGTGCCGTGTGGGAGGCCTCTGGGAACGTGCTCGAACCCACGGGCACGACAGTCCACTAGTTCAGCATGCTCATAACAAATGCACTCGTGTGGACACAACCGCAAGCACTCAACCGATGGAAAAAGGAATGGGGGGGAATAAAAGGCAAGAAGGAGGAAGAATAGGACAGGGAAAATGAGACACATACTTCCTCGGACAGCAGGAGGAGTGAGGGTAGCTTGCTCGGAGGAGCAGTCAGCAAGTCAGCGTTGAGGAAACTGGAAATCAAAAAGCAAGAAGAGTATAATTTTTAGTTAACATTTAAATAGTTGATCTGATAAAGGTTTGGTGGATCTAATACGTGATTAAAGCTGTATTTAAGTTTGGGTTTTTTTTGGCCACTTGTGGGCAGCAGAACAAACTGAAAACACAACATTTGTTCATTAAGGTAAATGTATTTGCAAACAATTACATATTTACATGTCAAGTAGACACATAACAAACTTAACATTCATTTGGAGTTGAGTTTCTGGCCATCTGATGAATGTCCAATATTCACTCTCCTTTTAGCTCTATTTTGGTCTCCACCAACTCCTGAGGAAAATATCTGGCTCTTTATCTGCTAAATGCTCCACTATGTTCACCAGCTGGTTGCTGAATTTCTCTGTGTGCAATTTGGTAGCTTACAGTGTATGGAAGCAAATAAGGGTCATTAATATTTTAAGCTTGTGAAATGGTTTGTGAATGTGTAATAAAGTTTTGCAACTGTAGAAATATTTTGTGCATGTGTGAAAAGGTTTTGTGCACACAGATATAATTTGCATGTGTTATAATGTTTTGTAGCTGTAAAAATATTTTGTGTATATGTGATTAAAATTCATGCAGGAATATTTTCAACAGTGAGGTTTCACAAAGTCTGAGAGACGGTCACACAAATTTCCCACTTGTGTGTACAAAAGTGAAATTACATGAGAGATGGACACACACATTCGCTACCTTTGTGTGCAACACTGAAGTTACAAGCTACAAATTACGAGTTACGAGTAGGAATTTTCACCGTTTTTACAGCAAACGTAGAGTCAATCTGTCCAATCAGAGGGCAGGTGGTTCCGTTGCGTTCATCCCGCCGCAGGTCCTGAATTTTAAGATGGGCGATGGTGCGGGCTCTCTTGTGACCCAGGTGGGTTTAATTGTACTTGAGGATGCTGTAGATAATAATGGTAAACATTTGATGTGTTGTGTATTTAGCTTGCAGTTAGTTTGCTGTTATTGTAAGGCAACAAAATTGTCCAAATGCATATTTTCAAGTTCAGGAAGGCTGCTTTATGTACCCAAAATAGAACAGTAATGTAGCTTTAGGATGTTAGCAAATGTCCACTAGACTTACCGAAGCAGCATCAACACTGGCGAGGAACTTTTCAAGCTGAAGGCAAACCAAGAATAAAGACGTACCGTAATTATACATAGTTAGACATGAACACTGGCCCACCTCTTTGTATTTACAATTTTGTGGATTTAGGACAGTCAAGCTCCTGTGGGATTATAGAAGATTCATTGTAAATTTGATGATAGTATCAGGTTCATATTGACTATTAGCCTCATGGCTGTATACAGAGAACTGGATACAGCGTTGGGCGTGGGACTCCGGTCATTTCTATGAATGTGGTGTATGAAGCCAAAAAGGTTTGACTTCCCGGCTCTTCCGGGATCATTGGGCCTATAGCATGGATGTATAAAGAGAACTGGATACAGCGTCGGAGGCGGGGTCCCGTTCATTCCTATGAAAGTTGCTCAGTGGCGCATGAAGCAAAAAAAATCGACTTCTGGGTATGAAAGTGGCTAACTTGAATGGGGATAAAACTATTCAATCATGCGGCTCTTCTAGGCTTTTGAAATGTGATCGGGCCGAACAGATTTAATTCTGATAGTGAGACAAGTCATTTCGCGGGGGTTGTGACGCTCAAAGAAATGTATCCGCTGATTTACAGACGTCTCTTTCACAATGTAAGTCTATGGGGAAAGGTCTTTTTGCTTCAAAGCCTGGCACTCTTCCTGTATCCAGTTCTCTTTATACATCCATGGCCCATAGAGCAAGTGCACTAGCATTTCCTTTAACCCTGCCTCCCAACTGTTAAGGTTGGGAACAGCTCAAACATAAGAGGTTGGCTCATTCACATGAACAACAGTTTGCATGCTCGTAGCACCACGTGTTCATGAGCTTGCTTGCTTGTACCATGGCTCATACTAGTAGCCACAGCAGCTAGTATTTGTTTATTAGGCAGCAGCACTGCCTAAATTATGTTAATTTAATAATCAATCTTTATGTACTATGTCAGATGTATTGCTAATGTCCATGCAAATTGATAATAAAGCCTAATATTGCACAAAGTTAATGTGTATTAACGTAATATTGTGCTTTATTACAAGGTAATGGTTGTCCGGTCTAAACTCTTTAGCGTTTGTGTGCAATGGAAGCGGATAGATGCCATGAAGGAAAAACCCACTTCTCAACTGGCCAGCTGGCTATCTTCTCTCTTCATGGGTTGTCTTTGACATTATATGTTAATTATGTGGTAACACGATCGGCGTGATTCCTCTTTACCATTACTGATGCTAGATGGTTAATACATAGATTATACTTGAAAGTTTGGTGGCCAACTGTATGTTTCACTTTTGCTATGTAATGCTTTACTAATCCCGGACATCCATGTGTAACAGTACTGCATGCCCAAATATCAATTTGCACAGTCGCATGTGTAGACTCATGTTTTAAATGTGATTGACAAGCCTAACAATGTAGATCATGCATTTTATTTAATATTATAATAATCTGTCTTTGTCAGTTTGTTTCCCAATATTGTCACTCTCATTGTTTTGTTAAATGCTGATTATTTTTCTCTTTTTTCACTGACATCCCAAAGCTTGGTGGCGTGCAGTTATCAACAGCTCACCCATGCATCCATCAAATGAATTTATCTGAGTCTCTAAAGTGGCTGGGCAATATGTGAAAACATAAATCTCACAATGATTACCTACCTTCTGGTAAAACTGTGTACATCTATAATGTGTGATAAGAATCTCCAAAACAAGTACAATGGGTAACAATCTTTACTGATTTTACCTCTCAGTACATGTATGTTCCAAAGTAGTGGTGATGTCATAAATTATGCTCATATCTACACTTATAAAACTCAAACACAAGATAAACTTCCCCCCTTCAGCAGTTGAAATTAAAAACAGCCTTCTAGTGTCAAACTCTGCACATACATCATTCTGCACAATGAAGCTCAAACATCTTATGGAGACAACAAGAAAAATAACAACACTTTTGTCTTTTCAAAAATATTCTGTACTCATTTTCTGACATTGGGGAATAAAGAGAACAGACACACCACCAGTTGGTGAGGCTGGGGAAGATGAGTGGAGGCAAGGGAGGAGAGGCAGGAGGAAATAAAGGAAGAACACAGAACATGAATAAACAGAGTGATGAACACATATTTAAAAATTGAAAATATATATAATTACACTACACACAAGAGGTGGAGACATATCCTCACACAAAGAGGACTGCCCTGTCATATTTACAAGTTCTTTTATTGATGAAAATACACATCCTGTTGAGGCTACAAGCTGGTATGGACAACTGGGACCAAATTTATACAAAGAAAACTTGAAATACAAACTTTACTCACTTTGGATCATAGAGACTGTGTGATGCTACTTAAAAAAAATAAATTTCCCCAATTGGTGAAATGAACTCCATCTTGCAGAAATATGCCAGGGCAGTGAAACTTTATGCAAGGACGCCTTACACTGTCTCCACCCAAATCCCTGACAAATGTGGCCATCACTCTGTTCACCCACATTCTGGCCTTGTTGAGCTTTCCTGGACCTGCTTTCCTCCAGTGATGTCACTCATTGATGGAAGATAGGATAGTTGTCATGGAGGAGCAGCAGGTCCTGCTTCATCGTAGTGACAAGCTCCACACCTTTGATGTTGCCAAAGTTGTTGCCGCCACAGTGGATGAGCAGAACATCTGGAATTGTTCTTCCTTTCAGGGACTGATAGAAAAAGGGGAGAAGGTTCATCCATCTCAGACCACCTCAACCAAACCACCACACACAGCCATCCAGCCCGAGGTTGCTCCCAGTGGTGTGTCTGTCTTTCTTCCTCATCTCAAATCAAACAAACAGAAACAGAGCAACAGTATGTAATAAGGCTGAATGATTGGTTTGCCTTGATTGACAAGTTGCTTGCCAATGTTGATGCTGCTAGGGGACATTGGCTAACATCCTAAAGCTATATTACTGTTTTATTCTGGGTACATAATGCAGTGTTCCTGAACTTGAAAATATGCATTTGGACAACTGCATTGCTTTACAATCACAACTAAGTGCAAGCTAAATACGCAACACATTAAATGTTTACCATTATTATCTGCAGCATCCTCAAGTACAATTAAACCAACCTGGGTCACAGGAGAGCCCGCACCATCGTCCATCTCAAAAATCAGGACGTGCAGGGGGATGAACGCAACGGAACCACACTGCCCTCTGATTGGACAGATTGACTCTACGGATTCAACTGTAAAAACAGTCAAAATTCGTACTCGTAACTCGTAGTTTCTAGCTTGTATCTTCACTGTCCTACACACAGGTAGGAAATTTGTGTGTCCGTCTCTCAGACTTTGTGAAACCTCACAGTTATATTGTGCAATATTCCTGTACAAATTTTAATTACACATACACAAAACATTTCTAAAGCCACAAAACATTTTTACATGTGCAAATGATATCTGTGTGCACAAAACTTTTTCACACATGCACAAAATATTTCTACAGTTGCAAACCATTTCACAAGCTCAAAATATTAATGACTGTTATTTGCTTCCATAACAGTTTTTAGCTGAAAGCAGCTGCCTACTCTGGAAATTGTGACTGGAAACAAGAGGATGGAATTTGGGGGCTGAAACACCAAAACAATGAGCTAAGAGAGTCAAAATAGCTCTGCACAGATAGAAAGGACCTGCGTTGTTGGGTGACAAGCAACCTCTGTTACATTACACATAGTAATTTTATCAATTGTAATAAGAGATTATTGACCAGTGGAGCTTTAAAGTTTAAGTCAGACTAAATTTTTCATCTGTGGTTTGATGTGTTTCTGTAGATGTTGAAGTGTCTTCCTTCACTTCAGGAGGGACTTGATTAGTGACATCATTATACTGTGGTACTTTGTTGACATCAGTGGTGACGGTAATAGTAAGTAGACAGTAGTATATTATTGTTATTATCATTATTATTATTATTAGTTTTTTCTTTTATTCTGTTATCTTTGAGTTTTTTTGGCAACACACACCACAACAGCATTTCCAATTTCTCGAAAATAATTTCTTCGCTTTGTCCCTTAGAATGGCCCTACAAGCACACATGATGTCTACACATGCCTGCATTAGAAGAAAAAGTTCATCATTACATAACCAACTTTTTTCAGATCTTTCTTGTATTTGTTACTCTTGTTTTTGACACAGGATTTTCATCAGATTTTTCCTGCCTTTCCAATCCAAATGTACTTTAAGTACATAATCACAGTCATTAAAAGCAGAGCAGAAGAAGGGATTAAATTCAGCCTGACGACACGCATTTCACACACACACGCACACACATGCACAGTGACATAGTATAAAAGCAATACAGCATTTATTTCTTATTGACTGGAAAGCAGCCAAAACTTCATAACACAGTCAATACAAATGCATAAATAATAAATAAAATAATAATAAAAAAAAAATGTGTTACATAAAAGACAATATATTTGTTCCTGATAATACATTTTTCACACTCATAAAACTGGAGGAAAACCAAACAGACTGTGAAAATTATTACATGTATATGTGCGATTTTTTTTAAGAGAAAAACTGCAACTAACTACAATTACAATCCAAATCACAAAGAGTAAAACCCAACTGAAACAAAAATCATTTGGTCTGATTCCATCTCTGATGTCTCAGCCTGCTGTTTCCAAACTCCTGACTCACCTCCTCTACTGATGAAGAACCCAGACGTCTCCATCCTGGATCACAAACCTCTACATGTCCTCTGACTTCATGGGATGACAGCTACACAAAGACAGATTGGGGGTTGATGGACAGAGAGAAAAACAAAGACAGAGTGATGATGGCGATGATGATGATGTTGGGAGACTCTCAGTGCGGTCAGCTGTGTCAGTAATCCTCTAATCCCTCTCCAATCACCAAATGTTTCCTCTCATCCCCTGAACTCTGGCAGCTTGTCTTGTTTTCATCTGCTTTCAGTCTCTGTCCCCCTCCCTCTCATTTCCTGTTAATACCACCAGGGAGACTTGGTGTCCTTCCATCCGTCTGTTTCACTGACTTTAATATTATATACAGACTGTTAGCATCTTGTTGAGTTAATCTCCTGGCCCTGTCTTATAGAGGGGCTCCATATCAAAATTTTCTTTTAAGACCATAATATTTTAATTCATGGTGTGCCCACATTGTCCATTTTCACTTCAATTCAGCTTTATTCAGCTTTAACAACACTATTTATTCCTGAGAGGGCAACTGTATACACAATACTTGGGAAAAGAAAGGAAAAACACTCAAAATCACAAAACAGTCAAATGCTGAGATTAAAAACTATCAATAACAGAGGTGATATTGTTCCCAACTTTGCTTAATTAAGCAATTAAGCATTGCTTGATTCTCGTGCTCTCACAAATAATAAATAACGCTACAGATTCTTCTTCATTCTATTTGTTGTTGTTTTTCTATAGACTTATCACTATTCAAATGATTTAATGTCATGAATGCAGACACTCCGACACAGTAGGTGGCGTAACAATACTTCTGACGTTGGTTTGCGACCCGCCAATAAACACAGAAGAAGAAGAAAACGAAGTGCGGAAGTGGTGGTTGTTTTGGGCACTGTGCCATCCACGCACAGTACACAGTAGTACATGGAAAAGACATGGAAAATGAGCAGTCTCCTCTGTTTTTGTAATGTTGGCCGTGACATGAAGTCTTTTTCAGGGAGTGTGTGATGTTAACGGAGCCTGAAGAGAGGAGACGTCAGTGACGCAGTCCTGCTAACTTTCAGCTAGCTTTAACTGCAGAGGAAGGTATGTTGTCCAAGTTTTAACCACATGACTGCATAAATAAACCGTGACAACACCTCCTTTACCATCAATATAATGAATTTAAATTAAAATATCTTTGTAAGCAGTGGTTCAGTTCTTGTTGTAGTTGGATAAAACGAGAGAACTGCTTCTACCTGCAGTCTAGCTCAGCTTTGTATTGAACCTTCGGAAGTATCTTTCTCTCTTTTATTAACACTTCATTCACATGTAGTTTCCCAAAGCTACTCTCTTGATAAAAGAGCTAACATTTCATTTCACAACTTCAAAGGTGGACTTGAAGTCACGGGTTTTCATTTTGACTGCATTAATACTGCATTTATACTGTATATTTCAACTAATATTTATTTATTTATACTATTCTTGCTTTTTAAGATATTTATAGATCCCATTTCTCAGCTTTATTATTTACACTGTTGTAGTATGATGCACTTTTTCCACATATTTATTATCTTTATTATCTCTCTCTTTTTTTATATATGTTATTGTTCTATATTGTAGTATGATGCACATAGTTGACATATTTCTTATTTTCTATCCGTTGTTATGATTTCTTTATGCTTAGAAATGAAATGAAATAAAGGCTGATATTCAAAGTTTGATAGAACTTAAACCTTTATTGAGGCGACATTACAACCTTCATTATTCCATATGTACATATTAGAACTGTGGTGAACATGCCCAATTTCAAGAAGAAAAAGAGGAAAAAGTTATTTAAACATTAATGAATATACAATTGAATTTCAGTATTCCATTAAAGAAAAATCACAAAAATGTTTGTGTATGCTGTCAGTTATAGTTCTTAGAAAGAAAGGAAATATACAAAGAAAGAAACAAAATCTTTCTTTCTTATTAAATTCTTATAAAGGAAACAAAAGGAATCAGCAAGTCAGACTTTTAAAAAAAAATGGAAATCGGAATCAACCAAGAAATTTGCAATCAGTGAATCTCTAATTAGAATCAGGACAGGTTCACAATTTTTCAAGAATGTCTTATAACAACAGTCAGGTGTCCATATGAACCGTGAAAGAGGTTTTCCTCACTGTAATCATTCCTCCTGTTCATACTGGCCATACTGGGCGCCAAAATCCACAGTTGATCTAAATGAAGCTTCAGCAGTCTGAGTTAGTCATATCAAGTGGATATCTGCCACATTTACAGTCTTTTTAGACAGCGTTTCCCTGTTGAGCTGTGGTGGAAGTATAGTAACAAAAAGAGGAAGTTTGGCACTAAAAAGACATTGAAAGATATCTACTTGATTTGACTCATTTGGATGCCTGAAGCTTCATATTAGCTTCAGATAAACTTTTAAATACATTTTTGCACAGACTGTGGATTTTGTCCCCAATCACTTCCATTGTAAGTGCATTATGAAGGGATCTTCTAATGGTCAGTATGAACAGGAGGAATGATTACAGCAAGAAAAACCTAATTCAATGTTTATTTGGGCTTGAAAAATTGTGAACCCGTCCTTTAACCTTTACCTAGGGGCCACTGTGACCTCCATTTGTCCATATGTACATATCAGAATCAATAGTTTTTGTTAATAATAAATATATCCTATCTTCATAATTTTGCACAAAAAGACTTTTGGAAGTCTACAGAAGAACAATTGAAGATTTGTAATGTTTATATCATTTTTAATATATTTTAAAAGAAAAGAGCAGGAAACATTTAGGTTTCAGGTTCTGACATTCATTCATTTGACTGTTTGTTTCTCCCCCATCACTGACTCTGCTGAATAGTTAGCAGCCATACCAGCACTAGATGTTTGAAGAAATACAATGTCATATAGCATATATAATTAAATGTTTAAACTAGCAATTACAGTAATAATCAATCACTTTAAAATATGTTACTTACTTAGCTACAAAGCTACTCAGGTATGTCAAATACATTTCTATAGGAAATGCATATGGGTCATTTTTGAGGCACTTATGGGAAGTTGGGTTGATGATGAAACAAAAACTTATAAAATTGTAAAATTTTGATTGTAAAACTTGACTGCATAGTCCCAGTTTGTCTCTCTCATGCGTTAACATGACATTCAGGATAACATGACAATCCTCAAAGACTCTTCTGTTAATCTGGATGAAAAAAGTTCAGTCTGCTGCACAATGAAGAATATTTTTACCCCATTGCTCAAGTTGCAACTCTGTTTCCTGACCCAAACAAAGATGGTAGCTGGAAAGTCAATTTGTACAACGTAAATCTTAAGTTTTAAGTTTTGCTATCTTTGTCTATTCTAAAGTTATTTTCCATTCTTATTTAATATTTCATTCATATATTCAATTAGTGTTTTAAACAACTTTATGTGTTTTCTAAAATATCATCAGAGATTTATCTGTCAGACTAACTGATGCTTCACCTCTCGACTTAAATATAATAATAAATGAGAGACAAGACCGGGGCGACTGTTTGCCATGTCTCCAGTGGATTTCACTATTTGTCCACTTGCACTTAAGAGTAACATGTAGTTGTGTTGTGGTTGTGCAGCAGCCATGGCGGAGGCCGGAGCCCACCTGACCTCCACAGCTGTGAACGAGCAGCCGTCAGTGTTTGAGGTCCTGGCACAGGAGTCTCTGATGGAGGCGGTCAAACCTGCACTGAGACACGCCGTGAAGGTAAGCGCTACACCTTCACCATTGAAGTGACTGTTCGCTAAACCCCTCCTCCAAACAATGATTGTTCAATCATAGCTTAGCAACTGTAACTAGGCATGGCAGGCCTGTCAAGCTTTGCAGTTCTCCTCATGTTGAAGTGTTGTACATGGAACTTGAAGGGTGGTGTCTATTTAAACAAAAGAGCTCAATTGTAAGGAGTAAATTATACAGTATGTTTATCTGCTGTAAACATTAGCAATAGCATGTCTGGCTATTTGGTGTGGGGAAGTTTACGCCCTAGTAACTCCAGCCAAACTTGCGTTAGATAGCGTTTCATTTGCCAAACTCATTTCCTCATCCTCAATTAAAAAAATATATGTACTTATATTAAACATATGTATGTCAAAGTATATGTCTAATCACCTTTTTGCTAGTATATTTTTCTATAGAAAGCATCCAAAATTGTGTTAAAACAAACTACATTTGATTTAAGTTTTATGTATTCTACTGTACTATGATACTGTGGCTAACAACAACGTGTCTACATGGACAGTCAGATGATGAGGATGCTAACGTTTAGTCTGGGACACGCAGCTTTAGCTTCAGTCTTTTCGCACAATATCATAAAGCCATCAAGTGCGTATTTATCTTTTTACAGGGTTCTTATATTTCTTATTAAAACAAATAAACTGGAAGCGTTAGCTTGCGCTAGCAGGCTACAGCTAAAATCTGTTAGCGACAGTCAGCATTTCAGCCAACAAAATCCTTCATTGTCAGCTAGAAATGACGAGCTACTCGTGCTAACTTCTGTCTGACATCAAGGATTGTGACAAAAATGTCAACTCATTTCATCTGCTGCTGTTCTCAACGTAAACTGCACATGTGCAGCATTTGAAGGAAAAGCTTTGCAACAGTAACTAACTGACAGTATCAGTCAAAAATACTGTAAAGCTTGTCAGTGTGCTTGTTTTTACTTTTGAGAATGTTTTGTCATTGCGTAAAGCAGTTTAAACTACATTCGTATAAAATTCTTCTTCACAAATAAACTTCAACCTTGGCTTTAATCTTTTACCTTCTCAGGTTCTGGCAGAGTCCAACCCGTCCCGCTTTGGCTTTCTGTGGCGACGCTTTGATGAGCTCTACCTGCTGCTGGACCTCCTTCTCCAGAACCACTTCCTGTCTCACTGTAGCGCCTCCTTCTCTGAGAACTTCTACGGCCTGAAGAGAGTGTCAGGCGGTCGAGGACTTCCTCTTCACCTGGGGTTGCACAGGAAGTCACACTGGCGCTCTCTTCTTTTTCTATGCGTGATGCCGTACCTGCGGGCCAAGCTGGAGGCCACGCTGGCCCGGCAGAGGGACGAGGAGGACTTCTCCATCCGGCTGGCGCAGACCAGGAGCCAGAGGCTGTACCGGGCGGCCGTGGCGGCGTACCCATACGTCAGCTCAGCCTGGCAGGCCTGGGTCTTCTGCCAGCAGCTGCTCTTCGTCTTCGGAGTCGCCAAGACCCACAGTCCCCTGCTATGGCTGGCCAGGGTCAGACTGGCACGACTTAATGCTCAAGATATCAGAGACATGGAGCTGAAAACCAGCAGAACTGGCAGCCCAGCTGGTGGGAGGTACATCTCAATTTCAAACAATTCTAAATGTCTGTCTGTTATTAATGTTAAAACAATAGTTTATCCAAAATGTCAAACAGCTGTAACATTTCAGTATCCATCTGCAAATGTACAATAGACTGATGCCCTGCTTTCAGTCTCACAGGAAGCACTCTTTTGTCCTTGATCAGTACTTAAGTTTATAGATGATAATGGTTGGTGTTGGGTCATGGTTTGTTTAGAGTCTGCCATCCTACTGAAGGAGGCCAGATTTGTATGTAACCAGAAAGCAAAGCCGACCTAAAAGACTGAATTCAGGGCAAAAAAAACCTAACACTTTAGTCCCAAACAGTCAGAAAATGCTCACAACTTGAAAACACATTTTTATCCTTCACTGCAATAACTAAAACCAACAGCTGCCTGGAAGGAAGAAAAGCAGTTTAGAAACTAACTGTGTGCTTTGGAAAATAGTGAGCAGGAATTGGAAGTGTACATGATTTGTACTCATTGGGCTCAGACATGCAAATTCACTGGCACTGCCAGTTTTTAAATCTGCCAGCTGAATCAGAAGTCCTGGGCAGAGAAACTGACATGATGTCAGATGTGCCCCTGAGCAAGGCACTGTTAGGAACACTGTTGTCCAGGCTAACAGAGCACCATGTTTGCACTGCAACGTATTGTGCAGAGAGACTCAAAAACATTTATATACTTGTGCAGATTTGTACTAAAGTGACTAATTAAAGAGAAATTATACTATTCGTGTAGTTGTCCTTTCTGCACAGGGGGAAAATCAGTTAAGAAATATCAAAAATATCAAGCTGAAATCAATTAAAATGAAAATAAACAATTAACATATACATTTCAGTAGTTTTTAGGAAAATTCTTTCACTCTGACATTTTTTAGCATCTTACTAAAGTAGCATAGTTAGCATAGTTTTATATAACTATTCACTCTTTATGTCTGCTACTGTTTGGTTGTATGGAGAGATTTAGGTTAAGAATATGAAACTCTTGTTGAACAAGGCTTGATGTCAGACAAAGACCTTAAATCCTTCACCCACAATGCATTGTTCTTCTTTTTGCAGCCTGGTGCAGAGAGCGTGGTGGTTGATGTCACAAGCAGCGAGGGGTGCAGCCGTCTCCCTCTCCACCTCCCTCTCTCTGGGTGTCTTCTTCCTGCAGTTCCTGGAGTGGTGGTACTCCTCTGAAAACCAGAGCACCGTGAAGACCTTGACCTCCCTGCCCGCACCCCCACCCCCCCTCCACCTGCAACAGGAGGAGAGCTGCTGGGATTCTCCGTCTATCTCCTCCGATCACAGCGAAGACGCTCAGCTCGGCGCGGCCCGGCCCGACCCAGACAGCAGCAACTGTCCGCTGTGCCAGAGGCTTCGTACAAACGCCACGGTGCTGTCCACCTCCGGCTTCGTCTTCTGTTACCGCTGCATCTACACGTATGTGAAAGCCAACCGCCGCTGCCCAGTCACCGGCTACCCCACCGAACTGCAACACCTCATCAAGATCTACTCGCCAGAGAGCTAGACCACATGTTCAACTGTGACCACATATTCAGGTTCAGCTCCAGCATGTTTGGAGGATCTTTTTCAGAAACCAGTGGCCTTGTTTTTAAAAAGTGAAACTCTCAGCTGGTTCAGGAGCTGCAGCTTTTTCTAATATTGAAATATTTCTGTTGGAAAAGCACAGTGTGATTTTTTTTTTTTTAGCCATTCTAGCAGCGTGGCTCTAGAGATGGAAATGTCGGTCTGTTAGTCCGTCAGTTCTCCACTTTGCTTCAGACTGAAATATCTCACCAACTACTGGTTGAAGTAGAAGGTTTGTACAGACATTCATGTCCCCTGATGCTGCCTCTGGTGCCTCCAGCAGCTCACGATTTTAGTTTGTCCAACACTTTGGTTTATGTCCAAATACCTGCAAAACTAATGACATTCCCATCAGCCTCAACTGTACTTTTATTGCTAATTAGAAAATGTTAGCATGCTAACATGTGAACATGGTAAACATTATACTTGCTGCTACCTGCTTAGCATCAGCATGTTAGCATTTAGCAGAAAGCACCACTGTGCCTAATGGCTGTAGACATGTTCTTTTGTATTGACTTCACAGACTCACGGTTTTTGATCAATTGTACAGTGATACAAGCTAATTTAGATGTGATGCTAAAATTCTATTTCAGCTCACATTACATTGAATATTTTAAAAATCTGTATTAAATAGATTCCTCAGTGGTATTAGGGTATTGATTTTTTGAAACTACTGTAACAGTACAAATGCTGCCTTTGGTGTATATAAGGGGAGTTACCTTTTGCATTGGCTGGGAGCAGTTGCAACCAGGGACACTCCAAGAAGTAGGCAAGAAATAGTGCAGCACGTATGCTCCTGTGAAATTTTCATTTTTGTACAAATTAAATAAAGTTATATTGTTTAAGTGTTAATTACTGAGCTTTAGAGGTGCCCTTAGGTGTTACCTTTGAACAGAGCCACGCTAGCTGTTCCCACCTGTTTTCAGTCTTTATGCTAAGCTAAGCTAATCGGCTGCTGGCTTGAGCAAGTGAATCAGCATATTTCCCAAAATGTCGACCCTATAAGAATATTTAGCTGAATTTCACATCGTGTGTGGAATAGGAGAAAAACTATCGTTATGAGTAATGGGAAATGTAACAGGCAGTCAGTGAATTGCTTTATTGAGTTTCCAGACAAGTTTAACAACAGGCCCACTTAAAAAAACAACAAAGAAACAGATAATCAGGATCAACGTCACAACATTACAGTGAGAGTAATAAAAAAAAAGGGCTTCATTAAAATGTCCACAAACCCCTGAAATAAAACAGAGTGTGAAGAATCATAAAGAGTCACCTTCCCTTTTTAAGCTCCTGGCTGCAGCCGAACCAACACAATTCATCAACAAGAAATCAGGACAAGAAGAAAAACGGGGCTGAAACAAGTATCATCATCATTATCAATAATAGTCACAGTAATAGATTGCTCGAATAGCGTGTATTGCACATGTGTACACATATATGCACTTTATATACATGTGAGTCAGCAAGAACTAGACACATGTTGTATTGTTGCAACAGGAAAGATTGGAAAAAAAAGAAAAGAAAAACGACAGCACGGACAGAGAAGAATCAGGAATGTGCTTGTGATCAGTTCCAACAAAACGGCGTTTCGAATTTTCAGTCACGAGCCGGACGAGAGAAGGGTAACACAGCGAACGACTCTCCTCGAAAACAGGAGGAGGTAAAAGAGAGAGAGGAGGTGACAGTCACACTGATACTGAACCTCCTCTGTCCCACTCAAAAGTCCAAAAATACCCAGAAAGACCCCTCCCCAACGCATCATAGCAGGACACTACATTTACACCACAGTATCAAACATATCAAGAAATATACAGTATTAAGTCATATAGCAAAATAGTCTTGAGTGTGTGTGAAAGTGTGCATTCCACCTCAGTGTGTGTGTGGGTGGGAGCAACAGTAAAGCTCTGGACTGCGACGGCGAGGTTTTTGTCACCCTGACGACACAAACCATCAAACTCTGTCAATACTGTCAATATTGTATTGTTAAGAGTTTTTAATGTACACGATATAAACTCTGCTGGTGCCCCTTCTTTTCAGTAGGCCTCAGGACCAGAGCCCAGACGGCCATGGTGGCCCCTCTGTAACGCAGAACTCCAGTCAGTCTCAGGACAAACCGACCAATAACAGCCTCTTAAAGCTTCAGTCCGCTATCTGTGCTTCTGTGTGCCCACTGGTAGCTGTGCAAAATCAAGCGACCACCACCACGTAAAGGATAACTTTGTTTGCTACAGCTTGGGTGTTATTTTTGTAATATTAGCCATCATTTCTTATTACACCATTGTACCCACCAAAGTAACTGCTGAAATCTCAGAGCACAGCAGCATCGCTACAGCTTTTTTTAAATGATCTTTCCTTAAAGGCGTTTGCAGTGTTGCAGTTGTGTGAGGAAAGGTGCGGGGGTGGAAGGGGTTTCAGACGCTGTTTGACGATCCAATGAGCACTTGAGTTGAAACCTACAGACGCCTCGAGTCCAATAGGGCAAGAAACATGAGCGATCAGACAAGTCAGGTTGTAAACAAGCCAACAGTTAAGGCAGATTATCTAAATTATTGGTTTAGATCATCTGGGCATGGCAAGCCATGTTGCCTTCAAGTTCCCATCAAGTACAGCACATCATAGAGACTCAGAAACCAACTAGTGCTCCTGTAACTCGAAGACTATCTGGCTCCAGGTATTCTGTATGTCAGTTAATTTTGGCAATATGATGAAACATAACTTTATTTAGGAAAAAGCACCATGTGAGCACAATACAAACTATGATGATAAAGGTGTTAGAACCAGGTTTCGACACAGACAGGGCCATAAAATGACAGCATGATGCATAACCCAGTTGATATTGTACTCAAGTGGTGCAAATTCACAAACAAGTTAGCAAATCAAATCACCAAAAAGCAACTGAGACAGTGAACCTTGGGCTTTTGGAGCCCCTAGAGATCTCTGGTTCCAGAGGGGTCACCAGATAAATCTGTGTGATAATAGACAAGTTAGAAATTAACAAAAACAAGGAATTAAAGATTGTTCTCAAATCTTTGCTTTTTATTGTGAAATATTGGATCATTTCAGACCTCTAATGATGATTCAAGTGAAACAATCTGAAAATCACTCTTTGGTTGAACTGCTTGCAACTCATAGACATATTAAACCTACGAATGGATGTAAACATACTTAGCTTCTCTTTAAAGGGTCACAAGCCAAAAAAAGGTTTGGGAACAAATAATGTAGCACTTAATTTGGCAGGGAACGTTCTCATTATGTCAATTATCCCTCATTGTGCAGGAAAACAGTGTGCACAGCTACGGCAAATACAGTAAGTCTACATTGAACTGGGAAGTTGGTTTTGTAAACTGATGGATGTTTACTACAGACAATGGATATTCACTTAACAGTTTTTTTCTTTCAAATAAACTGTGGGGTTCGATAGTCTAACTACTTGTGTTTCTTGACCTGGAGAACTCTTTTTTTTTTCTTGCATTCTGAGATCTCAATTATTAACTTGGTGAGTACAGTGTTCTTATTACCTGTGGGAATGATGGCCAAAACTACAAAAAATAAGGCCCAAGTTGTAATAAAACCAGAATATATTTTAAGCTGCAGTTCCTCTCATGGCCACTAGATGCTGCCCAAATGACTGTGAAAACATCACAGTCTTCACCAAAAATAATCTGAATTCATTACTTGTTGGTGGTAAATTTTAAAAAATATTGAGAGAATATTAAGGCATTTTTAAATGGGGTATAAATTGCATGATGGACAGGTTTCTCAGCTGTGGTAGTTGCCGCTTGCTGGTCCCACCACAGCTGTTTGTTTTGTTCCTTTGTGCCTGCAGGAACTCCACTTGAGCTCAGCCGTCAACTCTACCACACCATCCAACACTACCATCTGTGATGGATCGTTTTTGTCTGTTTTAGACATCTTGAGTTACCAATCTGTCTTAATTCCACCATTAAACCCCCCCAACGCAAGCCGCTGCCATTACTGACTACAGCTTTAATGGATAAAATGGCCTAAGTGTTTACATTAATAC
This sequence comes from Thunnus albacares, assembly GCF_914725855.1. Lineage (NCBI taxonomy): Eukaryota > Metazoa > Chordata > Actinopteri > Scombriformes > Scombridae > Thunnus > Thunnus albacares. The sequence continues at coordinate 4,683,653 of NC_058122.1, read as the reverse complement.
AGAAAGACCACATTGAACCACCTGGAAACACAGCATGATAAATCAATCAATTGATCGATCAATACTTGCTATCCATTCCACCTGACAGGTAATACACACAAACATCACTCACCCATGTGTGTAAAGGTAGAGGGAGCTCTACGAACAATGTAAGCGAGTGAACTGGGAGGCCGTGACGCTGTCTGCTGTGTTACCATGGCAATGCTGAAGCAGGACGTTGAAGTCTCTCTCTCTGATCCCGTCATTGCTGTCCTATCATTGTATTGCTTTGAACAGATGAGACCCAGAGGTAGCAGCGTAAGCTACAACACTCGCTACACCACAGAGGGTCCTGGGTAATGGAGTTTAGTGAGGTTGACGATTGTGTCCGGCAGAGTTAGCTTACTGACGTCACTCATTAGTGTTTCTGAGTTGAGTTTCTATAGATGTGGTCCAGTTCTGAGTCCTCTGTGTCCACTGGGCATCTTCAATGAGCGCAGAAGTAGCAAAAGGCAGCTTTACACCTCCAGCGTGTCAGTTTGTGAAAAGTGATACCGGAAAAGAAAGCACATCTATCAAAAAGTTGAGCTGTGCTTTAAGGTGGTCAAACTGAAAATGCAAAATGCTCTTAAAAAGGAGCTGGAGGTTGGAGCACTCAGTGAAAACCACGAAAATGGTGCTCAGAAAAAGAAGCCTAGTGAACACACAAACTTTACTGTAGTTAGCATGTTTGAGCCATGGTTCCCAGCAGTGAATGGGATATGTATGGAGGTCTGGCTGTATCTTTGTTAGCTTGAACAAATCTTTTAACATTCATTTAAAGCATTGATGAGTTCTGATAAAAGAGGTTGCTAAGAAACGGTCCTCAAAGTTTAACTGCAGTGGTTTGTTGGACAATTGTAACATCATTTGTCAGAATAGTCCTTTTTAAAGCCTTAAAGCGCTATGACAGTTTTCAATTGAATGATACTTTCTAATATAGTTGCCAACTCAACTGTAGTTTTTTTTTTTTTTTTTTTTTTAAATGTGTGGGTTTTTGTTGTTGTTTTTTTTTTGGTTGGTGTAACTGTGTTACCAACCGCTCAAAAAAGTTGAGTGTAAATGGCACTGGAGCAATAAGACCTCGAGTTCAATTTTCAGTATTCCATCTGACGGAACAATTACTCAGTCCTGTATCACCATCTCCCAGACATTTCAGTCAGTGAATGGCTCATTAGCCCTGATCCAGGAACAGCACACAATATAACATGGTCACTGAGTGGATCTTTAAATCTGTTACAACAACAATTATGAAAATATGAACTCACTGGAAGGAAGGCAATCCTCTTAGCAACTTAAAATGTCAAGTGAAAACTAGATGGCTAAAGAAGGTAGGAAAGGCCGAATTTACCCTGACCAAGAAAGGTCTCATCTATTAAAGTCAATACAAACCATCAAGGATTGTAGGACGTCTTCCTCGCTCACTGACTGGAGTGCTGCTTAGCAGTGGAGCTCTCAGGGCTGCCACTAGTTGCATCCTGAGCACACTGCAACTTCCTGCAGCATCTTTGATTTTTGACCTTGGTCAGGGTAAATCAGGTATTTTTGTTACTTTAAAACTACCTGATGTTGTTTTTTCTCACCTTGTAAGTCATTAAAAAAATTGCAGACTATCCAGACAATTTGTATTTTCAACATTCTTGCTATAACAAATCAGTGAACTGCACACTGACTAAAACATCCGAGTTACAGGAGATGATGATTCAGGGCCGTGATATGCAGAACACAGTCAGGGTAATGAATATCATTAGCCATAGAGGAGATAGTTAACTCCTTGTTGGACTACAAAAATACATCATTACTGGACCAACCTATTTACCCAGTCATGACCTTTGACCTTAATATCCTCTTATGTGTAGTTGCTGCTGTTTGCCTGTGGAGGGCAGCGCTGCAAGCCTGGTCCTACCAGAGGAACTGGAGCTCGCTGATCACCTCCAATAACAACAACCACCATGACAACAATATCCAGCCGTCCTCAACATCTGTAAACAAACAAACAGGTGGCGGTCTGATGTCATTAGACCGTGTGCTTACTTCCTGTCAAACAGCCAAACCTTTAAAACACCAAATCTCCAAATAGAATATATTCATTACTCCAATCTGATTGGATAAAACACTGTTTACATATATATGTAAACATATAAAACACTGTTTATATGTATATGCGTGTGTGTGTATATACATATATATATATATATACATATATATATATATATATATATATATATATATATATACACACACACACACACACATACATATATATGTATATACACATATACATATATATATATACACACATATATGTATATATATATACATACATATATATATATATAATATTATTTTTCTTTTTTATACAAAAAGAGAAAGTATTTTGTGTTTTTATACATATATGTATGTACAGATATAGAAAAGAGACCACACCGAGTCCACTGTGACGTAACCGTGGGCAACAGGACAGGAGACAGTATTTACACCAAACAGGAAAAAGTACAACAAAAAAAAAAGGAGGGATGTGGTGGTCGTTGTGGTGTTTCAAAAACGTGCCACAATCCCACAATTCCCTTTAGAGAAGGGACGGGGCTCAGGTCACATGACTAAACCGAAATGAGTGACAGAGAGAGAGAGAGGTGGTGGTCTGAAGTGATGCAGTTTCATTAATTACATATTTAACAGAATGAATACTGTGTAAAACCGACCTGATCCTGAGACACTTTCACCAGATTCCATAAAAGTCGGCTTGAATATTGTTATTAATGTTACCGTTAATATTCAATGGAGATTTTTACTGGAGATTTCTAATGTGTGATGATGGTTTTAGAGGCTTTTCTCCCTCAATAACAATTAAAGTCTGTTGGGAAACCAGGGAATACCTGGCATGAACATTGTCAGATTTGAAAGAAAATACAATTCTTTGCCACTTTAATACATTTCTGAATATACAGTATATATATTCATATAAACTCTCGTGATTCTCTCTCTCCGTCTCTCTTGTGGTTGCTAAATAGTGAGATAAGGACAAATTAAGGCATCCAGATGAAGAGACAAAGAATGAACTGACCGACTGAAACAACAGCTGTATATGTGTGTGCGTCAGTGTGTTTCTTCAGTCCTGATTGGCTGGTTGGTTTGCTGAGGTGCTGCGGTGGTGGAGTTTTGTGGTTTCTGATTGGATGGTTGGTTTTTGCGGACAAAAAAAAGGCACCTAGTTCCTCCTCCTCCTCTGCTCATTCATAATTGTTTATTCCTCCTCCGCTCAGCCTGTCTCTCTGACACACCGGCAGACCGACAGGCAAGAAGACAAGTCGTCTGCTTGGTGTCTGACATTTTATTGGGATTTCAAATCCGGGTTTGCGACAGCCATCGTCCCTCTGTGGTAACAGAGGAGTGGGGACAAAAGAAAAAGACAGAAGGATGATGGGCGGGTGGAAGGGAACAATTCAGTGGTGCTGTGTGCTAGAGAGGAAAGAGAGGACGGCCTGGAGTCACAGTTACACTTGAGGTGTATCCTTGCTGACCCTCCCCTCCTCTGGTTGCCATGGAGATGCTAACAAGTCGTCTGCTCCTCCTTGAGGCTGATGAACCAATAGAAAAAGAGATGCTGTCACAGACCCCGCCTTCTCCTGCCTCTATAATGTTCTCCTCAGCCAATCGAAGTCCTCCACAACGGCACAGTTCCACCCTGTGTACGTGCGTGTGTGTGTACCGACACACACTCCGCGGAGGAAGAGGAAAAGGAAGAGGAAGAGGAGGTGCCAGAAGGAGGTGAATGTGGAGTTCTTGTGTGCTTCTTGTTTGAGCTCCTCCTACAATACAGGCTCTTCTTCCATTGGCTCCTCTGTGGACCTACGGGCAACAACATGAATCAACAGCACTTGTTAGAATAAAAAAGAAATAAATATTTGTATGAAGCTGGCAGGAAGTCACCGTCGCGCCCTGCTGACCTGCTGGTTTCAGTGTTGTCAGGAACAGAGCCTGGCTGATCAACGTCAACACTGAGGGACGCCATGGCGCTGACCGTTTCTGCCTCGTCCTTCTCTGATTGGCCCTGAGCACCCAGGGGGCCATCCAATAGCGAATGGCCGCTCGTCTGGAGACATGACCAGTGTTTACCTGGAGGGACACAGAGAGAGAGAGACATACACAGGGAGTGAGACATGTAGCTTCTCATCCTGTGTGTTCACTGTATGTGTGTGTGTGTGTGTGTGCATGCGCGTCTTACTCTGGATCTCTATGACTCTCTCCAGCGAGGAGCAGGCTTTTGGACATGGCTTCTCCTGAGGCCACTGAAACACGGAGTCACACTGAGAGAGACAGAGAAAGTGTGTTAACTGAAAAGCATGAAATCAGCTGTTCAAGAGATTCAAATACATCCAGCAAATAAAAAGCTTATCATTGAGGAGTCTAATACCACTGACTGGAGGCTTATTTACCTTCCGTCACATCTCTGACTAGTTTACCTTTTTGGGAAAATCAATTATTCTCTGTATGTTGGAAGGAATCTCATGTCTGTGTGTTAAATGTGGAACCGGACAAGGACTGGAAGCAGGGGGAAAAAGCTACCCTGACTCTGTCTAAAGTATAAAAATAAGCCTAATAACACATCTGAAGTGGACTCATTTACACAATGAATCTTGTTTAACTGTTCTATTAACACAACATGTAACATGAGGTGGCAATGTGTCATGTTGTGTAGGCTGCTGCTTGTAACCACCATACACCAGCATTTAATATCTGACCAGTTTTACATTATAACATACAGTGTGAAGGACTGCCAGAGCTGGAAGGCAATGAGAGACATTCTTCTGCAGCTGTTTAACAAACATTGACCTTTATTAGCTGCTATTGGCGCTGATTACAGTACACTAATAACTAATCCTTCCCCTCAAAGTCAAAGCTGACTGGTCATAAGAGAGTGACTGTGTGCTAATACAAGATTTCTTCATGCACCAATGGAGACCATTTGGTTTTTAATGTAGTTACACTATTGCACTAAGCAGGATTTTCATATGGACTTCTGTCTTGCGAACAGATGGATCAACCACACAACAAAGATCAGAGGGTCTTTTAAGAATGTAAATAACGTTACATAATAACATACATCATCATACCGATCAGTCGAGTATCAGTGCTCTTGGAAATGATCATGATAGAAACATCTAGCGACTGCTAGAATAAAACTTTTGGATGCTGTGCATATTCACTAACAGCACCTAGCTGTTGTTTGCCAGGAAATAGCTCCCCTTAACCCACCAACTGTCAATTTTACATACATATCAAAACTAGTGAGCTGTAGAGGTGTTGGTAGGTGTGTTTTTCCACTTTGGAAAGAGCAAGGCAGGCTAACTACATCCAGTCTTCAGCTACACACTTAACACACAGATATGAAAGTTGTATCAATCTCCTCCTCTAGCCTCAAAAAAGAATCATATTTCCTAAAATGTGAAACTGTTTGTTTAATCAAATGGATGTTTCCATATTGTTGCACTGAACAGTTATAACAGCTTTAGTTGGTCACCTCAAATGACCACAATAAAGACTGTAGCACTTGTCTTTCTGGCAGTTTAATATTTCCAGATTGTTCACAGGGATGAGAGAGGCTGGCGTGGTTCATGTTTGAAATGAAAACATTCATAATTATTGATGATATTCTGACTCTCTCTCTTTCTCACCGGGTCTCCGAGAAGCGCCGAGACACAGGCCTCTGATGCGTCACAGATGGCGGTGAGATCATGACCGCCCTCAAGCGCCATGACAACCCGCCCACCTGCCAGACCCATCAGCAGCTGCGTTAGCTGACCGAAACCTGCAACACACACCAGTCACAGTTAAGATACACTAATCATATCAGTGAGATATCAATCAAATCCTCCAGCTCTTCAATGTGAAGAATGCTGGTTGGCTGGTCACCACGGTAACCAGAATGGTACTCACACTTGGCAGAAACATTGTAGCCTCCCAGAGGAGACTGGTGACCTTCCACTGCATCAAAGCCTGCGGACACTAGAACCACATCTGGACTGAACTGCTGGGCGATGGGCATCACCACACTCCTACACACACACACACACACGCACACACACACACACACACACACAGTAGAGGTTAAGTCCCATAACAACTGCATTTTTAAAGGCATTTCAAAATACATTTAAAAAGATAAGAATCTAATAAAAATGTTTACCTAAAGGCAGTGAGGTACTCAACATCACCCATAGGGGGCTCTACTCCTCCAGTCCATGCTATGTTCACATTAAAACCAACACCTGCACCTGATCCCACCTGAGGCAAGAGAGAGAGACAGAGTTGTTATTAAGCGTCTTTGTTGTTCTTCCTCTCTCTCTCTCTGATCTCTCTCTGTTGTTGTTCCCCTCTTCTTGTCTGTGCAAGTCGGCCATGGGAGTGTAAAATATGAAACACCAAAGAAACACCAATATTTGTAGATTAAATAAATGACTTTGGTTGTACTGGTCGTTTAAAGTCACCATGTGAAGCAATGTTTTGATAAGCAGGTTCTTGTTTTGTTCGTTCCTGTTGTGCTCTACTGGCAAACGCTCATGCACATGTATGTGAATGTGCACACAGAAGAAGAAGGCAGTGTATGTGTGTATGTGTGTGTCTGCATACCTCCTCAGGTGCTCCACTGCCAGGAAAGAAGTTTCCGTCATCGTAGCGATGGAGGGAGATGTAGAGGACATTGGGGTCACTGTAGAAGGCCTGCTGGGTGCCGTTGCCATGGTGAATGTCCTGCAGTGACAGGTCACAGCGGCATCAGAGAGAAGGTCAGTGGGGTGATAGGATACAAACACTCTGAACACACTGGGTTTGGACAGCATTTTAGTGAGATTAGTTCTCTTCACCTAGATCATAGAAGCCTGTGTGGGGAAATGACAGAGTGATGACGCAGTGAGCGCTCGGTTACACTGACTGGCTGTTTGTTCTCCTCTGTGTGCATATCTCTGTGTTGTGTAATAACAAACAAAGGGAGCAAATCTGGTCAAAACAAAACTGATGTTGCAAACTAGCTGCCAGCTCGGTTGTCAATCCTTTTAATGTCTTCGATCCAACTTCAGTCCCTCCAGGATCAGCCACTACAAACTGAAGCTGTCTGGCCAAACACTGTTCAAACCCACACAACTTTATTTTTTTTAACTCTAGTGTGGATCCAAAGATACCAAATGTGTCAGGCTGAACTTTGAGGGGAATGTGTTTAAAATGATGCTGTCAAATGATGTCAGACAGGGCCAAATAAGCTGGTACATGTGTATTGTGAGCCAATTGGCCTCTCACAGCATGGAGGAGGGAATAAACCAGCTAAATCAAGCCTTTAAATTACACTTATTGTAGTAGCGCACATCATCTTTCTAATCTGCAGAGTTTTAAAATACTAACTAGACACTCTAATTATGAGGAAGAACACTTGTTTCTGCTGTTATATGGAAAATGAATCAGCTGAATTTTAATGAAGTGGAGGATGTGAGACAAGTGAGAAAACAATCACCTGGTTTAAGGTGAGACAGTTCATTTGGACTGTGTGCTCATGTTTATTGCCGGTTTAGTTGTGTAACAGTTTTGGCAAACTCCTGTATAACAGTTTGAAGTGAGATGCTTGGAAGCTGTCAGTCAAAATTAAGTTTGACACATTATGCAGTGCAGTTATGACTTTGGATGGAAAATGCTGCGTTTATGAGTTTATTCTCTGAAGGAAGTCACAGTTTTCATGCTGTTGAGTCTGATTTGCTGTTTCCCCACAAGTGATAAGCTGGTTTTACACAGCAGTGACACATACAGTACAGCAGGTACTTATGAGTGAAACTTTGTCTGTACATTGCAGTCAAATATCTGCAGGTGTGACTTGCAGAAAAACAGCGAGAATTTCATTAAGCTGCATGTGTTGAAGGTTTCTGGCTTCTGCTGCTTTTCATGCATTTGACCCCTTATGATAATAATTATCATATTAACTGTGTTTTTACCTACGAAGAAAAAAAACATGAAAAAAAAAATGAATGTTGGATCATGATGCAACAGTTAAAGCACTGTTGTTGAAATATAAAATTATTGTTCTTTGTGAAGAATGAACACATTTAGGCCTTTAAAAAAATGTAAACAAGAATGTTTACTTCTTTCCCTGCTGCAGGTGGAAATGCTGACAGACTGTGTGTGTGTGTGTGTGTGTGTGTGTGTGTGTGTTGGTGCTAACTCACCCAATCCACAATGAGGATCTTGCCAACTCCCAGTTTCTGCTGCAGCAGCTTGGCAGTGATGGCTACTGAATTGAAGAAGCAAAACCCCCTATACACACACACACACAAAAAAAAATAGTATAAACTGTTAGTCTTCACCAAGATGTGAAACAGTATAATATGTTGTGGTGTAATAATAAAAACTGTTAATACTATCTTGTGGGTGTACTGACATGGCAGTGGATTCCTCAGCATGGTGACCTGGTGGACGCACTACTGCAAAGCCATTCTGTTACAGAGACAGAGAGACAGACACACAGAGTGAAGGATGGTTCAGTCGAACGTTTATTTTCAGTAAGACGTGTGTGTGTGTATTTCCATGTGTGCGTTACCTTCAGCTCCCCTGCCGCCACTCTGAAGGCCAGCTCGATAACTGAGCCGACCGCCATGCGGACCGCCGCTGACGAGTGCATCTCGTTCCACACGGTGTCACTGTCCACCTGCAGGGGGCAGCACAGAGCTCAAACCAGGGCTCAAACACTGAGTATTTATACTGTGTAGAGAGATAGAGAGACAGTCTCACCCCTATTCCTCCACAGGGAAGAACGGCGTACATCTTCTGGCTGATTGGACCTGAAACAACCAATCAGAGTCCAGGTTACAGGTATTCTAGTGTGTGGTGACCAGGATGCATCACAGAGAAGCCAAAGAGACCATGTCACACATGAGATAAACTGATGCCATTAAATATGACAGATATTTAATATGAAGTGAAGGTAAGAGAGGTCAAACAGACAGACGTGGTCTCTAGGAGGGTGCCATAATATCTTGCTAATGATAATTTTCGTATTCATACAACTTTTTCACATGATATTAACAATGATGCCAGCAAGCATGACTGGTAGTGATGCCAGACAGACAGACAGACAGACAGACAGACAGACGGGTACCCAGCAGCTTCTTGTGGTCCAGTTTGTGTCGATTCAGCGGACTGGTTCCATAGAGCAAAGTGTGGAACTCTGAATGGACAGACTGGATCTCATCCAGAGACGCTTTACGCCCACGAATCCTCTGCTCACACACAGACAGAGAGGGAGAGTGAGTAAGCTTTTTGCACATTTTAAATTTGCACGTAAGAAAATAATAATATAATGGATATTTGGCTATTGCTGGAAATAACAAACTATTGTAGAAAAAAAAAGCTCTTATACATGAGATGGAACATTGGTGTATATATGCAGAGAAGATGAGTTTACAGTAAATGATGATGATTAAACAAGATCAGTATGCGCCAAACCAGCAGGACACATAACATGTGTGTTAACTGCCATGAAGGTTTGAAATTCACTCCCTTTTCTGGAAGGTGAATATTAGTAGTGTATTGCAGTGCATGCTGGGAAAGCCTACAGTGTGCACCAAGCAGGTAGCTCCCGGTCTGAAAAGTGAAGCCAAAGCAGAAGTGCCTTAAACTTGCATTCTTTCTAATGGCCAGCAGGGGGCGACTCTACTGGTTGCAAAAAGAAGTCAGACTGTATGGAAGTCTAGGAGAAAATGACCCTACGTCTAACTTGATTTATTACCTCAGTAACACTTTCCTAATGAGTTTATGCTCTCAGTCTCCAGTTCCAAGTCTTCTTCAATACAGCATGATGTTCATTTTGTAAATTGGAGTATAAGCATAGCTGCTGCGATTTCACAGTTTGTTTTCAGTTTATGAAAGTTAACTCTAACATCATGGTCGCCTAAAATAGTCTTGTTCAGCGTTTGGTTGTGCTAAAAGACCCTCTAAAGGAGTCAGCTGTTCAGTTTTTCCAGTAAATACATTTAGTTTTAACAGTTTTAAGCCTGGTTTTCGAGCAAAGTTTAGCATTAATAAGCATTAGTATAAGCATTATCACAGCAAACCATAGACTGTAATTGCGCTGTGCTAACCGGTGCTAACCAAGCTAGAAGCTTGTGTTGGGGTCAGCTCCACCCTCTCATCCAAATATGGCTTCTGACCCAAAAATCAAAGATGGCGAAGGTCAAATTCCTAAACTGATGGCTTCAAAACAGCAGTCCACCAACCAATGGGTGACGTCACGGTGACTACGTTCATATTTTTTTTTCCTATGGTGTGCATCAACCATTACAATACAGCATTGTGGGTGTAGCTCTGCACTGAGTACAAACATCCTGTTTGCTGACTTTTCAATGTGTGTGTGTGTGTGTGTGTGGTCCAGTTATTCCTCATGTTGTGGGGGCTCACATCCCTTGTGGGGACAAAAAGCAAGTCCCCTTGATGTAAATCATTCATTTTAGGGTGAGGACTTGGTTTAAAGTTAAGGTTAGTTTAGGGTTATGATAAGGTTAGGGTAAGGGTTAGGGTTAAGCATGTGGTGGTTACGGTTAAGTCACCAGGAAATGAATGTAAGTCAATGTAATGTCCTCTGAAGTGATGGAAACATGACTCTGTGTGTGTGTGCATATACCTCGCAGCGGCCCAGCAGGCCTGTCTCCTGCAGTCTGGACCAGATGCTCTGCACTCTCCCAGCATGCTCTGGGTGGATGTGAGCGTTGCCACACACACACTGATGCTTCAACATCAGACTGTCATATACAAGCCCTGGAGTGAGAGAGGCAGAAAATGACAGAAAGGCAGAGAAAAGGACAAGTTTATCATATATTCTACGCTACGCTAACAGCAGGAGGTGTGGCCTCGCAAAAAAATAAATAAATAACACAGGACTGAAAAACTTTACATGTAATAGTTTGCATGGTAAATTATCATATGTTCCACAGCATTAATTACCCCAGTATAACAACAAATGTGTGTCAATGGTCCTCCATAATGGGATTGTGTTTTGTAGTAACACACAAGCACCACAAGATGTCAGAAGCTACAAGTGAAATATGTGTGAGACATGCAGGATATAGACTTCACCACATACATTTAGTAGCCATACTTCTGTAAGACGTACAGTATATATGGCCTTTAAGATTGAAGGAGAGTTTTGCTTAGTTTAAGTGGAAATAGACTACTTTTTTGCTTTAACTTATCATTATGAAGTACATGTTGATTGCACAGTATAATGGCTATAGAATACTGACACAATCGGCGTTTAGATTGGTTCCCTATGAGCCTCGCTTTCACCGTGCAATTCTGTCTGCCAGCGGGCTCCATCTCCTGGGAAAAAACGAAGGCTGAATTTACAGCACAAAAGAAGTGCGTCAACCACTGCTCACCCAAAGGAGGAAGAGGATAGTGCTTTTGTTTCATACCTGCGTATGTTACGTTTTAGATCCGGTTGTCTTTGCGACAGCAGCGTAAACAATAATACTGCTTGGTAATTACATTATATTACAAGTATACAGCACTCGTAATTTATAAATGTTATATGTATTCTTTGACTCTTTTGCCGTCTGTCTTAACACACACATATTGTTTGATTTTGATTGTCTGTGTAGCTTTACATACCGTACATGATAATAGGCTGAGTACAGTATAGTATGTTACTGTAATATAGTTACATGTTAACTATAAAATGACGTCATATGAGAATTTACATGCAAATAGACTTCTTGGATGGCTGAACGATTATTTTCTTTGACTGTTTAAACCATATGTGTTATATTACTGCGTGTTTTCCAGGCGTCAAACAGAGGCTAAGGTGGTGTTTTAACATCCTGGTCCAATCTACTTTAATGATGTTTGGCTCACGCTGGGCCGTCCTGGAGACCTGAGGGTTTACAGTGCTGACCACACAATTCCAACAGCCCTGGTTCAAGTTTGGCCAGGGTTGTTTGTTGCATGACACATAAGCTTTTTACTGTTGACTCTCTAATAGAGGCATAAAATTCCCCTGAAACTACTTAAAAACACAAAGTTTATGATGATAAATTAGAATAAATGATGTAGCTCATGTTCATAAAAGCCTGAACTCCTGCAGGGCTTTTAATGTGAAATAAATGAAGAAAATGTCGTGTTTGTACTGACAGCAAATAGTAGATAAATACATCAGAGCAGGGGTTTCATACTTGAACATGAACCTATATGCTTATAAAAAAAAGGAAATAAAAGTAGGATAAACAGAACACTACTTGAACGTATTTCAGTGAAATCATCAGAACCGTCAGCCAACAGAGACTCAGCTCCCTGTTGCTAAGCAACTAGCATGGTGGCGTATAGTAGGCGGACTGACGCCACTGATGTAAAACTCTCGTCCAATCGTAAACCAGATGCAAACACGCCAAACTGACCGGTGGTGAAGAGGTGTTTGATGGGATTGACAGTGGCCGCAGGGGAGGACTGCGCTCTTCCCAGAGGTCTGTGGGGCAACGACGACTGGAACACACCCAGCTGCTGCAAGGCCTGATGGGAAGGAGAGAAGGGGGAAGAGAGACGGAAGGATGAACGAGAGACAAGAGAGGGAGAGAGAAAGTTGTGATTCATAGAAAAAGGATGAATCAGAGATCGGTCCATTCACTGCGATGATGGAGGAGAGTGTGTGTGTGTGTGTTTATAAAACAGCAGCCTGTCTCTTTCTCTGTCAACACACACACACACACTGAAATTACTATAATTCTCAGTAATGTATGATTTCATAAAAATCAGTGTGTGAAAACATGCTATACAAATTAAGATTGACATCTTGACTTATTAATAGACTGAAATTGGCTGACTGATTGATGGAAAAGGCAATACTAGACTTTTTATGAGGATGTCATGAACCATTACAGTCTTGAGTTTAGTTTTCTTTAAACTTTAAGCAGTGCACACACACACACACACACACACACACACACACACACACACACACATTCTGTAGTGTCTATATATAGGGAGTGTTGCTGTGCTCCCTGCTGCGAACTGGGTGACTCATCATGTGTGGGTGGGCACTAAAACACACACACACACACTTGACATATACAGGCATACGGGAACACACACACACACACGCAGCGGTGAGTCCAGTGGTTGAGTCATCAGCTGGTGATGTCACTGCAACGTCAACATACACTCACCGGCCACTTCATTAGGTACACCTGTGCAATCTAATGCCATCCAAAACAACAGCTCTGCTGTCAGTTCTACTTTTATGAAGCTTCAATACATTTTCAGTTCTTGTTGACGTTGTCAGAAAGGTGATAATTCTGCTTTATGTTTATTACTGAGGTCGTAGTGGGTTGAATGGTGTTCCTAATATTTTGTCCACTCCATTAACATACATAAGGGGAGCAAAACATTAGAAACACTTTTCAATATGATGCATTCCAGAGCACCACCACCCACTACAACCTCAATATAAACAAAGCAACATTATCACCTTTCTGTCAATATCAACAAATACTGAAAATGTATTGAAGCTTCATAAAAGTAGAATTAATAGCAGAGCTGTTGTATTGGATTGCATTAGATTGCACAGGTATCCTAATAAAGTAGCTGGTGAGTGTGTATATACTATATATGTTGTGTGTATATATATATATGTATACACGTAAATGACAAAATGTCACAAAATATGCTGTATTGTACAGTTTTATATTCACATCCCAGCCTTTTCTGTTTCTGTAAAATGTCAAAGCTTTCTTCTGATGACTCATCCTGTACTTGTGTGCTTCTAAAAAAAAAAAAAATCTATCCAGTTAAACGTGATCAGACATTTTGGACCGATCCATTCAACCCTCCCCTCCAATAAAAGCTGCCTCATCCTTGAGCACAAACACCACCCACGATGAACACGGGTCAGGAGGTGTGTGTTTGGGTGTGATGAAGCAGGAAGAAAAAAGATCATTGAAAAAAAAAAAAAGCAGTGAAGTGCGTCAGTTAGGGTTGGAGGACAACATGTGACCGCACCTGCTGATGTTTAACGCTCCTGACACACCGAGACAACCTCAACCTGAATACATTTCCAATAGCATGAAATGATGTTACGCTGTGCTACTATTTATAGCAGCACTGATTGATTGTGTGGCCACTTGGGGGAGTTGTACCAAAATATAAACACAACACTGACACATTGACCTTATAAAGTAGTTAGGGTGAAAGTGTTAGCAAACGCTTGCCTGATCGCACATCCAGCAGATACAAAGCCACATTAGCATTCGTTTTAAGTCGTACTTCTGATCACCTGACTAAGTCCAATATTCACTCTCTTTCTAGCTCTGGTTGGGTCTTCACGACTCCTGAAGGAAATATCTGTCTCTTTTGCTGCTAAATGTTCCACTAACTGTCTCACTAACTTTTGTCTGTCTACTGTTTGGAGCTCAGCAGATAGGGGAAAATAGGTTTGTAAGAGCATTGTCACTAAAAACAGCCTGCTGCTGCTGCTGTAAACAAGGAAAACAATTAACTTGCAGGCTGTAAAACCAAAACAATGAGCTGAAAGAGGCTAAAACGCTCCATAGTGCTGAGGGGAACTGCAGAGTCGGGTGTTAATTCTCTGTGAATTTGTCACTATGAATGACCTCTTTGACACAACACGTCGTTTCATCCACTGATAACATAAAAACAGTGATGAGTGCAGCTTTAAATTCCAACTTAAATTAAGTTTAATGTTTTTTTTCTGCTACAGCACTCATATCTGCTCTGTAAATCACACGTCCTGTGCTCTCTGTTGAGAAAAAACATCTGTCTTCAGTTTGTCATCGTAGCGGAAGGAATTCTTTTCACACAGCCAATTAAATCATTTCATTTTACACCGTATTTGCATAAAGCGGTGACCTCGCCGGTCTATGATTGGCCGACGGTGACGCTGACTACCAGCCAGACAGCAGTCTGAGACACAACACAACAAGAGCCGCAGACTTTGAACAACAATTTCATACGCTTTCCAGATAATGTCTCTTTCACAACCGCCAGCGTGAAATCGCCTGATTAAAATATCAGAGTGACACCAGAGTAAATAGGAACGGGTTTATGTGGAGTGAATCACACAGTTCTCCATTGGCGAGAGAGCGTTACTCGATCTTTAATAAGGTTTATATGCTGTGTATCTAAAAGAATAATATGTTAACACCATTAAAAGTAAAAAGCTTTTAAGCTCAAGTTTGAAGAAAATATTTTGTCAAAACTAAAATTGAAGACACAAATGCACATTAAACTAAAGTTTGGTCCTGAATCATATGTTTCATGTCACTTATACTTACTAGAGACTGATTTTAAGCCAAAAGAAACAGTCAGTGTTCACCTAACGAGATAAGCCCTCGTCAGACATAACAGAGAAATCTCAGATCACGGATGGAGTCCACACATAGTTCGACACCGCTGTTCAAACTGCATACACACTTCAAACTGGTCAGAGTACAACATTATTAAGACAATATGACAGCATATTATTCAAGCACACTAAGTCTAGGAAAATATGCTTTTGTTAAATTTTGGTAAATTAAATTAAACGCATGTACTTTTCACTGAGGGCAAATAATAGGAATGTTATGTAATGAGCTCACCAAAGCACAAAGTGTTGTTTCTCAGAAGGAGCAGCACCATAAGAGAAAAACCTAAAAGGAATTCTTATGAGTGATACACTGCAGCTCACGACGTCTACGCGTGAAAGTAATCGTGGGAGGGTGAAAAACACCTGAAGTCAAGTAACAGGCTGACCATTAGCTGCAATGAGTCAGATAACTAACGCACAGCAACATCTGTAGCAGACTGAACACAGTGAGATAAAAACAGCAGGAGGTATGTTGATGATGCGTTTGGGTGATTCATTCCTGTGTGTTGATGATGCTGTGCAACCAAAATGTTCCCAGTTTGACACTGACCTGGTACCTTCCTTTGTGACGTACCCCCATATCACTATCACATGAGCTCAAAAACCCTTCAATGAATGAATTGAAATGTGTTTATTTCATTTAGTTAAGTAACACTACAAAAGAGTGGCTATTGTTATAATATGTTTTTCAGTTTAGTTTTTCTCCTGATCACAATTACATGAATATGTTTCCTCCACAATCAGTAGCAGATTCAGCCTCTGTGTTCAGACACAAACCTGCGTGTAGTTCCCCCTCTCGTCTTCATCCTCCCTCAGCTGGATGACATCGTCATCCTCTTCCTCTTCGTCCAGCTCGCTCTCGGTACTCTCCCCTTTCACTTGCATGGCCCCGCGCTCCTCCTCACCCTTCACGTGCACACCAACTCGCTCAGAGGGGGGTGTACTGTCGTCAGACCCCTCTTTCTGAAGCCTGATTAGTGAAAAATACGGAGCTGACTTAAAAACAACATTCAGATGTTTACAATTACATATATAGATAAAGATTAATTAGTCATTGATTCTGATTGGTTTTTAGAAATGCCACACCTGTGAATACCCTCCCCTTCGTCATCCTCCTGCATGTCATTGGTCTCTGTTAGCTCCTCCTCTGTCTCCTCTGGGTGAGTGGGCGGCGGCCTGGGAAGGTCTGCCCCCTTTGATAGCATCTACACACACACAAGGTAATGTTAGTGCATGACAATGTGCACTTTGTAAACGTGTGTATGTGCGTGTGTGTGTGTGTGAGAATATTTGTACCTTGTAGTGTTTCTCCAGGAAGTGCTGGTGTTGCTGCTGAACCACCAGCTGCTGCAGGGCCTGTGGGGACTGGGGCAAAGGTGCACTCTGGGTTCGAGCCAGTGGTCGATGGCGAGGCAGCTTGTTCACGGCCCGCATGCCACTGGACACGCCTCTCTCTGCCGTAACCAGCGGCGACTGGCTGTACATGGGGACTGCGTGGGTAGAGGGTCATAGCATAAAGACAATGAGTTGGACACTATGGGTGGACACTACTGTGGATGTTTACTTTAGCGCGCGCGTGTGTGTGTGTGTGTGTGTGTGTGCGTGTGTGTGTACCAGCTAGCATAGCAGTCTGTTGTCTGGCCTGCTCCAGCAGTAGTACGTGTTGCAATAACGAGGAATGGGAAGAGTGAGAGCTGGGAGGCGGAGTCTCCACATCATGCCCCACCCCTGCAAAGAAAAGCAAAGAATAAAGAGTCATTATTAGTTCCAAATAATACAATATATTTTAAAACTAATTAAAAGAAATTAGTATTTTGTTTTCCCTTCAAACATAAATGACACTGTGTCACATGTAAATTTATGTATTTATATGTAATACTCTATGTATAGTTATGAACTGTTGTAAAGCTTACCTGCAGGTAATGATGATGTGGAGAGAAACTTCCCTGTTAGAGCCCCGCCCCCTCGCAGTGATTGGATGGCTTGCCGCTCAGCCTCTTGCTGGTTAGACAGCTTCTGGGGAGGCTGTAGGGGGGGCATTACCATGTTTACCACACATATAAGTATAGGTTACCACCACAAAATCACTAATGTGGCAAATTTTGTATGGTGTAATGGTAACTGCCAGTCATGTGACATCTTTGGTCCTAGCCTGTAAAACTAAAAAGAAACTTTCCTGAGAGTTTCTTTCCAAAACAAAAACAGTCTTATTGTTTTCTATGGGAGCTAGTGTCAGATATGTACAGTATGTTTGGGCCTAGTGTGTGTTGAGTTGACCCACCGTGATGTGTGTGTTGGCAGGGAGGCCCAGGGAGATATTCGGCAGGGATGGCGAGGTGTAGAGACTCAGTGGACTCAATGTCCCATCAGCGCCCAGTGTCTGATGGAGAGATCGCAGCTACAGACAGACAGACTGGTTAGCTTAGGTGTCTTGCTCTGTGGAATTTTAGCAGTAGTTGGGAGGGTGGTTGGATGGTTATACACTGTAGATTGATCCAGGTTGCTATGGTAACTTGTTTTTATCATCTACTGTTAGCACTGACTAACAATATCTCTCTCACATCGAGTCATTTCACTCTCTGGATCCTCTTTGTAGAATAACCTTCTTGGGGCTTAGCTGTTTATGTGCAATAACTATCGAATATTCCGATCAAACACATCTGCCAATAAAGAAAATTGTCCAGCTGTTTGGTCCCACTTCATGTGTACACCCCACTTCACTTCTTGTGAGCCAGCATTCACAAGTTTCATTATCTATGTTAATATGGACAGAACATTTCCCAGAAACGATGATTCTGTGCAGCAACAAAAACAGGACACCTCGACAAGAAAACTTCCACAACACTCCAGAAACTGTAGATTTTATTGCTAAGATGAACAGGAATGAGAGGAGCATGTGTAACAAATGGATGCAGCAATAGCATGAAAAGAAATTAAATTAGTAGAAGGACTACTTTTCTTAAGTGACCGCTCAAATTCAATATGATTACTACTGACTACTGAGTCTTGTTAGCTTCGAGGCCCACTTCTTGCTCACTGGGCATAATTCCATGTAGCCTTCTTAAGTAAGTATTTGATACAGTATTTTATCCATAATTAACATCTCAGTAGTCAATGGTTAGGTCCCATCCTCCTTAAAGCATCATTTAACCTTTAATCAAAAACTGTACCTGATAACTTCTGGCCAGTCATGAAATTGTCATTTTTCTCTAACAGCCTGCATGGAGTTTCCTTCCCACAATTTGTCCCTTTTTTTAGATCGCAACAACATTTTGAACAATGGTTTCAGGATGCACCACAGAACTGAGTCAGCTATGCAAAGCTTTCTTGTCTCAAACATGTAGTGGGCATTGAGGCATTAGATTGGTTTGTTTCATATCTACAACATAGATCAGTTTCTATTGATCATTTTTCATCTTGTTCTGCTCCTATTTATTGTGGTGTACCCCAAGGTTCTATTCCAGGCCCGATTTTATTTGAACAATAGATTCCTCTTTGATCAGTTTTTAGAAAATATAACCTTCTGTATCATTACTACACTGGCAACATGCAGCTATATTTCCCCTTAAAACCGAATGAAACACATGATCCTCCATCTCTTCTAAGTTATCTTAAGGATGTAAAATGCTGGATGGCTAGAAGTTTTTTGCCATTTCCCCCTAGTGGTTTAGCCAGTTTTCTTGGGCCTCTATCTTCAAATATCCATACACATGCACACAAGAAATCTGGGTGTCATTTTTGATTCTGCTTTAAAATTTGACGAACTTTGTCATTAGTAGTAGTTTTTCCCACATGTGGTCTATAGTGAAAGTAAAGCCTTTTCTCTCTGTCAGCTATCCCTGCCATGTATTTCAAAATGCATCAACAAGGTTCCTTTACTGATACCAAGAGGAGAGACCAGGTCTGCACAGTGCTGGTCTCCCTTCACTGGTTAAATACAGAAATAAATGGTGAAATACAGAATTCTTTTTTTTTTTAAAGATTATTTTATTTGTTTTTAAAGCAATACATTGACTGGCACCAGCTTATTTCTTAAGATCCACCTTTTTAAAATTACCTTTGAGTCCCCTTAATTACTTACAGAACTATACAATTGCTTTAATTTTGTCTGTTACAGTTATTTGATTACCTATTTTCATTTTAATTATTCAACTGTATTTTAAATTTATCTGTAAAGTCCTTTTAAATGTGCTCTACAAATAACCTGACTTGACTTTCCTTGAAGCACAGTGAACTGTAGGTGGCAAACTTGAGCTGCGTGTCCAGTATGAAGACATGGATGGATGACTGTGAAAACGAGACCAGCCCATATACTACATGAGTTGGTGAGAATAAATTATTTTAAATTAAAGCCTCTGTGTGGTTGTGTGTGTGTGTGTGTGTGTGTGTGTACCTCTGTCTGTATGTTGGGGACTGATCCCGTGTTGCCATTGGCGATAGCTGTATTAGAGCTGTTGGGACTGCTGGGACCTGAACCTGGAGCGCTATTACAGAGAGAGGAGACTGGTCGAGAGACACAGACACACAGAAAGAGAGAGAGAGAGAGGAATTCATCCTCAAGTTAATTCATAAAATGTACTATCAAAGAATTTATTAACAGTTTACATACTAAACACACTGCTACAAAGTTTTCTGTTTATTTTCAACTTTGTATTTCTTTCAGTATGAAAAACACTGTCGTTAAGTATCTGTGTGTTCACCTGATATCTCTATGGCTCTCTTCTTAAAGGTGCTGATGACGGTGCCATCCTTCCTTCGCAGGAGTGGAGAGCTCCGCCTCTCTGCCACCTTCTGCTTCAACCGTGAACGCACTTTCAGGTTAGGTTCTGAGACTGGAGAAAAGTCCCAGAGAGACAGAAAGGAAGGAGAGAATGAGAGAGAGGGAAATTTAAAAAGCATAAGCCTACTGTCTTATATTGCAGTCTGTTTGGAATATAGGAGAAAGAAGAATACATTTTATGTCAATGTGGCTGCTTTTGTGTTTAGTTGAGTTTGCCTTTTTGTGTGTTTAATCTGTTGTTATTTTTATCTCTCACTGTCATGTCATTTGTATTTTCATCTCTTTTGTTTTTCATTGCAAAGCAATCTGTTAAGTGCACATTTTGTTTGGTGGAGTATTTTGTTGAGGTACTTAAAGGTGCCTGGTGATTTGCCAACAGGAAACTATCAGAACAGATACAGGAACACAGGGTGCCTGGTAATCCTACATTAAATTTTGGCTGGTTAGGTTGCTTGCTGGATGAGCAGCTAGGTGTATTTTAAGGCAGCTTCTGTCAAGGTGAAGAGCAAAGACTCATGCCCAGTTTACAAGTTGGACATGGGCATTAAAGGGATTTTGCATAAGTGGTTTAAATATCAATGTTGTAAACCGACATCTCAGGACACATCGGAGGATATTTACTAAGTTTGCCACAAATTACCATCAGAGGGAAAAATTTTAGAGGGAATTTTGCACTAAAAACACAGTAACTTTAGAAGTAACTCAAACCGCTGAAGCCTCATATTAACTTCAGATAAACTTTGGGATACAGCTACACAAATGAGGACTTTGGATTTTGTTTCCTATCACAAAGCACATTGAGAGGGGATCTTTAAATGACCAGTATGACCCGGAGGATGATTACAGCAAGAGCCTGTTTCAGTGTTCAAATGGGCACCTGACTATTGTTTTAAGACCTATCCTTTAAGAGGAGTCAGCTGGAAACATCTAAAAGTCAGCTGAAGTCAGCATTCTAAGCCAACTAGCAGCTAGAAAGCTAAATCAACTGTTCCTAGCTAGAATTGAGAAGCTGCTTTTATTACCTCTGTCTGAAATCAAGCACCCATCCTTTCAAAAATGACTATGAATTTCATTAGTAAATATGCCACCGCTACATGCCAGTGGACAGAACCAGTAGCCCCTTTTACACAGCGTGTTCAAGGCGGGAATGTTGCGCCATTATTCTGCCTCACCATTCTGTATAAAAGGTACGAATACGGAATAGGGAGTCATTGTTGTTCCGCCAATAAGCCAGCAGTGGAGATAGTCACATTGCCACGTTTAGATGGAAGTCTGTGTGTAAAAGGGACAGCCGGCATGCCAGGACAGGGGTGTGACATTTTGATGATGCGTTATGTGTGCGACCCGACACTGGGGGGATTTAAAGATCTCTGAAGAAACAATTAGCGGCTAACTAACAGCAACCAAGATGCTAACGCTAGCGGCTGATGATGCTGTCGTGTTACACGTCACACCCATGGGTCACGCCTCTGAATCCAGAACGCAGGCATGCTATCTTAGATCACACACGGAGGCAGAATTATACCGGTTTTGTTTGGTTCAGTGTAAAAAAAAGCAAAGCCGCCATAATGATGGGTCTTCTTTACGGCAATATTGCAGGATCTCTGTGTAAAAGGGGCTGGTGAGTGTCTGTTATCTCTAAGTTTGAGCTACCTCTTCCCTGGTGAGTCAGACTGAGTCACCAAAGCAGGCACACACACACACACACACACACACACATATATATATATTTATATATGTAAAAACACACCAAACTCCACCTCCGCATAGTCCTTCATCAAACTTCTTTTACATGACAAGTGACAAATCTCACACACACACTTCCTCTCTCTGTCTGTATGTGTCTATCCTACCTGTCTTGCGGAGCGGGAAGTCGTCTTTGCCCTCGTAGTTCCCCAGCAGCGGGGGCAGTTTGTAGGAGGGAGGTGTTCCTGGGGTGTTACTCTGCGGAGGAGAGCTCTGCTCCAGGGAGGTGTGCTGGGCTCCCCTGCAGACACACACACACACACACACACACACACACACACACACACACACACACATATACACAAGGACAAAGCAAGTTAGCTGGCTGATGAAACAGTTTCACAATATTAAGTGATAAACTCTTGCAGCAAAGTCATTTTCTGGCAACCTGCTGCTTCGTGTATTTCTGGTTTCATTTAGTCATTTCCCACATTTCCTAGAATGCCTTTCCTGTTATTCCCTGTTATTGTGAGTGTGGAAATATTTTCTCTGTCCCTCTTCTTCGATTGTTTCCCCCTCTATTATTGCTGAATGTTGGCACAGAATGGATTTAGGAAATAGCTTCTCAAGGACTGACACTGAAACCTGACATTTTCTTTTGATGTCTTAGATCAGTGAAACATTTCCAGCTATGTTTGGCACTGCTGAAATTAACTGGACATGACATCATGTCATCTATAGCCCTTTTCAGACAAGGAATCTGTTACAGTGATGGCTTTTTGTCATTCAGACATAGGTGTCTGATATGTAAATGTGTGTTATGGCTTAATTCGAACATGACAGGACTGTTACGGAACAGCTACGATGAAAACCTTTTTCGCTCTGCGCTGTGAGGGAGACTGATTCGACATGAGAGGAATCTCCTAAACAACTTAACACGTTCACAGTGTTTCCTCCACCCCACCCATAAATAGAGAAATCAGCTGCCGGATTGAATGGATTTTTTTCATTTGCGAAGGGGGCATGTTCAAGCTAAAACGGGCTGTTTATTTACTCTTTAAGGAGGTGTAAGACGACGGCACTCAATTCATACATGTCACATTAAAAGTGTTATGGAAGTGTGGAAGGTCCACTCTAGTAAGATCGCTGTCCTCACTTTCAAACAGAAGTGACAGTTATGCTTTAGATTATAGCCTGCATACATCCAGCCTAATTATTCCCGTCGTTTTTTTCTGTAAAATGGGAATAATTCGGCTGTATGATGAGGGCTGTAATCTAAAGTGTTTTCAAAGTGATTCAGGAGCTTATTCAGACATGAGACCAACATTTAACACTGCCATCACATGTATGTAGCGTGTTTGAAAGTTTAAATCTCACAGTTTAAATTTGGATAACTGTTCAAGCCTCATTAACTGGACAGATTGTGCCTAAATACTTACTGTCCTGACAGTAAACTGTCACACCAGGCAATGAGGAGAGATCACACTCTCTGTGATCTGTGACTGATAAAACATGTTCCCATTCATACAGCGCAGTTTACTGTAACTGTAATTCTATAAATAGCCGTTAGCACAGAAGATGCAGCTTAGCATTCAAAAAGAAACCTACACCATCATAAGAATAATGCAGAGTAAATAAGTTTGACACTGACTTCTATATAATTTTACAATGATGTGACTGATCTGTCTGAGGACATGTTGTGCTCTCTGTAATCCTCACCAGCACTTTGGGGAGAAGGAATGGTTTAGTCCGCAGGTACCGGGCTCTTTCTTACTGAGAAGGAACTCCTGCAGCTTCAGCTTCACCTCTGTACTGGCAATGGCACCTTCCGAATCACAAAGAAGCACACAAACGCAGTAAGAAAGCGAGTGAAGGCAGCCTTTCCGGACACTCCGCCGTCTTGTGCAGAGCGTGATAGTAACAGCAGAAGTACGAGTGTAACCTACTCTCTTTGCCTTTCTCCTTGTTCCTTAGCAGTAGCAGCTGTTGCTCCAGTCGCTGTTTCTCCTGCTCTTCATGTCTTTGTTGCTCCAGTTTCCTCTTCTGTTCGAGCTCCTGCTGCCGCTTTGCTGCCAACAGCTCCTGTTGTTGCTTAAACACACACACATACACACACGCACACACATTTTAATGAATGACAAATAAACCAACTGACTAGCTGAATCATTATCAGGCTCTTAGCCAACGATTTATACAGTAGATAACAGCCGGTATGGATCTGTTGTGAATACCTGACTTAATACCTTCAGGTGCTCCTGCAGCTGGACTTCATGTTGTCTTGTTAGTACTTCGTGTTTTTTCTGGAACTCTGCGAACAAAAGTTGTTTCTGGAGTTCCTGCTGCTGTTTCAGTAGCACGAGTTCCTGCTGGAGCTGCTGCTCTCTCAGGGCTGTGTCCACCCCAGCTGCACCCCCTGACAGAGACCCCACCCTAGGCTCTGTCCGCAGGTCCACTGGGCCTCCTCCTCCTCCTCCTGGGCCTTCTCCTGGACCCCCACCTGGGAAAGCAGCGATGGACTTCACTCATCCTGACTCGATTGCTGATTTTGTTGTTCTGTTTGTGTTTTTCCATATCTATCTGTCTGTGTGCTGTCTGTTTTTTATACTTGTTTCAACTTTCATAACTCTGCTTTGTAGTTTTGACTGCAAGCTCTGGACTTTATTTTTCTCTGCATCACGTTATCATGTTCTAATCCTACCTTTCTTTTCTACCAGCAAATGTGGCTTGAGAAAAGCACTCCAAACAATGGTTGGTTACCCACTTAACCGGCCTCTGAGGTAAACTGACACAGTGGCTGTCTACAATATGGAAACTAACCTTGCTGGAACCATTGTGAAACCATGTCTAGAGATCAACCAAACCATTCAAAGACCACAGGAACTTGCTCAATTGACCCCTACACCCCCCAAAAAAAACAAACAATACAAAAAAAACTTCATAAAGGACAATTAATGGATAGGTTCAAAATTGCTAAACTGGCTGTTAAAAGATCCCCCTGTGGTGTGTGGGCAAACTGTGGATTTTGGCCCCCATCACTTATACTGAAAGCACATTTGAAGGGGATCTTTTAATAGTCCGTATGAACAGGAAAACAGCAAGGAAAACTTCTTTCAGTGTTCATATGGACACCTGACTGTTGTTTTAAGACAGACTTGAAAAATTGTGAACCTATCCTTTTATGTCAGAGAGGTGTGGGGGGGGTAGAGGCTTTCGGACGTTGCTCAATAATCCTACAAGCACTTTGTCTGAAGCATACTGACACCTTAGCACTCTCAAAGACCCGAGACCCCTTCAGATGCCCAAGAGCCATTTACTCAAAACAACTTACAGCACCACGAGATACCAAAAACCTAATTAAGAACCTCTTTCTAAAGCTGTATACTCGTGTATAAAGGAGTTACGGCGTAGCTACAGCACTTACGCATTTAGCCGCCTTCTCAAAAATCAAACCATCGATCAGGTATATCACGGCTACAAGGGCTGCTTGTGTTTTCTCCAACTAGTTTCTGATGCCGGTGGAGATTGTTGAGAGTGATGAAGACCATGTTTAAAAAGTTGAAAACGGACTCAGTAGTCTTCTCGTTTTTAGTAACATATCTAGCGAAGCCATCTTCACTGCAAACCCTCTGTTCACCTAAACAATTGCAACTGCACTGAGTAGTCTCCCATTTGCGATATTTTTTTTGTCCTAGCACCTGATAATTTTACCCTAACCATCTCACTCCTCATCTCACTCCCCTAAACCTAATAAACCTAACCAATGAAGGCAACAAGCACTAGCCAATCAGAGGCAGAGTGAGGCAGAGTAGGTTGGGTCATTCTGTCGCCATCCTAGGAACCACCCACCCCGCTCGCTCTCACCCATTTCCAACAATGGAGGCCATCCTGCTAAATCTTACAGTCGTATGTAAGTTGGGAGTATGTATGAGTAGTTTTAGTGGGTTTGGACTTAGAGATACTTGCAAAGCATGTTAGGGCAATTTTCTTGCCAGCAAATTTGTAAATCATTGTGCAATGTAAATATTTTAAACTAAGATAGCAGTCAGTAGGAGTGAAAAAGTAGGAGTGTTTTTCAGTTAAGAGTTAGGTTAGAGCTTTGTCTTTTTATTTCAACTTTATTTCTTTGTCAGGGAAGTTTAGGATTGGGATTAATGGATTTTTGTTTGTTGTTTTAGGCATAGCTCAACTCTGAAGCTTTTGAAATTAAACTGCTACATTGAGAACTTTGATTGCTGAGAGTTCTTGGGATCGGCAAGAGCTGGGGCTCTAAGCATGTTGTGTCCAGGTTGCCCTTATACCAGGGACATAACTATATGACACATCGCTCTAGTACTGCCAGGGTGCTATCAGTGAGTGAAATCTGACGCTGAACTATAGATCAAAACCAACGCTGTAGGTATCTACAGCGGGGCTCCAGTTAACCCTTTGCAATCATGAATTCTAAATAAGATCAACTATTAGCTCCTTCTGTAGCTCCTGTATCTACTGCAATGAGGTACACTGAAGGATTTATTATTTAATCCAGAGATGTTTGATTGGTTTCATGCATTCTGTGAAGTAGCTCTTGAACCCATCCAAACACCCTTAGAATCCCCTAAAACCTCTTAAACTGTCCGCTGATCCACTTTGAGGAAGCCTTTGACCCACTAAATCCAACCCCTCCCGGAGACATGGAACCCCCCTCAAGGACTCTTAGAGGACTCCCTACTCACCACCTTCTCCACCTCCTCCTCTCTGCTCACTTGCTGTTCCTACTGGGCTCTGCATGCCTGATGGGAGGCTGCTCTTCACCTCCACTACTGCAGGAGAGAGAGAGAGAGAGAGAGAGAGAGAGAGAAAGAGTGATTGATTAGTCTGGATAATGTTGTGAGGGACATAGCAGACTATTACGTCATTTACTGCAAACACACACACACACGGAGAGGCAGTTCCCATTTCATTCAGATGAGCTGTGATAGTGTTGTAAGAAGTGAGGAACACAGCGTCCTGCTGCCTAAAAATAGCCACAAGCCTAGCATTAGCCTAGCATTGGATAGCACTGACTTAGAATTACCCCAGTGTTACCTTGGCATTAGCATAGCCAATATTCTGCATGGCTAGGCTAAAGGACACTGCAGAAAATGTTAACATGTGCCATACATACTAATAGAGACAAATTATTAGAGAAGCCTGCTGTTATTTATAGCAATATGGCAGAA
The DNA here is from genome assembly GCF_914725855.1 of Thunnus albacares. Taxonomy (NCBI): domain Eukaryota; kingdom Metazoa; phylum Chordata; class Actinopteri; order Scombriformes; family Scombridae; genus Thunnus; species Thunnus albacares. The sequence goes on along the minus strand of NC_058122.1, from coordinate 4,656,586 downwards.
ATGAAGAAAAAACAAAAGAAAGAACAATGATAAGAAAGAAAAGATGATTACAGGAACAGCTAAGGCACTCTTGCATTACATAAAATTGTGTAATAAGAAATGTGACCGATGTGGGACAAATTCACCACCTTGTATTGATCTGGATTTGGCACCAGAGTGGCGTTAGCTGACATTTCACCTTGTGAAATAAAAGATATGGTAACTGTCAACAGAATAAGAGCTCTAACCTGTAGTGTAGTGAGGTCAGGTGGGTATATTTGCCTGATGGTGACCTACTTGGTTGGAAAATAGCAAAAAAAAAACCCCACCATGTTTTGGGAAGGATTGGCAGTTATTATCAGTGTTGGGCAATAACAGGTCACAGTAATGGGATTATTTTCTCAGTAATGAGTAGTGTGAAGGATTATAATTTGAAATTCAGTCATTACATTGCAGTTACTAATCCCAGTAACACTACTTTACTTCAACAGTTTGGGGGTCGACTTGTTTGCCATCTTACTGGCAGTTTCATTTAGGGTTGATATCAGCTTGGTCTCTGTGAGTTCAGTGGACAGACTGGTCCGCTACTGGTTGGTAGCTGGAGCTGTAGGGACACTGTAAGGAATGGTGTTTATCCCTCCAGAAGAGTTCCAGAGACTTGTAGAATCAATCAACACCACTCTTCAAAAACATATTCCCTCATTTGGTGTTTTGGTGATGGTGGTGGAGAGCGCTGTCTAACACGTCCAAAATCTCCCATAGGTGTTCAACTGGGATGAGATCTGGTGACTGTTAAGGCCATAGCATATGATACACATCATTTTCATACTCATCAAACTATTCAGTGACCCCTCGTGCCCTCTGAATTGGGGCGTTGCCATCCTGGAAAAAACCACTCCCATCAGGATAGAAATGTTTCATCATAGGATAAAGGTGATGACTCAGAACAACTTTGTATTGATTTGCAGTGACCCTTCCCTCTAAGCGGACAAGTGGACCCAAACCATGCCCGCAAAATGCCCCCAAAAGCATAACAGAGCCACCAGATACTGCTAAGTGAATACCTCATGCAGCAGAAACCTGATGATGCAGAGGAGAAGGTGGTGCCATCATGGAGGGACAAGCCCCTACACGGCATGTACCACCGACAGATAGAAGATAGTGGCTGATATCAAGAAATCCTACCAGTGGCTGGAAAAGGCTGGATCATGACAGCACAAGAACAGGCACTTAGTACAAGTTCAATAGAAGCGGGGATCTACCACACCAGACAGGACCCCAGGTGCAGGCTGTGCAAAGATGCTCCTGAGACAGTTCAGCACATAATAGCAGGGTGTAAGATGCAGGCAGGAACAGCGTACATGGAACACCATAACCAAGTGGCTGGCATAGTGTACAGGAACAGGTACAAGTCCCAAGGTCACAATAGAAGACACCTCCTAAGGTGGTTGAGAATGACCAAGCCAAGATCCTGTGGGACCTCCAGATCCAGACTGACAAACTGGTGATGGCTAACCAACCGGACATCGTGTTGATTGACAAACAACAGAAGAAGGCAGTGGTGATAGACACAGCAATCCCAAGCGACAGCTACATCAAGAAGAAGAAACACGAGAAGCTCGGAAAATACCAAGGGCTGAAAGAGGAGCTAGAAAAGATGTGGGGAGTAAAGGCAACAGTGGTGCCAGTGGTAATTGGAGCACTGGGGGCTGTCACCCACAAACTGGGAGAGTGGCTCCAGCAGATTCCGGGTACAACAAAACTCCCAGGCCTCTGGTAGAAGACCCCAGCTTGAGGAAGACACACTACCATCCCCCATGGGAGGGGGGTGAGAAGGGGATTATATATATATATATACACAATATATATGTGTATGTATGTTTTCTCTTTTTTATGCATTTTTGTCTTTTGTTTTGTTTTTTATGCTTTTTTTGTTCCCCCTATTTCGTTTTACTTTGTATGTCTTTACTGTATGTGTAAAAATATACATTTTAAAACCGATAAATATATTCAAGCAAAAAAAATGCAGTAAGTTAGGTTTTTTCAGTATTCATGTACAAGCTACGATGCTAAGACTCAACAGCTTCAAATCGGAAGCTCCCAATCAGCTTAGCAGCTGCAATCAGCTTACACTGATCACTGGATTTGTGTGTGAGAGTGAGTAAGTGAGTTTGTATGACGTCATTTGGACTATTTTCTTAGGTTGGCTCTTAGTAGGGCAGAGAGCAGGTCAAGAGACAGCACGTTAACATACTGCCTGATAGACAGACAGGGGGCAGAGAGAGAGAGAGAGAGAGAGAGAGAGAGAGAGAGAGAGAGAGAGAGAGAGGAGGGAGGGAGGTCTCAGCATCTCTTCACCATCAGAGCTTATCGATGTGCGCCTGAACGGGGCAGTGACCCTGACCTGCCACATGCCTGGCTATGGTCTCCTGGCCTCAGCTGACCCCTGCTATTGGATCAGACTACTTCCTAGAAGATGCCACACTGCAACGTGTTGGTGCGTCAGGATATTTCCTTTCTGCTGGCCAGGGAGGAAATTCAATTAGGACCTACCTACGGTGTAGTCTGACCTTCGACCTTTCTAGATATGAAGCTGTGGGAGGGAGGCGGTGCGCCTTGCTGCAAGGCTCCTGCTTTGTTTTGCTTGATCCCAGCTGGGATTGGTATATTCAACCTGCTGCTGCCAAGCCACTAAAGCTTCTGATTGGTCCCCTCCCACTCTTTCGCACACCCTTTCAACCAATCGGCTTTTGTGTCCCACGTGGGTTGTAAGCTAATCAAACATCAACACACAAAGTATGGCCAAGCTTATTAGCCCTGTCCTGGAGGACTGTGACTAGCTAGAGGAAAGATTTCATCATTTCAAATCTTTCCTGTCTTTAGACCCGACCTGACCTTTGACCTCAGACTTTGACACAGATAAAGAGAAATGTACTGTATATATAGTGAGAATTAGGGTTGCGTTACTCACTCAAATCCATTGTTGTAGCTTGGTGCAAGCTCAGATTTTATTCCTGACAAAATCTTGTGGAATGAATATACCCCCTTCCCCTACACACACACACACATACAAGCACACACACACACACACACACACACACACACACACAAAGAACCAGTCCAGTTTCAGGTTTGTGACGGTTTAGTTAGCTCAGTCACAGTGGCTACTGCATGAAAAAGTAGGTTAAAAAAAAAGTCCAAAAACTGCGAGCTGATGGATAAACAAGGCCGTGTGTCTGTGTGTGTGTGTGTGTGTGTGTGTGTGTGTGTGTGTGTGTGTGTGTGTGTGTGTGTGTGTCTGTGCATATGTGTGCAGCCACTCACATCTAAATTACCTAAACAAATATTCTGGCATTTCACTGTGACGCACGTGTCTCCCCTTCCACTACAACACACACACTGTCCCTGTGTGTGTGTGTATGTGAGAGACTGGTCTGTGAGTGTGTGTACAACAGTCCGTTTGGCAAGAGAGCAGCATTCCACAGCAGCCAGCGTCTGACGTCAAACCGAAGACATTTATAGTCTGGTAAACACACACACACACGCACGCCCGAACGCACACGCACACGCACACACACACACTAATGTACAGTCTGACAAAGAGGCGGGGCTGAGGTAACATTTCAGTCAATCATATCAGTCTCTTACTGAATACGGCTCACTGCAGTTACACACGGTAATTCATGCACCAGGACGGATGCAGTAAAAAGAGTGAAAGACAGACTGTGCATCCAGTTTGTCCAGTCAGTGAATCCTGGTGGAAATCAACATAGACTTGTGATTATACCTCGCTGCTAAAAGGACTCTATGAATCACACAAATGCAGCACAGAGGACTTAAAATAACAAAGCTTTTTCACATAGTTGGCTAATACTGATTATGTCAAGATTATGAATGAAGCTTAGAGCTGCGTTCCATGTTTGCACTGCTCAGGTAAACTCCTAATGGCACTCTTTAAGGCAATCCTCCTTAAACTGGTACCAAAACAATACTTTCTTAAAGGGCTACAACAACTATTTTCATTCCCAATTCATATGCCAAAAATTGTCTTGATTAGTCGATTAATCATTTGCTCTATAAATATAGTAAAATAATATAAAGTAATGTAGTAAAAAGGTCCATCATAATTTCTTCAAGCACAAGGTGATGCCATCAAATTGTTTGTTTTTCCTAAACCAACACTCCAAAACTTGAAAATCTCATGTTGATTATAACGTAAGACAAAGAAAAGAAAGCAAATCACTCCGGTTGACTAGCATGAACTGGGACTAAGAGTCAACAGACACGCTAGCAGCTCTGTGAGGCTGCGCTGCTCTGAGCTAAACGCTAACATCAGCATGCTTACAGCGGTGACAGTACTAACATGCTGACCATCTTATTTTAGCATGTTAGCACGCTAGCATTTGCTAAGTAGCACTCAACACACATTACAGCTGAGGTTGATAAGAATTTCATTAGTTTTTCCACATATTTCGTCATAAAGTGTTTTGACCTGAAGTTGAAACTAAATGAAAAGTCAAGGAGTCACCAGCGTCACTAAATTTTATGCCAATCCATCAGATAGCTGTTAAGATACTTCTACAATTACAATTTACAATTTAATTTAGCAGACGCTTTTATCCAAAAAAGTAAGCTTTGACCTGCTGGTGGCAGGTGGGTCACTAAATTCATTAAGATTCATCCTCTGCAGACTATGAATGCATGAACCAAATTTCATGGCAATCCATCCAACAGTTGTTGAGATATTTCAGTCTGAACCAGGTTGAACAAATAATCAGTTATCAAAAAAACTGTAGATTATTTTTAACTACTCTTTTCAGATCTTTCTGATCCCTCACAAACAGTAATATAATAACGTTTTTTCAACACGAGCCTTGTTTCCCCCATTCAACAAAACAAGCAAAACTTCTCAAATGAGAAGAAATCAGTATTTAATTTTGTCTTGACAGCAGCAGCGGCACAACTTTATCTAAATAAAAAAGTCTAAAAAACAAAATATCAAAGAATACATAAACAAGACTGAGAATCTGACAAAGCATTTGATGCATGAAAGTTATTAATACTCATCTCTAGAGAGACATTGCAGTCAGTGTTTAGAAAGTGTGGAGTTCAGGAAAATGAACTGGCAACCATTTTAATAATCATTGCAGTAATTTTTCAAGCAAAAATGCCCAAAATTCACTAGTTTCAGCAACTAAAATGTAAATATTTGCTGGTTTTCTTTGTCATTTTTGCTAAAAAAAAAAACTGAATCTCTGGTCTGACTGAACAAGCAATATAAATGTGTCAACTCTGGCTCTGAGAGATTGTGATTTTAAATAGATCAAACATTTGATCCATTCATCACAAAAACAATTGTCTTCAAAATAAGAGCTTAACTAATAACGAAAATTGTTAGTTGGTGTATTCAACCAATGTCCTAAACCATTGGAAAAGGCTCAAAATGATGGTTTTATCCATGTCTGGTGAAGATGCTACATAATGCAGCTCATATAGGCTGATATAAACATCACTCATCACAGGTCAAATATTGTCTTAAGTCCTAGCTTTTCATAAAATAATCAATGTGGACAAAACCAAAACAATCCAACACAGCTCAACTATAAATTGACTAATGAAGAAAAGGCTTCCACATAATCTTCCACTGGCGAGGTAAGACTTTTTTTTTTTTTGGGACTCTGGAATGCACCAATTCTGCTACAATCCCCCAACTGGGAATTTCCAACTTCTGCCTTTGACAGGAATGCTACGTGTGCCTGTTTTAAAGCAACTGTGATCCAGCCTATATGCAGATAATGAAAGCTCTTTCCTGCTACACAGGAAGTGCTTTATGTGTCCAGTTAGTTTGGGATAAACACAAAAAGAAGAAGTGAAGAGTTAGCATGAAGAGACAAAGGAAAGCAGTCTCGGCTACAAAAAGTTCAACTTCATCGACACAAAATAGAAAGATGCCAGTCCCACTGTGACATTTATTTGATTGACAGATGATGCAAACATCACAGCGATGAAATAAGATGCAGACTTATTGGTCCTATAGTCGACCAGATGTTGCCTGTTGTTTTTGCAGATGGTAAAAGCTTGATTTGAACGTGTGTTTTTGCTCCTTTATCTGTTTCGTATGATTACATTTACCATCTATAGCCATCATCCCACAATGTCAGCCAATAAAAACACAAAGATGTTCCACCGTGTGCTGGCAAACATGAGTCGCTGCTAATATTTTTTTAAAAAAAGCACAGTTCAAACAGACACAAAGGAGGAAGACAGAGGTGTCCAGTTTGGATGACCTTTCACTCTTTGTCTCCCTCATTCTCTTTTTCTCTTCCTATTTCATATTACTGCCACTGCTGCTGCTGCTGCTGCTGCTGCTGCTGCTGCTGTTGAGAGGTATTTCTGGAGACCAATATTCCTCTTTTTTTTTTTTCCCTCTCTCCCTCTCCCTGTCTTGTTCATTTTGCGTTGCTAAAAGAAAATAGGCGCTATGATGTCAGCCCTGCAAAACACTCTAAAAAAAGCCAGCGGAGAGAGAGACAGCGAGGGAGAAAGAAAAGACAGAGCGAGGGAGAGAGTGAGGTAAAAATAGTATAATGGCTGTGTGTACTTTAGACAAATTAGAAGCTTAGAGAGAGAGAGAGGAGTCACATGTGTAGCGTTGCCATAGAGACTGATGGGTGGGTCAGAAGTATTATGGGCTGGCAGACTGTAGGTCATCCACAGCGGATGCTGTCTGTTGTGTTGCACCAGGCTTAATGCCTTTGACAACATCTGGTTCAATCAATTACACAGTAAGTATGCATATTTTCAAAGCTGCATGAATCAATATTTTGATATAAACAAAGGGTCAAGTAACCGTGTAATATGAAAGGAGTTGCTCATAGTGACACGCCCACCGAAAAATTATCAACAAATCTGCAGTTTTCCTGCGCTGTGGGGAGAGTTTTGGCATCTTTCAGCTCATTGTTTTGGTTTTACTGCCTGCAGTTTTACTGTTTTGGCTGAGTCTCACTGCTCTCATCAACCTTGTTTACAGCAGGAGCAGCAGCAGGCGACTGTATAATGAACTGATTATAAGCTACCTGTCCAGCACCAAACAGCGGACAGACAAACTTCAGCATGGACTTCCATTCATCAGGTGGCCAGAAACACCACTTCAAATAGATTCTAATATTGTTCCGTATCAGCTGGATGTGTAAACAGGAAACTGTTTGCTAATACGTTCACCATATCAACTCTATAAGGTCAAACACTTGTCGCAGCGACTAAATGAATTATCACTGCTTTAAAGAACAGAAACAGAATCATTTTCCCTGATTTAATAGAACAAACATACATCATTTGAATTGTTTCATTCAGTTCATTTGAAAGATTTGTAGTTTTTATGCCATTAATGCAATTGTCAGCCTCACATGAGATGCTCAACGCTGTGACATTGCAGCACTGCTTCTGCTCATCTTGAGTTGAGTAGTAGATTGGGTTTAATGCTGGATCTTAAACATGCTAATTTCTTCTTTTCTAGTCTATTATCAGCAAATGATAGAAACAAGGTCAACGGTCACACAAGGGGAAAAATAATCCTGGTTCTCTCTAAATGCCATATTACTCAAAAATGATGCCTTTCCCTTGTGAATATAAGTCTCAGTGGGCCTGTTAAGCCTAAACACACACACACACACACACTGACCTGGGTTTGCCAGTCAGCCAATACTGTAACTGCAGCCAAACAGAAGATTAGAGTGATTGTACGTCTTTCTTGCGTTAACTAACAACCTGTTGGCATCAAGAAGTGGCACGGAGCCACGCTCAAACCCAGCTCACCTCACTGGGACCTTCGCAGGTCATCCCCCTCGTCTCTCCTCGTGTTTCCTGTCAGCATCACTAGTGTCACTACCATAAAAAGGCAAAACTAATCTAAAAGATTTGACAAAGCACAAGAGTGGTCAAAAAAGTTCAAAACATTCTCAAACAGAGATTAGCAGTAGTTCCTAAAATGACTAATAAGGAGCAGTCTATAGTAAAGTATTCTGAGGAGATTGTGACTTATAAAAACAGTGTCTGGGGCATTCTTGCTCTTTTTCTCTTGAAAAAGTGAAGAAGAGCTCCTTCTCTTTTCCAGATGTGCTTCATGGATCCACTTTGCTTTAAGACTGAGGAATTCCTGTAATATTCCTTTGTATTCCACGTTAGTGCTGAAATATTTAGTCTTTTAAAACAATTAGTCAACTGGAAACCAACCAGCAACAACACTGATAACTGCTTCATCATTTATGAATGAAAAATATCAAATGTAAAGATCTCTTGCTTTTCTCTGACATATATATCAGTAAACTTAAAGTTTTGGAATGTGGATTGGAGAAAAGCAGACATGTGAAGACATGAAGACATGGGAAATTATGATTTTATCAACTGAGCTATTAAGTTATATTGCATTAGGAAGCATCACAATCTAAACAACAACAGATCCCACATCCTCTATCGTCTGACCATCCAATAAACTAACAACACACAAAACAACTAACACCTGAGGCAGAGCTACAGACACAGAGTAGATATAGTTTAGACAAATAGAATGAGTAGAATCATCATGTAGAGAAGCAGAATGACAATATTAGGTAAATATAATAAAAGTAGAAGTGTAATAATAAGTTAAAGAGTTTCAGGCAGATTGTAAAAGTGTTTGGTTTATTTAAAAAAAATACTTGGCAGATGAATTGATGATGAAAATAATAATTAGTTGTTCATGTATAAATGTGTGCTGTAAAACATCAAAGCATTCAGTGGAACTTGCATGAACAGCTTCTGTGATCCACCGAATGCATCATGTGAAAAGGTTCTGAAGGTCAGCGAAACCCTATTTACAAAAAGTTCTTAACAGACATAAACAACATCTACATCTGTTACGTTTCCATCCCAAACCTTTTATTCTGACGCCCCGTCAAACCTCCAGCGCGCTCCCCTCCCTCCCCTCCACCTCTCCTTTCCCAGAGATGACTCACCGGCGGTGGGCATGGCAGTGCTGGAGCCCCTGTTGCCACTCAGGAGCTCCAGAGGCTGGTGGCTGTCTGTGCTGGCGGAGGAAAAACAGGACTCAGTCTCATAGATGGTCTGCAACATGGCGCACAATCCTGACACCGTGGGATGTAACAGCATGCCAAGACAAGAGGCAGCGCTCTATTTTGTCACAAAAAAAAAACACCAGTCAGTTCCTCTTCAAGAATACCGGCATGGCTTCTTTTTTTAGGGCTGAAGAAACTGAAATGCTTTCAGAAAAAATAGGTAATCAAGGGTTACTCATTCTGGGATGAAATGAATGAATCGGTTCGAAAACTTCCAAACTTCCAAATGTTTTCTGTGCGATCTTTAAAGTGATTGAAAAATGACCGTGAACTCCATAGAAAATTCCACTGTGCTTTATTAGTGTAAACCAGCAAAGATTAAAGCCTGATTAGGCTCCGGTCTGGGTTTGATTTGCAGGTAGCTTCTGTCTTTCAGTTTTTCCTGCAGCTTCCCTTGTTTCTGGCTGTTCAGCTCGCGGTGTGATGACCAGTCACTGACACTTAGAACAAAATCCTCTTTTCTGATGCTGTGGCTCAGCTGCAGGTTCCAGAAATCCTCTCCCTCTCTGCTAGGCTTGAGGAATGAATCAAAGTGAAAAGAGAACAGCTTCCAGAGTCAGATTTAGGGAAATACTGCCTTTCTTCAATCACCTGGAGTCCTGATCCATGCAGAGGACTTTGCTGCTTTGGCTGCTGAAATAGTGACAGTTGCTGGTATGTTTTAGGATGTCACTGCTGCAGACGGGAGAACAAAAAAAGTTTGTTTCCTCCGTTGCGCTGAACCCTCTCGGAGTCTCAACCAGATCGAACGAGCAAAACCAAAACCAGGAGGGAATAAATTTAATCCTGTCACTTAGCGCAGCCAGTAAAACTGCATTTCCATAAGCCGAGGAGTGATGGAAGGGATCGGTTCCCCGTGTGCCGTCAGCGTGCTTCAGGACGGACGGGGAGCGGAGCCGCTGCAGACTCTTTCACCTCTTCCCACAGCTAACAACACAACACAAATACAGAGACGAGGAGAGAAGCCGAATTCCCCTGCTCGGTGCATCAAAGGATCCTCATGCTGTTCTCCTCCTGGCGGACGAGAGGGAGAGGAGAGGAGGAGGAGGAGGAGGAGGAGGAGGAGGAGGAGGAGGAAGAAGAAGACGAGGAGAGGCGAGGACGTAAATAGCTTTGGGAGAGCGCTCCCCGAGGTTCCATGCTTCCAAAATTAGAACGAAGCGCTGAGAGAATGACAGAGAGAGGGAAATGGAAGGAAGGAGGGAGGGAGAGGGAGAGAGAGCGGTATGATAAAAAATAAAAAAAAAATTTAAAAAAAACAGAGGAAATGTGAGGAGAGGGCTGGAGAAGACGAGTAAGAATCCTCCCAGAAAAAAAAAAAAATGAACAGCCGGGGGATCACACGTTGTCCTCTTATCCTTCGCTCTAAAAACACACGAAAAAGACAAGCTGCTGCAGAGTGGAGCTCTGTACAGAGACCAGAACCAGCTGCTGGTCAGACGGCTAATATTCACTGTCTGACAGTCATTGGCGTGTGTGTGTGTGTGTGTGTATATATGTGTGTGTATGTGTGTGCCTGTGACGCTCTTTGAGCTGCTGAATGAATCGAGAGAGAGAGAGAGAGAGAGAGAGAGAGAGAGGGAGAGGAGACAGGAGGAGGAGGGTGAGCGAGAGAGAGAGAGAGAGAGAGAGAGAGAGGCTGAAAGTAGATCACTGGGTGGAAAGGAAGTTAGACGGATAAACAGAAAGTCAACAATTTCAATTTAGCGAGTGTCTCAGTATACACAAGCAGAGATGAGAGAGAGAGAGAGAGAGAGAAAGAGATAGAGAGGGGACAAGTTCCATCCTTCCATTCACCTCCATTCATTACTATCTTTGCTGCATGTTTTTTGTTGTTTAACTGGTTGCTTTTTTGATGATTAAAAGGACAAGCAGGGGAGAAGAGAACACAGAGAAGAGCAGAGAAGAGAACACAGACAAGAGAAGAGAAGAGAAGAGAAGAGAAGAGAAGAGAAGAGAAGAGAAGAGAAGAGAAGAGAAGAGAAGAGAAGAGAAGAGAAGAGAAGAGAAGAGAAGAGAAGCATTTACTAACACAGGAGATGGGGGGTTGATGGAGGGACTATAGCTGAAAATAGCCTGCCAGGGAGGAGGAGGAGCTAGAGATAAAAATAGACAGGGAGAGAGAGAGAGAGAAGTAAGCCTACAGCTCTGGGGTGGGGTGGAGGAGGAGGAGGAGGAGTGGGTGGGTGGGGGGGGGGTTGGGGAGGGGAGGGGGGGAGTGAGACGCACAGCGCTGTCATGTTTCTGCACCGCACTTCCCAGAGATCACCCGTCAATCAAACGGTGTAGGCGGGATTGTGACTCTTCTTCCTCTGATTTTTGTGTTGATGCAGTATGGCTCCATGTAGCTGCTATAATAAGGGCTTTTTTTAAACCTTCACACCTTGATGAAGAGTGTCATTGGGGGTTTTTTTTTGGAAATACTTTCTCCTTTTTTGCAGATATTGAAAAAGAATAAAATTGAAGCGTATCAAAGAATATTAAAGCATGCATTAAAAAACATAACATGTTTTTGATACTCGGTGCTACAGACACGTTTTGATTAGTATATAAAAGATATTGAAGTTCAACACTCTGCTCTATATGTTGTAATACAGCTAATTTTTTGGACATTCGACTAAAAAACCATTTATAGATAAAATAACCAAATGGCAGGGTAATTAATGTTTTTTTTCCGGGCACAAATCTACTTGCCCAAAGTCAATTTTTACTTGCCCCTATGCAAATAGTTTGATTTATTAGCGGTTATCAAACCACAACAAGGACTTAAGTTAATGTCATGTTTATTTAAGTAAATGAAACAGAACAAGGACTGAAAATTCTTGCATATTGAAAATGTTATGACCCATCCCCTATATTTCACTCAACACTAAATTCTTTTGATCAGTTTCTTTCAAACAGTGGAACAGTCTCTCTAACCTGACGGCAAATACGTTTTTTTAGACTCATTTCTTCCACTGCAAGCTTCCTGATTTCCCTCTTTAATGTTTCTGGTTCTCCAGAGTATTTATGGCAGTGAAACATTACATGCTCCGCTGATTCCTCTATTTGACAGTGCTCACATAATCCTGGGGGATGTTTGTTTCACACATCACACTACTAGCCTACTCAATTCTTGCGCCAATGGGGCGTGCCAATATTCTCTGATGCCTGTGAGGGGAGGGGGAAGGGAGGAGGGGGGGGGGGGGGGGGCTATGCTGTGTGCCAGAGGACGAGAATATCATTTATGATATGACGATGATTGAAAAACAATGATTGAAACAGTTTTTTGGGGGGGTTTTTTCAACTTTTTTTTTAGCTCGAGTTAGCCCGATGTGGCGTTTTACTTGTCGCAGGCAATCGGGTAAGTCTTATTGTTGAAGCATGCAAACTGTAAAAAATTTTGTTAATCCAATGAATTGAATACCTGACAACAGATCAAGGTACTTTGTCACATTCACACAAAAATCCTGTCCAATATTGCCATAAAGCAGTCACTACTCACTAATTAGCAACGGCCCAATACAAGCAGAGATACAGATCCAGCAGCCAGTAAGCCCGGCTCTGTCCAAAGGTAACTAAATCTGCCCTCCAGCACTTCTAAAGCTCACTAATTAACTTGATATATCTCGTTTGTTTTGGCTTTTTTTGCCAAGGAGTAGTCGATTGTGAAACCACAATCTATCATCTTTGAATACTTGGGTTATATTTTTATGAAAAGTTGTTTTCATCCAACAGCAGCATTTTTTAGAGGTGTGTTGCACCTGGGAAATGTCACAGAGAATCACAAAAAGGAGGCTTTATAACCGAAAGCTGCGCTGCTCACTTCGCTGCTGTCAGTGTGGATATTATTAATTGAAACTGCTGGCTGCTATTTATAGTATTTGTTTGTTCCATTCAGCAGTTCAAGTCCTAAGTGAAGCTGTGTTTCAAGCAGTAGGTTCCAATGTTTGAACGGAGTGTAATGGGATGTCTCTGGCTGCTGGCAAACCCAGAGTGCATGGAATATAAAAAAAAAACAAAAGGATCAGAATGGATCAGACTTTATGTAACGGCTGCTAATACATTAAAAAAAACAAACTCTTGAATGGCTCCGGTACAGATGCACTTCTATTAGGTATAATGCGGTAGATGATTTTGATGCTTCTCTATTTGTCAGCTATTCATCTCTCTCTGCTCATTGTTGCTGCTGTAATGACAGTTTCCTTTCCAGGACTGATAATACTTCATTGAATCATTTTATCATCACCTTCATCCCCACCTCCTCCTTGTCACCTTCATCACCCTCATCATCGTCACCTCCTGTGTAAACAGCTCTGTGTGGCCTCAAGCAGATTTAGGTATGCTTCAGTATGACTCACAGGCAGAGAGACTGAATACATAGAGAGAAAAGAAAATGTAAATGCGCAAAAACACATTTCTAATGTCCTGTATTGTCTCACGTTGACTTAAGCTGCTGCTTTCCTTTTCTATTCTCCGGTGCTGAGATTATTTATTAAAAGACATGTTCCCTTATCTGACATCATCCTTTCAAATCACTTTGGGCAGCGAGAGAGACAGAGAAAGATGCCACTGACCAGGCAACATGTCTGACATCTCAATGGTCTCACATACTAAACACATCTGCTGAGGGTTTGTATGTGTGTGTGTGTGTGTATGTGTGTGTGTGTGTGTGTGTGTGTGTGTGTGTACTGCAGTAGCTCAGTGGATGACTCATCTCTGCGTTTCTATTTGAGGCGCATCAACCCCTGGAGTCACATTGCTGTCTGTGTGTGTATGTGTGTGAGTGTGTGTGTGTATGTGTGTGTGTTCGCGTTATGTACTATATCTGTATCCATGACAACCAAATTACAGTCAGTCAACCAATCACTCGGTCCGAGACAAAAGTGTCAAAAAAAAAAAATAATATCTGAGGAGACCTTACAGGTGTCTTAGTGAATTCATTAATCTGCTGTGCGTTGACTGTCAACACCAGAATACAGCTGAACACATATGTAACATGCTGGATAACAATATGTCTGTATATCATGAACCTACTGCACCGGTTTATCTGTTTTAAACGTATCCACCAATACTCACTGACTGCAGAACAAGCACAAATCACATCCATGGCTCAGTTGGGACATACCTCCATGTTTTAGGGCTGCTCAATGACTTTTAGCATCCTGTTCCCCTAAATAATCTTATGATGTCCTCATGTCCCACTATGGTGTCTTTGACTCCAAAAACGCAAGCGATGTAACATTTTTGATGTGTGATAAACATGACAGAAACCACAAGGATATGCATCAGTTTTTAAATCCCCATTGGCTCCTTTAAATAAAGCTAAAGCTAAAGCTAAAGCTAAGCTAAATGCCAACTTCAGCATGGTAACATATTCAAATGAAAATGGCTGTGTCAGAAATTGTTTTATTTTATTTGCTCTACAAAGTGTCCTCAAACATTCCAACAGTGGAACTACAAAAAGACAGTAGTGAGGGGAGTAAACTACTTTCTGCTAACAATCTCTCAATGCAATGCATCACACTTTATAGAAGCAAAAAACTACAATCGTGCAACTCTGCACCTGTCACTGGTTACGCAAAATGGTGATGATAAGCGTCCGAAATCTCAATTTGCTGCTCAAAGCAATACGAATAAATACATTGAGTTTCTGAGGACCTTCCACAGAGGAACGGACGAGCAGATTAAAGGATGCAACAGAGAAATTTACAAAAACATGTTAAGAATGGCCTCCGCTTTTACCGATAATTTAAAAGCAACATTGAAAAGTGAATGTTTATGTTGTGTATCATGTTGACATGTTGACACTCACCAAGGAACACTTGTGCAATCTACACTGTTCCTAAAGTGTTCCTAATATTTTGTCCACTCCATTTACATACATTAGGGTGGCAAAATATAAGGAACACTTTCCAACATAATGCCCTCCAATAGACCATCACCACCCACCATGAGCTCAATAATAAACATAAAACAGAATTATCACCTTTCTGACTGAGAATGTAGCAGCTTCATAATAGTAGAATTGATGGCAGAGCTGTTGGATTGGATTTGATTGTACAGGTGTCCCTAATAAAATGCTCGGTGAGTGTACATCCTGTTGTTCCACTAACATGACATCATCAGCGGCCAAGAGAAAGAATATACATTACATGACATTACATTACATATGCAATATACATTACAGGGTCCAGGGCTCTTCACATGAAACAGTTCTGTTGCCACAGCAGTAAGTAAGCCATATCACACACACACACACGCACACACACACACACACACACACACACACACACCTGCTCATCACAGAGAGGAGCAAGATACAATATAATGATATGACTGATTGTGTTATTGAGCATGCTGCAAGCTGCTAAGTGCTGCTAGACAGCTTCAAATATTTCAGACATTCACACTGTTAACCCTCGGTCAGTACGCTGAGCTGCTGGCTCAATAAGGTTTCCTTTATAAATGACTTGGCTGACAAGTGCAACAACAAACCATACAATAAAGTAATCCAACCACAAGGGAAAAAAAAGGCCAAAGCTTGCATTGCTCATATGGATTTTCACCCCAGGGATTCAAACTAGCAACATACAATCACAAGCCAGTCTCTGACATCTCAGCGACCATCACCACTACTATCATAAACTCCATCATTAGTTATAGTATTAACCACTGTAGCTGTTTGAGATTGATAGAGACTTACCGGAGCTGTGTGATGAATTCATGAAGGTTCAACCTGGACTTCCCTCTCCAATCTTTCCTTGTGTGTGTGTATGTGTGTGTGTGGGTGTGTGTGTGTGTGTGTGTGTTAAAGTGGGTCCTCAGAGTCAGCCATGTGTTGGAGGACAGACGATGGACAGACAGGCAGATGAATCAGACTATCTTCTCAATGTGGGCTTTTCTGCAAAAGAGAAAATTGAGATGTGATTTAGCCACAGAGATTCATCTTATCTGACCAATATATTGCCTTTATAAAAATGTAGACAGTAATGACAGTAATAATGATATCATAATGCCAACTAGCTTACTATATACAGCAGTGATCTAACCCAGCGTTACTTCCAAGGCCGTGGATCATTTCATTCTTTGTGGAGTTACAGGTTATGTTTATAAGAAGCCCTGCTCGTGATAGCACACCCAATGTGTAGCTGGTCCTGGATGCTACTATATCAGAGCTGAGGATAATGTTAGCAGCTCTGTCCTTCTCTTTATTGGATTTGAGAACGTTTACACTCCTACAACACCAGCCAAACTCGTTATCTGAAACGGCGTTATGTTCGCCAGACATGTTGGTTACTTATCATCCTAAACACCTTTTCTGTAGTAGCTTTAAAAGTGAAACATACTGTTAGAAAATACAAACAATGAGGCGTAAATATAACCTCTGTCTTATATTTCCAAGTATGTAAGCCAAGCAATCACACCGTTACTTTACCATGAAATAATTTGATCTTACATATTCCCTTAACACTTATAATACTAGGACTAACACTGTAATGTTTCTTTATTTCTGTGTCTTCTGCATGCATCATCAACTGGTGAGGGTGTTGGCTTTTTGTCTGGGACGTGCAGCATTAGCCTCAGTTTTTTAGCACGATATATGCAAAGCCATCAGCCAAGTGCATATTTAGGATCCTTTTACAGGGTTCTTGTTTTGAAACGAGTCAGCTGGAACCTGTTTTCAAAGGACTCGCAGAGCTAACATTAGCTTATTAGCTTAATTAGCTAGCTAGCCACAGCTGATAAAATCATCTAGAACGGTTGTCAAATCGACGGTATTTGGCTAGAAATGAGAAACTGCTTTCGTCTATCTCTGAAATCAAGGAGCCATTGTTTCAAAAGTTACTATGAATTGCGAGTGGTAACCATTATCATTATAACTGCATTGAGAGAATGGAAAACTTAGCTCAAGGTTTTCATTCCTACAAGGGGAAATATTAGGACAGAGTTTATAAAGCCCATATGAGTACTGCTGTCCAGCCATTAAAATGTGTTTCCTGGTGGCTCGTCCTCACTGTGTGTTCTTGTTTGGTTACTGGACCAGGATATGATGGAGGGAGAAATGTGCTTTAATGAATGACCAGTATTCTGTTGTGGAGTCAGTGAAGGTTTTTGGTTTCAGATGATAGGATCATATCCAAACAAGTCTGATCTCTGATCAGAACCAGGCACCTGAGCAGAGCTGGACGACTGATTACAGATAATCACGTGTTAAGATTTGGGTTTTCACTTGAGTCTGGTCAGGTCTGCAGGGTTCAATGTTTAAGAATAACTGATGGAGCTCTAGGGTTTCATTTTTTTTTAATCTATACTTTATTAAAAGAGTGCACAAATAAAGTTTCAAGCTATATGTTTTCATTTTAAGAGAAGGTTGCTGATCCATACTAATAGATCATTTCATCTATTTAACATTTAATCTAATTACACATCCTACTTCTCAAGGCTGGACATCTATTATTTCCTACAGCTGCCTGAGTGTAATGTTATATTGTTATATTATTAATTGCTCATTCTATTTCTGTATTTATTTTTTCAACTTCTTAAATCCTGTTTACTATTAACTTCCGGTTTTGAAATGAAGATAAATGGACTTCAACCAGTTCCTACTGTAGTTATTATATTATTAATAACTGCAATAATCTCCACTACAATTATCTAACAATTTAATCTAATTTCTTATTTATATATATTTGTTTCATCCTAATAATTCTTTATGTTTTCTTACCTTGTAGCCTGTCCCTTGTGTCACTCTAACATGTACATTTACATCTGATGTGATTTTATCTTATGTTTTCTCTGACGTTTTGTTAGTTTTTATAATGTTACTGAAGAAATTATACTTAATTTCAGCTGTATTTTTCTTATAACTTAGATCTTATAACCTTAACTTTTAACATGAAATAGCTCTCTGACCTCCTAAGGAGGCCTGGAACCATAACCATATCTGGTATCTCACTGGTCTTCATTTCTGAACGATCCCTCCCTGCGTTGTGTCCTGAACAAACATGTTTCAACAGGAATTACATCACATTATGGAAACAAGCTGCAGTTTCTGGAGCTCCCTGATCCTCTGGCACCACCTTCTGGTCTTGTATTGCTACAGTAGACAGTATGTGCATGTAGGTATGAGAGAGGAAGAGAGAGGAACAGGATACACCAAAAAAAAAAAAAAAACGTCACTGACTCCGACATCCTGAATCATTGTCTGGAATTAATGTCAAAGGACCGTTGGGTGTGTGTGTGTGGACGTGTGTGTCTGTGTGTCACAGATGAGGCTCAGGCCACTTAGTTGTAATGTGATTTAAAGGAACATGTTTAGCACTGATCCCCACCCTCTGTTTCCACACAAACACACACTTGTTTGTTCTTCACACCACACATAGAGTATACACTCACACAGACAGCAGCAATGGCTGGTCTGTCTGAGGTCTGCTGGCTCTGAGTTGAAACACAGATCAGAGTCGTGTAATGTTTTTATTTAAGAACGGTGGATTCATCATCATCATCATCATCCTCATCATCATGCCACCTCAAAAGACCAGTGCACAGAGAGTTACCCACTGTTTACTGGCCTGTAACTGCAGTTGAACTACTCTGAAATGGTTTACATGTGCAGTATAATGACCCACATTTACAAGTAACTGGTTACTTGTAAATGGTTGCTGAACTGGTTACTGTTCTATGGTTTCCTTGCACAGTAAACTGGTCTACACAGTTTAAAAAAGTCCACTTGTACAATGTAATACAATCTAATACAACAGCCTACGATAAATGGTATCATTATTGCATGATGGTCAGGGGTTTTTTTTTGGCACTATACAATAACCTCCTTACATGAAGGTCTGACACTTCCTGTGAACATTCTATCCTCAAACTATCAAACAGGATCCAATTATTCAAAAACCTACCAGATATTTACAACTTCACTGTTTTGTTTCCTTCTCGCTGCTCTCGTCACATGGTTTTTGAAGCAGGCAGCTGTTTTTCAGATAAAAAGCTCTGAAAAAACACACTGTTCACTACCTGCTCAGCACCAAATGGCAAACAGACACAGTTAGCAACTAGCTGGTGAACATAGTGGAACAGCTAAAGAGCCAGATATTTCCCTCAGGAGTTGACGGAGACCGAAACAGAGCTAAAAGGAGAGTTATTATTGGACTTACATACATTCATCAGCTGGAATGGACTAAATGAATGCTACTGTTGCTCTTTGTCTGCTGGATGTATAAATAGGCAACCGTTTGCTAACAAGTTCACTATATCAACTTAAGAGATGATAATATGTCAATGTTGTGGTCACTGTCTTGTTTCTGCTAATTGCTTATTGCAGTTTTAAAGGTTTTATTTGATGGCCCGTAACAATATAAAAACACTGAAACATCCCAATCCTATTACACAGTTTGTTAATACTTATAGCCTACAGTATTTAGAAAAGCTGTCTTAACATTGAACCCTGAGTATTGCCACACTGGTGCAAATGCATTTCTTTTAACAAGCTAATTTTCTACTATACCCTCGCTGAAAGCACAACATCTCTACAAATAAAAACATTTTAAGTGGTAGCCTACGTAATGAGGAGGGATGGCAAAACCCTGGAGGAAGCAACACAGTCACTAACATTTATTTTCATTATTGAGTTCATCTGCCGATTGTTTTATCAATTGTTGGGTCAATAAAATGTCAGAAATTGTGAAAAATACACACACACACACACACACACACACACACACACACACACACACACACACACACACAAAAAAAATCACAATAACAATTTCCTAAAGTCCAAGATGATGCTTCAACTGTCATGTCTTGTCTGTCCAACAATCCAAAACCCAAAGATAATCACTTTACTATATGTATATTATACTATGTTTACACAAAGAGCAACAGAAAATCCAGAAAAAGCAGCTGAGAAGCTGCAAGTTTGTCAGTTTTGCCTTAAAAATGTATGATTAAAGGATTATCAAAATACATTTTTTTCAATGGAGTTAGCTTGGACTTATCTCTGTCAATGGACTAATTGATTAATCTACTAACCATCTCAGCTCTATATGTTATGGCTAACGTCCACTGATGTTATTAATAACAGTAATATTTTTAATTCAGCTCTAAGCTCTTGTTTTGACAATATCCAGTTGAAACAGACTGCAGGTGCATTTAGTTTAATAAAAATAGACTGAAGGACAGTCTGGTTGCTTGTGAAGGTGAAAACAGAAAATAGAATTATACATCGTAAATGCATACTTTAAACAAGCTACACTTTTAAAACATTTAAAACTATAATTAGCCTGGATCCAATGGGACGGTCTATCATTGGCTCTGGTCCAACTGGATTTATGCTGCCTTTACAGTATGTGGCTCCTCTCCAACTCTGCTAAGTCCTGAAAGAAGTCATAGGAAGTCAGTGTCACTACAGCAAATGAGCCGGGTGCCGTGGTAACAGTGTCAGGGCCCAGATAATGGGATGAAACGCTGTGGGTGTGCGCATGTTTGTGTGTGTATGTGTCTCCCTGTGCGCATTCAGTACTTAGGTTATGTCGCTAACTAGCTGTGACAGACTAACCTGCTGGCCAACTATTCCATTAGCCTAATGACATGCATACACACACAAGAAGAAGAAGGAAAGAAAGAAAAAAGAAAGAAGAAAAAAGAAAGAAATAAACAAAAAAGAAATAATCCAAAATAGAATAGAACAACACTTGAGTCATGTGTCTCTGTGCTTCTCTGGAACAAGTTCACAATGTTGCCAAAGCATCAAGAAATATAAATCTCTCCCTCTCTCTCTCTCTCTCTCTATCTGCCGCCTCCTCCTCCTCCACTTCACACCATCATTTCCTAAAATACCTGGCCCCTCCCATTCTGGAGAGGAGCAGGAAGTGCTGCCTGGCAACCAGGGAGCTGGCTGCCGTGGTAACGGTTCACCTGAGCACCTCTTCCCTAAACAAACAGCAAGAGTGAGCAAGAGAGAGAGAGAGAGAGAGAGAGAAACGGGATGTAGAGTCAAAGTCATAGTCGGTCTCTTCCAGTATTTGTTTATAGTCTCTTTTTCTCACTTGCTCTCACTTGTTTTCCATCACACACACACACACACACACACACACACACACACACACACACACACACACACACACACACACACACACACACACACACACACACACAGCGGGTTTAGTGAAAACTCTGAGTCTGTTAACCCTGAGATGGGTTGTTTTCAGTTCCAGAAAGAGAGGTAACTTAAAGTCGGGGTCAGTTACCGCGGTAACTGACTCTGTGAAGCTAACCTGCTTCACCCAGGTTTTCTTTAACAAACCTGAGTTTCTTCTCCGTCTCCTCCCTCTTACAGAACTAGACACGCTGTTTCATGTCCTCAGTCATTCAGTCCGGATCAAAGCGCATACAGAAGTGAGTTCATTAGTGGAGGTTTACTGTACGTTAGTTTGTTACTGAGGAACTAAAGTTACCGCTTTTATGCACGTCTTTGAGCTATTTATTTTTTTAAAGCTTTCACTATATTTTTCATCTTCAGTTGCTGCATCCTGTGTTTCATCCCTGTTAGATTAAAGCTGAACAAATATATTTAAAATGTAACATAGCTGCAGCCTGATACACGGTCAGATCCACCACGTTACCGTCCGTTAAGGAAATGCAAGTCTGCACCGTCCACATATACATGCATTAATATCTCTAAGTCCATTGTATTAAAATGGATGCTCTGCCTTTTATTTACCTGTTGCCATGGTGAATCATAGTATCGCAGCTCTATTGATGATGGCTTTTTTCATTCATCATGAACGAGCTTAACTCAGAGTGAACATACTCACAGTTGATTGAACTGACTGATCAGACATTGTGGAACTGAAAACCCAAAGTTTCCCATCTCAGGTTCATGCAGAGCTCCAATGACCAGTCAAATTCATCGTCAGAAAATGTAGCATTTCAGTCATTTTACAGGCAAAAATGCTTGATTTGGTTCCAGCTTGTCAAATGTGAGAATGTGCTGCTTTTCCACGTCTTCATTTTATAATAAACTGAATATAAAAATGAAAGAGGGGATTATCACACGGCGAGGAAACTCAGCTCTAGACCAGCAAAAAATGAACTGACATTTACTGAAACATTTTCTGCAAGTGGGGGGGGAATCACACTTTGGTTAAACTGGCCAGTAGACATATGACAAGTGATCACATGCATAATTTTAGCAAGCCAAAAGGGTTTTTAGGGGGTTTTCTATTGGGAACCCGAAAGTAACCTTAATATCTTTGGGTTTTAGACCACTGGTCAAACAAAGCGAAGACATTTGATGATGTATTTTAAGGAGGAATACTAAAGGACTGATACAATACTCACATACCTTCTGTATGTTTTAATTCCAGCGAGTTATTGCTCGCTGTAATCATTCCTCCTGTCAACACTGGCTGTGAAGTGAATCCTTCCCAGCAATATGTGACAAAATCCCTCATCTTTTACAAATGCATTCAAGTTCATCCAAAGCTTAAATGAGGCTTCAGCAGTCTGAGCCAAATGAAGTGGGCATCTCCTTCCCAGTAGTGGTGTGGAGGTTTATTCCTATAGGATTATTGTCAGCCTACATCTGAGTATCACTATGTACTCCTCTGCTGCGCTCAGCAGGGAAACACTATCCAGGAAAATACAGAAAACTATCTAGTACTGTAAAGATTGTCACAATGGAATATTGACTGATTTTAGGCTATTTGACTATTTTGTCTCCTATTTCTTACAGTGTAGTCACATTAGGAGGTTTCGTGGCCCTTATAGACAGGCAGCATCACGTCATGGAGAGGCAGAATGATTACAGCTAAACAGCTAGACCTTGTTTGTCAAACTATTTCCAAGGAAATTAACTTTGACACTTCAAATAGAAGTCGGTCATCGTGAAAAAAATCTGGACACTGGAGGTAAGAGTCGGTGGCATGGCCCTTAAAGCTCTTATGTAACTAATGGAGTGACCTTTGATCTTTGACCTCTGGGCTTTAGTAAAAACCCCAGTGCATGATCGAGCTGCAAATCCCTCTCCACAGTGCTTCAGACCAGACTGTCAGCAGCTGGAATGATGTGAGGGTCCTTCAGGGAGGAGGAGCGGCCATGGATGTATTAAACTGGATGACGCCCCATTCATTCCTAAGAAGGTTGCTTAATGACATATATGCTTAAAAGAGTTCTTCCACATTTTTGGACCCTTGTCTGGTTAAACCTACTGTACCAACTGGCAGAATGACAATAATATCTCAACACAGCTGTCTGTGACCTTTTGTTGTATAGTGGATGTAATGGCTCAAACCCTGATACAACAAAGAGTCATTCATGAGACAGAGAGCAGATTGTTGTGAACAGACCTCTACAACAGCTATCACAACAGATCTATCTATCTATCTATCTATCTATCTATCTATCTTATCAGCCCGGGTATGTGGAGGTTTGGTGCCTCACAAAATGTCAAATCTTGGCAGACTGATGTGCTGTGATTCAATGCAGCATTTTAAAGGAGAGGATTCACCGATTAAATGCCACCTACCCAAATATAAATACTCTGTAACTGAACGTTTGCTAACCGTATATCAAGACATTGCTCGTCTTTACATCTGGTTTGTCATCTTTTACAGTTTTCCTACTATGTAATTGTGAGATAACGTTTTTAACACTACATATGCCGGGAATCCTGTGTAGTGATGTCATGAAAGTGATGTATTAGATATCAAGAGCATGTTTGTTTTCTGACACAACATACTGTATGTTTAGTTCAGATAATAGCTCAAATATAAAAATAGATGTATGTTCCCAGGAAAGACAGTAGCCTGGAGTTGTGTGACAACGGAAACAGAAGATGTACTGTATGTCAGCGACAGAACCTGAACTGGGTGACAGATTACTGTACCGACACATAAAAAGATCACAGACGGCGTCAGAGGTGACAGGGCTGGTAGTGGTGAGAACAGAAAGTGTGCCGAGACAAAGCAGAAATATTCAGCTATGTTTCCAAAATTAATAAACATTTTATTTCAGTGTGATTTTTTATGTAGGGCTGCAACTAACAATTATTCCTATTATCTATGAATCTGTCAGTTATTTTCTTGATTCATCGATTAATTGTTTGGTCGGTGAAATGTTAAAAAATAGTGAAAAATGCCATTTAGCATTCACAACAGTCTAGAATCTTAAGATGCTCTATTGCCTGTTATGCCGGAGAAAAACAGCAAATTCTGACATTTAACAAGCTGGAACAGGAAATATTTGGTTATTTTGCTTGAAAAATGACAGAAACAATTAACTGATTATCAAAATCGTTGCCAATTAATTTCCCGTCGATTGATTAATCGACTAATTGTTGCAGCTCTGTGTTTATGTAAAGAGCTGAGATTAAAAACTACCAACGATAACCAGTATACAGAAAAAAGCAAAAAAAAAACAAAGATATATGAAAATACCTCTTTCTGTCAACATGTTCCACCACAACAAAATGTACTTTTTAAAATCCCTGTAAATCTCTGTGTGGCCTTCGACTGCAGACGTCCCAGAGTGGCGATTTTTGCAGTGAATCGATTATCAATCTGTCACTGTTGACACTAGTGGTAATAATACATACGACCCATACTGAACTGTGGTTTTGTTGCATCGTTGCATAGTGCCCCTTTCTGTTTGATACGTGTGCTGCGTCTCCAGAGCAACAAGTCGGTGTGTGTATGATATCTATATCCTACCACTCATGTATGAATAGAGAATGTAGTGCCATTGAGGCACGGCATTATGGTGGATGAGTACTGCAGAGTAAAGTAACACTGTGGAAATCCCCACCAAGCTGTCATCTGTTGGCTCCCCATGTTAGCTATCCATTCTGAAGCCTTATTACCAGCTTCAACACCATCACCCCGCAGTAGCACCCTGGAGGTTTTGAGGGGTTGCATGTCAGACACAGAAGTAAACGTCCACTGCTACAGTTCGAACTGTCATCGAGAAAGTTTTCTAATCAGCATTCCCCTCCTCTGGATGTCCCATTTCCTGGTAAAGGTTGAGAGGTTCGTTGGTGCTGGCAAAGTTACAGTATTTGCTAGGAAATTTCCCCTAATTCCCAGGATATTGGTTTCACCTGTGCCTGTGTTTGAAGTACCGAACAGGCTACGGTGAATGAACTGTGCTAGAGCTGAAAATTAATTGGCAACTATTTTGATGATTGATTTGTTTTTAAAGTAAAAAAGACAAATACAGCCCCAGCTTTTCAATTGTGAGGGTTTACTTTTCTTTGTCTTGAGTGGTAGTAAACTGGATATCTTCAGGTTCAGGACTGTCGGTCAGACAAGACATTTGAAGAAAACGTTTTGTGCTTTGGGAAATTGTGATGGGCATTTTTCACCATTTTCTGACTTTTTACAGACCAAACAATTCATAAAAAAAATGATCTGCATTGATAATGAAAGTCATCATTAGTTGCAGCCCTATACTAACCTCTGATGATGTAGCAGAAGCCTAAATATTTACTAATTAATATAACAATTAGCATTCACTAATACAAGATGAATTTAGGCTTTGTTTAAAGTGCTAGATCTAGCACTTTTTCACTGGCCAAACTGTGATTGTAGGCATTTTTAAAGGTACACTATGCAGCAGAATTTGTCGGCTGGTGTTTGTAAACACACCAAGCATTCAAAGTTGGCCCCTCCTCCTCCGCCCAACGAGCAGGTAAGTGAGAGTGAGAGAGAGAGAAAGTGAGCAGTGGTGGTGAGAACAAAGCCGTGTATCAGATAAATAAAACGTTATTTTCTGATTGTTTCACGGTAGTTATGTTCTAAAGCTCAAGTTAACCTCCGCACACCTCTGCAATACCCTGTGGGAAGGTGATTTTGTGTGAATGCAGAGCTTCATCCTGTCCTCTGTGGCCTCTCTCTCTCTCTCTCTCTCTGCTCTGCGTGTGTGTAGCTCAACTCTGCTCTCGGTCAAGCAGACACACAGACCCGCAGCTCTCTATACATCCATGACACAGAGACAGAGAGCAGAACAGAGCAGAGAAGAGAGACGGAGACAGCCATGAAACCCAGACGCTATGCTACAAGTCCCGATTTCACACCCTGAGCGCTGGAGGCTACACACCCAAGTGCCCAAAGGTTGATGCCCAGAAGCGACCCGAACACAGCAAAATAATAAGAAAATAAGAAAATACAGGCAGTGGGCAGGGTCTCTGTACATATATATACCACCACACACTTCTAGTGGCTCATAAGTTATGATTGAGAGGGATTACTTGTTTATGAGTCTATACATTGTTTATTAGGAAAATCCTGCATATTGTACCTTTAAAGCAGCCTCACAGCAGTAGATAACCGTGCTGACCACAAGACCTGATTCCTCTTCTTCAACCAAGCTGTGTAGATGCAATGAACATAAATTCCATCTCTAAAAGTATCGCTATGCTCAACTTTTCATACTTTTTCCAGTACAAAAGAGTTCTGGGCCACTGGGCACCCAAAACGTTTTGACAACCAAATTAGCACAGACTGCTATTATTTAATAAAAAAAAGTTTTTAGCACTTTTTTGTTAGTGGATGAGTTTCAGATATTGTAAGGGAGGAAAGGTAAAAGAAGACATAGCCACAGTAAACTAGTCAAACCACAAAACCGCCTACAAAATATTGAGAAACGAGGTCCAATTTCAAAGCAGGATTTGTCAACCTGATCAAAATCGCAGAGACTTGCAAAATGATGTTTTGGTTGTCTGTGGATATCTTACTCATTTGACTTTATTACATTTTACATTTTCATTTCCAGAAACCCGGTTGGTTGGTAAATCTTACACAGCAATTTCCATTACATGTTTTTTTTTTTTTTTTTTAATACATGATGGCAGATGCTGATTGTTGGGTGTTTGCCATTCAAGTGGGAGTAACAGTTGCAACTACACGTACGTCATTCTCCTCTGCATACCCTCTTTGAAAAAATTTGGGCTTGTTTGTCTAGAGAGCTGCTGTAATAAAAGACACCACAGTCTATTTGCAGTTTGGGCTTCTTGTCTTTTTACCTGCATCTACCTTTTTCACCTCATTTCTCTCTAATTTATTCTACAGTAATAATCTCAAGGGCCATACTTGTGTGGCATTTTTTTTGTAATTTAAAAACATGATAAAATCAGCAAGTATTGCTTCGCTGGTTTGGGCTTTTTAAACAGTCACTTTGCCTCATTCTAGTGGCAACCCAGGTAGGTGGCAAGTGCCAGACAACATCGCAGTTCAAACGCAGCTTGACAGCAAAATGCACAACACTGTGCTAGTGATATTTTTAAGATGGCAGACCACATGGAGAACAATACCAAGAGCACATCATAAGGTAAGAGCAGTATTTCATACTGAGCATTAAAACTTCATCATTTAGAAACTGCTGCTGCCCTCACTGACATTGCAATTCCAAGAAGAGTCATCAAAATGCCAGACAGCTTCAAGATTTGCAACGTGAGAGCAACGTACCTGTATGTCAGCTTCTTATAAGGACCCTCATTCATAAATGTATGTGTAGATTGGAAAAGGTAACATAATAATAATGATGTATTATTTCTATTATAATACACTGATTTATAGCCACTTTTGAAGCTTGGAAGGGGAGTTCTGGTGCTGGTACTTGCTACTGGTAGTAGCTATTACAATGTCATTTGGTTGGATGTTCTTTACTGGTAACCACTGGCAAGTAAATGCTGTCTTCTAGCCATCCACTAACCATCAGTGCATTCCTGTCTGTTCTCTGTTAGCTTTAGGCTTGTACTGTAGATGGTGGCTAGTTAACTTTTAGTTCTCAGCTAGTAGTTGTGCCCTAGTTAGCTGCTAGCTATTAACTTAACGCCTGGGCAATAACTTCTAGTATACAAGTGGCTGTAAACTGTTACCTGTTTGGTTGCTAGTTAGCTGTTGTATTTCTCAGCTTTATGTCCTTTAGCTAGCTGTACTGACTCTGCAGCCATTCTTCAAGAAACCTTTAACTGTCTGTCGGTAGGTATATCCTTCTTGGACGGTGACACACACACATACATATACACATACACGCACACACACATACACACACACTCCCGTAAACCTCACGGTACCGTGGATGTCGGCGGCTCCTCCTGGAACGAGTATTAGCGCAGAGGTCGCTTCCTCCCGGCTTTGGTTTCCGCCGAGGCTCGGTGTGTCCCCCCGTAGAGCTTCTCTGCGCGTTTATTTCACATGAAAACGGGTAATTTAACGAGCAGGACGCGTCTCACCTCCTACCGTTTCACCTCCTCCATATTTACAGTCAGTCTCTCTCTCTCTCTCTCTCTCTCTCTCCCTCGCTCTCGCTCTCCCTCTCCCTCTCTCTCTCTCTCCCTCTCTCTCCCACCAACAACAACATTATTGACGTCCTCCTCCTGCCACGTGACCAGTCTGCTGGGGCTAAAAATAGACTCAATAGAAACCAATGGAGGCAGACAGACAAGGCAGAGATAGACAGACAGCAGACCGAGATACAGTTTAGTTATAGTCTTGCTTGCCTTACTTCACCTCACTATCCCATGTTTCCAACCTGCAGCTGTTGACTTGAACTAACTGCTTGCTGTCCGACCTACAGATAACAGGGCAGGACAGCACACGGAAAGACTTCCAATAATATTCCCAATAACTTCAGCAATACGTAAATCATTCAGAGACAGTTAGTCGATTAATCAACCGGCCAATCAACAGACAATAAAAACTATTTTAATAAACAATATTTTTTGCGTAATTTATACCCAACATTAAACTTTCCAGCCCCTCAAATGTGACAAATTTCTTCCTTTCCATTATCAGCAGCCCATGTCTTTGCATCTCATTTATTACCATTAGACTACCTTCATGTCACACAGCTAAGCATCCGATTTTATGAGAAATAAATACCCAGGAGGTGGTTCAACATTTTCCGGCCATTTTGGGGGTATTTCCAGAATCCTCAAAGAAGCTTCTTATCATCTAGATTAAAACATATTCTGTTTGATGCACAATATAAGATTAACCCGTTTCCCGAGTTACAGTAGTATTTTCTAATCCATATAGGCTACTTTATGTCCTTGCTCTTTTGGCAAAACACCAGCAGAGTATTAATAAATTTTTTAGTATGAAAATATAATATAAAATATTGGGAAACTACACATCTACCAACATAACTCATAATAGAAATGCAAATTTTAGATTCAAGCTGCATAGGCTAAATAGAGCATTTCAGATTTCATTTCTGTTACCATCTTTGTTTGGATTAGGACAAAGATACAATTTGGGTTAAAAAATCATGTAAAAGATGGAATATTTTTCACCCAGATGCTTACAGTCTGTGAGGTTTCTAGAAACACCAGAACAGCTGTAACTACTCAAAAGACTTCTGGGTTTTTCAGGGATTGCCTGGTTGTTAGGTGGAGCAGAGCAGGTGGACCCAAACACAGGAGACTGCAGGCAACAGGAACTTAGAATAAATCTTTATTGAGATGTGAGTGCAGGCAGAGCAAAACTGAACTGAACCGAACAAACGACCCAACAATGACTAAACAGAAAACCAGGACTAAAATACAAACTGAACTAATGAGGAGAATGGAGAACAGGTGACTAGACAGAGAACAGATGAGGAGCTGACTGGCTGGGGAAAACACTGGGAGTAGGGACAGACTAACGAGGCTGATACAGGGCAGGTATGAAGGGAAATGCAGGACGGGGAGGAGTACATGAACACAGGAGAGAAACAGTGTGTGTGGGGATCAGAAACTTAAAGCTAGTGTGTAAGGAAAAACGTGATTGTCAGCACAGGACTGAAGTTTCTGAACCAGGAGTCTTTTAAACTCTGAGAGACAAAAAAGGGGAAATGGGCAAGGAAACACAGGTGAGGGTAATGAGGTGATTGCAGTGATAGCAAGGTCTGGAGAGAAGTCTGAGGGCATCTGGTGAACTGGTGGAGAATGGCAAGTCTGGGGAGTAGGAAGAACGGACATGGCCAGGGAGCTGGGGATGGGAGTGTGTGGCTGCAGAGAGGGACTGAGGAGCAGATTGTGATGCTGGTATTTATTGTTCAGAAAATCTAATGCTTATATTTATGACCTGGAAGTCCCTAGGGGCTTCTGAAGGCCCTATGTTTACTGTGTGAAAGTTGGTTTTTTGCTGATCTGATAACTTTGTTTGGGAATATGTAAGCATAATAAGGGCCATAAGGTGGGACCTGCTTACTTGTTCTTAAGGCCCTATCCTGAAGAGGGTCTCCATATCAAAATCCAATTTTAGGACCTTCATTACTATATTCCAAAATGAATGTGGTAATATCCAGGTAATACCTGTAGACATTACACAGAGAGTGGGAGGACCAAGGTTAATCCAGCCATGGCTTTTATTTATTGTATATCAGAAGTTGACTATTTGAGAGTTTGAGAGAGTTTGTTGACCAAAGCAACTTAAAGACAGAGTAAATGATTCATCAAAAAAAGAAAAAAAAAAAATCAACACACTGTCAACAATGAAAGCACGGTGCAAATCCCAGGGAGCCTGCATCCAGATAGAAAGCTCCACTATGCATTCAAAGGTCACATTGGCTTGACTACTGGGCTGCCTGTTGAGATCAAAAAATGTTGTGCACATTCACAACGGCAAACAAGGAGGCTGAGAAGTAGAGAAAGAGCTTGTCTGATACTATATGCATGTTCACAATAGAATGATAACATAAAATATTATTTACAACACCAACAATAAGCACATTTCTAACAACCAATGTGTCTTAAGATGCTGTAGAGATGAGCAGTCTATGACTGTTAAATATTTACACATTGGAATATTGTGTTTCTAGTGTTGCTGTAATGCAACACGCCTCTGTGATCACCATAGTCAGATTGGATTAACCTGTTAAGGGGCCCCTGTTGACCCCTCACCCCTACTGTCTATGCAACATGTACAATTATTCCATTTAAATAAACACAGGAATATGAAAGATATTAGCACTAACTGATTATTTAAGACCCTCATCATGTCAGTTGAGATTCTGTTTTAGTTCTGTAATAGCCTGTGGTATATACGTTGATATTTAGAAAGAACTGAAGGGTCATATTGGATGCCAGATTTCCATAATTTAACAATGGTATTCATTTTTCTGTTCTACAGTCTAACTCAGAAGAACACTCAGATGGGCATGAATCTTTCCCCGCTGTAACATCGTGAGCAACTGTGTCGAAAATAATTCTGGTCACTGAGAAAAAGTCAAAGGGTACAAACTGTGCACCAAACAAGTCTTTGCTGAGAAACAAAAATATATCATGGAACAGAGCCTATTGAAACAGTAGCGCGGTGGGACTTCAGCTCCATTTGGGAATAATCCCGTGAGGTTTAGCAAAACTGATTTAAAAATATTTTTATTGTGACGCGTGCAGGTGAAAATAACTGTCACAGTGACAAGATTTACGATGGAAAAAAAAAAGCTCAATCTCACTTTCATTTTCACTTTGAATCAAATCATTGTTTACAATATAGGGAGAGGAGAGGAGAGCAGAGGAAACGAGAGAAGAGGAGCGGCACAATCACAGCTGACACTATAAATATTTTCACTCTTAGCACAGATACAGAGAGATGAGGAGGAGGTGGAGGGAACAGAAAAGACAGAGATAGGGGAAAAGGAGAAAGGAGGAGAGAGAGAGGGAAAGGTAGGAGAATGCGACAGAAGCAGGGAGGTTGGAGAGGAGATGAGGGGGAAGGAGAGACCAAGGAGGGAAGGAAAGGAAGTTAGGGGGTGGAAGAATGGGGGGGGGGGGGGTGACAGAGGAAAGATGCAGGAAAGGAGAGGAGAAGAAGAAGAGAGGAGAAATATTCTGCATGAACAGAGGAAAAGAAGAAGATAGAAAAATGAGAGAGAGAGCGGTGGAGGTGGAATGAAAGGACAGAGAGAGAGAGTGAGAGACAGAAATAGAGAGAATGAGAGAAAGAAAGGGCTATTCTGGTAATGATGTTGTTGCCATGGAGACGCTGTCCTCAGTCAGACTACTCCACAGGTGCCTCGTGGGTATTTTTAAAGGACTTCACTGATTGGTGGAGGTCTTTAGAACAGAAGGCTATTGATTGGTTCACAGAGGTGAAAGTCAAAGGTCATCTCATTGCATCCCATTACCCTCCAAATGCTTTCTCATCTCCTCCTGTTTTCCATCACAGTTAAACAGCACACATACTCACTGTGTTGTGTTTAAAGCAAAAACCCTTATTCTCCTGCTTTTTATCCTGTGAAAAGAGAAAGATGCCGTCATTTTCAACAGATACCTTAAAGGGCACCCTCCCTCTCAGTATATTTAAAAAATGCAACGGAGGAGTGGAGGGGAATGAGTGTAGAAGACGTGGTCTGGTGGCTACATAGTGTTTGATGCAGGGGGTGCAGGGACACTGACTGGCCACTGCTCAGTGTACCATTAATAGTGATGTAGTAGAGCTAACTAGCCGTGAGGAGCTAACGTCTCCACCCTCTCCAATCCAAACAGACTCATACAGTTAAGATCATTCTGAGCGGAAAAAGCAGTTTTTTCATTAGTATTGTTTGTAAAATCATCTGAATTAACATGATATACAAACAAGAAGCTACATGATGATGTGTACAGCACAAAAACAGTATGTAGTTCCTCTTTAAAGCAGCTATAATCAATTTTTTTTTTTTTTAACATTGAATCGTATGTGTGAAAGCCGTTGCTTGTAGTGATGAACCCACAAAGAATTATCACATCATCTCTGCAGTTCCTCTCAGCTCTATGGAGTGCTTTGGTGTCTTGCAGATCATTGTTCTGTTTTCAGGCTCACAACTTTAATGCAACTTTAACGTTTTGTAACATTGCTCTCACCGCTCTCATCAGTGTTGTTTTTGGACGTAACAGGCTGTTGCGTTCAATGACAAAGCTCCAAAACCTGACTGTAACCTACCTGACATCAAACATCAGTGGAGCATGTAGCACCAGAACATGACCCCCCCCAAAAATACTAATGTTGCTCCGTGTCCCCTGTGAACAGGCACCTGTTGTGTTGTGTTTGCAGCTTGTTTCACTTGCCTCTAAATCACCAATAATCTTGCAGCTTTTAAGAACACATTAAACAGAATTTTTTTATATGTGTACATTATTCTACAATTAAAAATGAATTCCATCAGAATTATCTGAAAGATAATATATTAGTATAACAATTAAATATTACAAAATGAAACTGAATAATATTTTATCTGCATTCGTTCATTCATTGATTTTATTGGTCACTTATGGAAAAACTACAGCGTATTTCCCAAAAGTTTCTAAAAGCCCTGACTCTGTTTTAACCCTTGCTCTGCCTGGGATTCTGGTACAGTCACCAAATTCTAACTGGTCCCAGGTGATACAGGGTGGACAAATAGAAATGTATAAAATTACACACTATCTCCGTCCTGAAATCAGTGTTTCTTTAACCGGGACTTGATGCTGCACCAGTGAGTGGACATAAACTCTCAGACTAATACAACTGTCACAGGTTCAAACCCACACAAGTAGAAAAGTGTCCAGTCATACTGAAGGAGGACAAAAGACTAATTATTATACTGGAAATAAGGTGGGCAAAATGAGCCCACTGGTGCTATTAAAAGTTCTTAGTTATTTGTTAAAGATAAGGAGAGAGAATGACGAGAAAAGACGAATGAATAACCTCAGTCAGTATCAGAATCAGTATGTGGCACACACACACACACACACACACACACACACACACACACACACACACACACACACACACAGCAAAAGGAGCAGTGGTGAGTCAGCCCCCTATGACTCACAGGAGAAATCAGAAATGTCAGACAGAAAAGGAGTGTACGCACACAGCAAACACACACACACATACACACACACGCCTACAGCCACCAATTTCTGACATTAATGAAGATAGCCTTGACAACCTCTGAGTTAAAGTGAGAGCGGAAGGCTTGACACACACGTACACACACGTACAAAAACACCTAACAAACTTGTGAGTGAGTTTCAAACCTGTAACACAAATCCATTTTCCAAACATGCTTCCTCCTATTTAAGATCTAATATGACGATAACAGCAATTTCCCCTTCACAGATTTTTAGACAAATCTCTGATTGAGGGAGGAATGCTGCATAACTTTACATAACTGAGACCCTCAAGCCCCCCCAGTGGGTCCTAGGACCCCAATCTGAACAGCAGGGATCCTACACTAAATGCTGCACTTCAGCCTGATCATAAACTGAATTATCCAGGACTGCAGCGCCCTCAAGAGGAGAGAAAGGAAGGGTGCATGTCTTGTAACTGACAGTCATTGCTGATACCTCAGCTGCCCTTACAAACATTACTTGAGTAAATGTAATTAGTTATTGTATTTACTATGTTTATCGTGGTACTTGTACTTCCAGTGCTTTCATTTTAGAGGGAAATGTTTCAACCTTTACTCTAATAGGAAGGTAGGGAAAATACATTCAAAAATGACAGCGTCACTTCCATGAATTGGGGAAACGTTTTTTAAAGTCTGTATTAGTTTGTTGACTCATCTTGCAAAACCACCAGCGTCATGCTTTACCCGGCGGAATATGAAGCAGTGGAAGATCAATCTGGACCAGGAACAGCATTATAATGCTGCTCACATGTTGATACATCAGCAATAATAACACAAAACACACAATCATATATTATGTTACATTCTGCATTATGATACCTTTAAGCAAATTCTGCTGATAACACTGTACTTTTTAATGTAGGAATTTATTTTTACATAATGGTAAGTAAAGGTTCTGCATACTTCTTCCACCACTGCAAACATTATTGTGTGAATGACTATTATTATACTGATTGCATAGTTATAACATGTAGAACTGCTGGACTGTAATGAGCCCAAATCATGCTCCACTGCACAATTGAATGGAAAACAGTAGAGGTGGATTTTATAATCAGCATCAGTACTATCAGTGGAAGTAACAGTAATAAGAGTAGTAGTAGTGGTAATAGTATTAGTTGCAATGTCACACCTGTAGCAGAGATAAAATACTTTATTATCCCAGTGGAGGAATTAGTCTTGGACATCACAGTGTCTGCAGTATGAAGATGTAGGTGGTTATGGCAGAAGTACTGGTATTAAGTGTTAGAAGTAGTGTTAGGTGCATTAATTCAGCTGATGATGCTCGCTCCTCCTCTAATGAGCAGCTATGATTCACAGCCAGACACTCCCATCCTCCTCCTTCTCCTCTGTCTCTCCACCATCTCCTCCCAGCACCCTCACCCCCCACCCCCACCTCCACCCCAGCACCTCCCACCCCCCACTCCAGTGTTGTCAAGGCAACAAACCTTTACACCAGAGCTGTTAGTCATCAATCTACGCAGTCCCCCCCCCCCCCCCCCCCCCCCCCCCTCCCTTGGTGTTATGCTGACGTTTCATTCACGAGTCAAATTCAACAGCTCCTTTTCATTCTTAATTTATTTTTGTTGTTGT
The DNA here is from genome assembly GCF_914725855.1 of Thunnus albacares. Classification (NCBI taxonomy): domain Eukaryota; kingdom Metazoa; phylum Chordata; class Actinopteri; order Scombriformes; family Scombridae; genus Thunnus; species Thunnus albacares. The sequence continues at coordinate 4,621,058 of NC_058122.1, read as the reverse complement.
TGTTTTTTTTAAATTTTTTATTTATTATACATCTGTTTCTTACTGCAAGAAAATGATTGTATATAATATGTAGCGTATAATATTGTGTGTTATATGTTGTCTGATACTGCATTTCGTTATTTCCTCCTTTACAATCCTGCTGTCACATGGGTTGGGCTTATTTGGGAGGGAATCCAAAACACACACACACGCACACACACACGCACACACACACACACACACGCACACGCACCGGGAGAGGGAGGAGGGAGGCGGATCTGTAAATCCAGACTCCAGGACTTCCTCAGCAGAGCAGAGCTGAGCCTACAGCGCAGTAAGTATCAGCTCCTTATTATTCTTGTTCATTTTCCCAAATGGAAACTGTCTTTTTAATGTTCCTGTCATCATCAGAGTGTAAGTTAAATAATATCCTTAAGATTAAAATATACTGTAGTCATGTTGGCTCCTACTGTATCACACCGCCAGGTAACAGGTGACAGCTCACTGCTCACTGTCGGAGTTAAAGCGTTAGCCTACAGTAGCCTGTTATTTCCCCTGGAGGGTCCACTTGTGCACTTGTGTGTGTGTGTGTGTGGTAGCACCATCCTCAGCCTGACAGACGGGAGTGATAACTGACTTTGTGAGGTAATAAAAATGACTTTAAGCGTTTGCAGAAGATGCGATAATAAGGCGGGCAGCAGTAAAGCCGTTTGATTTTTGCTCATTCCTGCTCTTGTCCTCATTTAGTTTCCTTGCGACACTTCCTGCTATGTGTTCTTAACGTCATGTTTGTTTTGCATGACTCTTCGGCTGATAGAAAGCATGATAAAAGCAGCAGATGTGGGTCCCGTGTCTGTTTTTCCCCTATTAAGCACAGTTTTATTGTCGCCCAAAAGGAGCTCTGAGCTGCTTATTCTCCTGTTAATAATGTTCTCATTACTCTTCAATCAGGACAAATTGAGTTAATTGCGACTTTTATGTATACTTTTTGTATAACATTTTTATTCCGTCAAACTTGATTTGTATCAGCACTTTATACAGTTTAGTGGAGTTCTTAAAGTACATTTCCTCAGTAAAGTAGCCTTCTTGGCCTTTATTTAAGTATTTTTTATATTTGATTCTACTTTATACTCCAATACATTTCAGGGGAAAATATTGCACTTTCACCCCACTATGTTTATCTAAAAGCAACAGTGACTTTCAGAATTTTTACATCGAAGAAAACATGATCAGTTGATAAAATATGATGCATAGTTATAGATTTAATTACACAACAGTATATATAAGCAGTTAAAATAGCCACCTTGACCAACCTAAGGATACGTGCACAATTTTTCAAGTCTGTCTTAAAACATCAGTCAGGTGTCCATATAATAATAATAATAATAATAATAATAATAATAATAATTATTTATATAGCATCTATAAAAAACAGAGTTTACAAAGTGCTTTTGACAGACAAAGCAGAGGTAATACAATATAAAAGCAAAGACACATGACACAGAAAGCAATAACAAGTCTGACATTATGAAGGCAATGAAAAACGACGGAAAGACGATAAAAAAGACATCATCACATAAAAGCAAGTCTGTAGAAATGAGTTTTAAGAAGCGATTTAAAAGAAGTTAGTGATTCTGCTAACCTTATCTCCTTAGGCAGGTCGTTCCAAAGCCGAGGGGCCCTGATGGCAAAAGCACATGAACAGTGGAAGATGTTTTCCTCGCTGTATTCATTCCTCCTGTTCATACTGGCTATTAAAAGATCCCCTTCAAATGTGCTTTCGATGTAAGTGATGGAGGCCAAAATCCACAGTGTGTCCACACAGTCATTTAGTGCAAAAATGCATTTAAAAGTTGATGTGAAGCTTATATGAGGCTTCAGCAGTCTGAGTTAGTCATATCAAGTGGATATCTGACACATTTACAGTCTTTTTAGCATCAAATTCCCTTCTTTAACAAAAAGAGAGACTTACATTGTAAGTGCATCATGAAGGGATCTTCTTATGGTCAGTATGAACAGGAGGGATGATTATGGCAAGAAAAAAAATATTTCAGTGTTCATTTGGGCACCTGACTGTTGTTTTAAGACAGACTTGAAAAATTGTGAACCTGTCCTTTAGAATGCTCTTACATGCTAATGCTTAATTAAGAATTATGATTGTTATGTTCCAATAATATGATGATATTACACTGAAAGGGGCCACTCTTCTGAGTTTTGTCACTTTAAGTACATTTTGTTAATTCTGTACCTTTACTTAAGTGTAATTTAGAAAGGAGGCCTTTTACTTGTAATTTACTTAAATAAATGATCTGAATACTTACAAGTAGGCCAATGCATTAATTAAAGTGCTGGTACTTTTTTAATTGTTACAAATGAAATAAAAAAATGTACAGACAGACTATAAGATGTTCAGGTTTATCTCTGTTAATATGTCATAAATATTACAAGCACAAGATTGTAAAGACATAGACAGACAAAAAGAAATAACTAGTTAGTTGTATGAGTTATATGAAGGGAGGATCAGTGGTGCACCTTGGTGCCGAGGTATCAGTCTAGAAAGGTGTTTATCCAGAAAAGTATATTGTTCATGATACTCAGTAGCTTGAGCAGCATCTTCTCTCTGACACCTCCACCAGAGAATCAGGTTCCACTAGAGGATTGGTGCAAGCCAACCTGATGAGCTTGTTCCTCCTGTGCTTTTACTGCCTTTACAGCACATTCTAGCCAGTTATCTGATTTAAGACTCATCCATGTTATTGCAGCTGATAGTAGGGGATCATGGTAACTGGATTTATCTCTAAATCTTGGCAATGGCAACTATTTTTATTCTTTTTTTTCCATTGTTTTCTTGGTGTATGAAGGCACTGACATGGATTCACATTGTGGTTAACTGTAGCAGCCCAGGCTGCATTGACTGTATAGCAGTGGAAGCTGATGGTGATAAAAACAGTTCCATTTTTAGACAGTCATGGACCTTTGGCTCTTGTGAACACACCAGAAAACTGTGGAACACTCTTCAAGTGAATCCTCTTAAGCATGGCCAGACTAACCTGTTAAGGTCCCAAGTGCAAAAGTTACTCTTCATCCCCCGTTGACCCCACCTTTGACACATGGCCCCTATACAAGATAGGCCCTAAAGACTAGGACTAACCTCAGTTAATGTTAAGTAATGGTTACAAATTTTCCTTCCTAAATTGTTACATTTCATGATTTTAGTTCCACTCTAAAGCTGTACTGGGTTAAACTCTGCAACAGTATATGAGGGTTAAGGGATTAAAAATGATCCAGTTATCACATCTAGATTTCTGCAAAAGAAACCAGATCACTTTGTCATGTTACACTGTGTTTGTCTTTCTCTAACTCAGCTTCCTAATTTAATTACTTTAATTTTGTCCAGCAAATGGTACAGCCTGCGGCACCAGTCGTACTCAGTAATCTTTCTCTTTTTCTGTCTCAGATCATGGATGATTCTGCTCCACGTGCTGGTCGCTCCATGTTTGCGTGGCTGGTGGGAGGGTCACAGGTCCTGGGTCTGGCGTCAGTGGTGCTGACTGGTGTGTGGATGGGTCACTATAGCGGAGGTTTTGCCTGGGATGGCTCGGCACGGGAATTCAACCTGCACCCTCTGTGCATGGTGCTGGGGCTGGTCTTTCTGCACGGCGATGGTGAGTTCACACTGATCAGTGCAACACTGTCACTCTAGGAGGAAACCACAAACTGAGGTGATTCCAATTATAGATCTAGATCTAGAAGTCACTAGGTTCACTGCATCAAAAAATGCTGCAATGCTGCATCTGTGTGGTGTTTTGATTACAGTTTTATTTCTCATCACCTGTTTCAGTCCCATGATTGAATGTTTTCATCTTCCACTTCAGAGCACAAAAATTAGTACGAGACTATAAAGGTTCCAGGATGGATTCAAAGTTGAAATAATGTAGTTAAATAATGAGTGCTTTTACTGTTAGCACTATTAAAAAAATAATGGTAAAACAAAGTAAATATATAAAAAGTAATGGCCATTTTTCACACCATTAATGCAAAGTTCTATTTCAATTTGTCAACAAAATTACAACCATACATGTTTAGTTAAGCCTAGCCTAACAGTTAACATGTTAACATGCTAATGTTCAGACTGTTAGCATGCATAATTAGACTTAGAAGACTTTAATATCCTCTGAGAGATAATTTGTGGCACAGCACAGAACATATCAGATAAACAAAAACAATAGTCCAAGATCATCTATAGCAGCCATCATACATATCATCACAGTCCAGGCAGGCATTTAAAGTGCATGTCAATAACTATATTCCAACAATAAAATAATAAGTAAATAGTGAGTATACTGCACATCCCCTGTGTATCCATGTATGTCACATCCCCTCGTCCATGTATTCAACACGGACGGCGTGTTACTACGTCAGTGTTAATCTTAGCATTAATCTCAATGCACTGCTGTGGCTGAGTGGAGTTCCCCCATTCATTTTCTATGGGTCGTGAGTGACTCATTTATCACAACACTGTGGGATAGCAGATGATGCATGAATGACCAGCAAAAAGCTGAAAAAGATAAGTGGTGAATCAGGAGGTTTAGTCTTTAAGTTGAGGATGGATGAAAATCTATATTACAATATCTGGAATCCCTCTTTCGCACTATGCCCATTGCTACCAAGATTACATATACAAACAAAAAATGAGTGATGCTCTGGTCAAAGTCAGAAAAGTGCTATACAAATAAAGTCTGATTCATTCATTGAGTGATAAACCAAAGTAGATGCAAAATCATAGGATCCCTAAAATAATTAGATTTATCCTCTAGGGACCTTGCATATCTGTAGCAAATGTCATGGCAATCCATCCACTAGTTGTCAAGATATTTAACTTAAAACTAAAACTCTCAAACTTGTCGTAGTGCTAGATGAAAAGTCAGGGGATCACTTAAGTCAGCAGGGTTCATCCTCTGGGGACCACAAATGTCTGGACCAAATTTCATGGCTTTCCATCCAATAGTTGTTGAGATATTTCAGTCTGGACCAAAATGGTGGACAGACCAGCATTGCCATCCCAAGAGTCATGTTACTAACGTGGCAAAAAAATTTAAAATAGATTGAAGTCCTTGCAAGAAATAACCACTGGTATCTTCAGATAAACCTGACTGGTCTCCCATCAAGTTCTTACTGTAGTCATGGTTACGATGCCTTATTTTGGGATTAACACTAAAATTGAGTAACACAGGAAGCAGAGGTGAGCAGAACATGGATGGTGTATTTTAGTTAGCCAGTTAGTATGTGAATGTGGTTATGAGTGTGCGCATGTGTGTCTTAGCCTCAAGCACTGTGATGCTGACCTGTTGTATTAAGCTAACACTACCCAGACAACCCTCAATCCTCGCTCCCCTACCCAGCATGTCTGATTTATACAGAGAAGGAGAAATGGTTTGAATCATTCAACCTGCCACTCTGTGTGTGTGTGTGTGTGTGTGTGTGTGTGACATATCCAGTGAATCTTTGACATAGTGGCCCAGCAGAGAATTGAACGAACGACACAGGAAGCGCCAGTCAGCCAACTGCAGAGATTTAAATCCACCCTTGACCAAATGAGGCACTTTTTATAACTGAGCCCTCTAGTTCGTCTGTGTTATACTGCTGCTGTGTCCCTTCATATTTATAATATAAAATGTATTTAAATTCTTAGCTACATGTTCTATGAATGTAGAAAATCCCACTACCATCACAATGGTTAAAGCTTTGAAGACCATTTGGACCAATTTAGTTTTGTGATGGACCTGACTAAAAGGCAAATGGAATGAGATTGCACATCTGCAAGAACAGGATGTTGCTGCTTAAACATTGATGCTTCAGTATTAATAATCTAACAATGTCATATATAATATAACATATCAGTCAGAGGGATGAAATGAGTACGTTTACTTTAATACTTTAAAAAACTCTTACTGATAATACTTTTATTTAAGTAGGATTTTTCATGCAGGACTTTTACTTGTAATGGGGTATTTTTACATCGCTGTATTGGTGCTTTTACTTTTACTACGTAAAGGATCTGAATACTTCTTCCACCACTGCCTTTATGTCTACTTCTATCATTCTTCACACAACTACTTTTTTAATTTATTTTTTGTGTGTACAGCCAAGTTCAACACCATGAATGTCTTTGAGGAGAGATTGTCCACAAATATTTGAACAATGGTGTGTCTCTCCTCTGTATGACAGCAGGTTTTTCATCCTGCCTTCCATTGTGGCTCTTCTTAGTTGCTGAAAATTTTAGATTGGCAAGTTTTGTGGTGAGCTGCTGTCCGAATTGTCGCTGTCCGGGTTTTCTATGATGTATTCATCTTGACTGCTCATGCTCCAGTAAATCATGGTGACGTCTGTGGTCCCTGAAGGACAAAGTGAGATATCACCATTTTCCTCCTCTTTAGCTTCGCTCCTGCAGCCCTGGGTACTTTTGCTAATGAGAGTAACCACATTAGTTCAACTGGTTCAACAGGACAGCTGTCTGTTACAGAGCCTGATTGCATTAGAGCGATAAAAGTAAAGGTCAGCTGGATATTAGCGAGCCTGGGGGGGATCCTCACACACAGACACAAAACCACACGCCTCAAAGCTTATTTGTTGCCTCAGGCTACATCCACACCAACGTGGTTACATCTGACAACACATCTTTCTTTCTCTATAATTTGTACCCACACTTAATCTGCATTTTTGGCCACTTTGAATTTTAACTCCTGGGTTGTGCAGAGTGGTCGTGGAAAAAAGAACTCACATATGATGTCATGTGATCAAATTTTGGGAATCTGGCACACCTTGCTCTTCGTGCTCATTCTGTAAACACTGGCAACTGGCATTTTGCACTGAAAAAAGTGTGAAGCTGCTTAGTGGAACTGGTACAAAGCTGCTGGCTTAGGTAGCCAAAAGAAGGATTTGAAATGAACACAAGTAGCAATTGTGTAAAGTTTAGCCTTTTACTTCAGTAACGGAAAATACATCTGGGGGCTCAGTGTCTGCACACTATGCATGTATGCTCTCATCTTTACACCCTCTACAGTATATGTGCTGTAATTATCACATGTCTCTGTCATATGTTCATCATGTCTCACACATAACTAAATACATTCACTTTATTAGGAACACCTGTGCAAGCAGATACAATCCAATACAATTGCTCTGCCATAAATTCTACTTTTATGAAACTTCAATACATTTTCAGTTTTTGTTGACATTGTCAGAAAGGTGATAATTCTACTTTATGTTTATTATTGAAGTTGTTGTGTTTGGTGGTGGTGTACTGGAAGGGCATTATATTGAAAAGTGTTCCTAATATTTTGCCTCCCTCATTTATGGAGTGGACAAAACATTAGGAACACCATTCAATATAATGTACCCCAGTACACCACCACCATTATTGACCTCAATAATAAACAAAGTGGAATTATCACCTTTCTGACAATGTCAACATAAACTGTAAATGTATAAGTCTCATAAAAATAGAATTTATGGAAGAGCTGTTGTATTGGATTGCATTTGATTGCTCAGGTGTTCCTAATAAAGTGGTCGGTGATTGTATCTTGTAAATGTATGGACACCAGGATTGTAAATGAATATGTATGCATTATTTGGATATGAGCATATAATGCACCTTAAACAGACATGAACAGCAAATTATGAGCTCAAGTTCAGGACTATTGTAAAAGTGCATGCAAAATGGTCAAGGGAGCTTTATCAGAATTTTGTCAATAGATGTTTATAGACACTACAGGAACAACTTTTTGTCACCTGGACCTGCTCCCATTGCTTGTGCAACCTCCTCACAAATAAGCAATATGGTCTAATGGTTTTTGAACAGTGTTTTAAGAACAAGACTGGGAGTTTACAGCCATGCTAGCAGCTCAGTGAGGTTGTGGTGCTTTGAACTAAATGCTAACATCAGTATGTTAATAACATGCTGATGTTTGGCAGGTATGTTCCCCATCTTAGTTTAGCATGTTAGCAAGCTGACATTTGTCAGCTGATGGGAATGTCATAAACCAACGTACTGGACAAATAAAAAGTGAAAAGTCAGAGGATCGTTAAAGTTATTACAAATCATCATGAGGGGGACATGAATATCTGTACTAAATTTTGCCGACATTGCCAACAGGCTAGGCAGCTAACAAGGCTAAAAATCATGCAAAGTGTAATTTTGACTTCCCACTGTTAAAACCTTAAACTCTGTTTCCACCTGGATTTTATTTTTTAGGTTGGTCTTCAAACACAAATCATGGGTGGGACGTGGTTAAAATACGACGTTATGATAATTATTTTGTATATTTTTAAACTAAAGCATATGTATGAGGAGCATAAATGGCAGTAGAAAACAAATGTAGCTAATAGAGATTTGTATATATTTTTATATACAACATATAAATCTATATATTATAATTTTTAAAATATTTTTATAATGGACATAATTCATATCAGTTTTCTAAAATTATTGGTAAATTCACTCTGCCTCTAACTATGAACCCCCCCCACCCCCACCCCTTTTTCCAGCCATCCTGGTCTACAGAGTATTTCGTAATGAGGCGAAGAGGAATGTGAAGGTGCTTCATGGCATCATTCACCTGTTCGCCCTCATCATCAGCATCATAGGTGAGAGAGACAGAGATGTGCGTGTGCGAAAGACACCTACATCAGCCTATGTCTGGCACCTGGATATGTTTTCTTGAACTCTTAAAGCTGTGTGTGTGTGTGTGTGTGTGTGTGTGTGTGTAGGCATTGTAGCTGTGTTTGACTTCCACAGATCAGCTAAGATTCCAGACATGTACTCTCTACACAGCTGGTGCGGCATGGCTACCATAGTCCTTTTTTGCATACAGGTACACACACTCTCACACACACACACACACAGACACACACACACACACACACGGATTAAAACAATTACACTCTCAGTTTTTTAATCTGCCCCTTTTTAATCTTGCTCTTTCTTGGTCTCTCGCACCAGTGGGTGATGGGTTTGCTCTTCTTCCTGTTTCCTGTTGCGTCGTCATGGTTACGAGCCGCGTACCTCCCCATCCATGTGTTCTGCGGTCTGGTTCTGCTGGTTCTGGCCATAGGGACCAGCCTGCTCGGCATCACGGAAAAACTCCTCTTCAGCATCATGTATGTCTTTATCTGCCTGTGTCTCCATTTCTCATCATTATAGTAACATATTTTCTCATTTACCTCTAGTGGTATCTAATTTTTTTTAAAGCAGTTTTGGGGATTGACATTTCAGTTAAATTTTGAGCTTTAAAAAGAGTTGACATGTCCTTTGAAGTGTAAGCACTATAAACAGTTGAAGTATAATTGTTGAAAGTATTTGGAATTTTAGTTTCAAGTTTAAACCCTGATGGCATGAGTAGTCAGTTTGCACAAAGCTGAACTGGTGATGAGTAAGAGCTGAAAGCAGTTGTCTGTCATTTGAAAAGTAAAAGGCTGTGCCGGAAATCCCGGAAATCCCTGTTTACAGTCTGACACAGTCAGAGATGAAAGAAGTCAAAACTTCAGTTGAAGTTGAAACGCTGGTGATGGTTGAAGCTGGGAGAAATTACCTGGAAACTGCTTTGAGTCAACAAATACTCCAGCATGTAATTCCCTGTAAAACAGCAAAATGATGTTGTTACACTTGGGTTTTTGTGTGGATTAAAAATATTAGATATTATGCATTAATTAGTGAGCTTCAGAGATTCTGTTACTTTTGGATAGAGCCAGCTAGCTGTATCCCTGTCTGAAGTCTTTATGCTAAGCTAAGCTAACTGGCTGCGGGCTGTAGCCTTATATGTAACGGACAAGTACGAGAGTGATATAAGCACATTGTGTAATAAGCACATTTTCCAATATGTTGAACTATTCCTTTAAGAATTAAACTGTTTGTAGTGGTTAACGATATTGGCCCGATATCTAGAAATCTATCTCCCTTTCTATCAGAAGTAGCTCATCTATGTTAAGATTTTGTATTGCTATTTGAATCTCCTTTGTGCCTGTTTCTCTATCTTCTGAATCTCTCTCGCTCTCTCTGGGCCCAGGCCAACCTACTCTGCGTTCGCCCCAGAGGGGGTGCTGGCCAACGTCTTGGGGATCCTGCTGGTGTGTTTTGGGGTGCTGCTGGGGTACTTGATCTCCAGGGAGGAGTACAGACGCCCACCCAACCCAGAGGAAGAGTGTCTGTCTGTCCACTTCAAGACCCTGACTGAGGGGGGGTCACCAACAACACCTTGACCTCAGTCTGACGTCTGACTCCCCTTCATCTGGATACAAACAGTGTTGTGCCAACAGACTAGCTGTGCTACCAGTCTATGTTAATACTTGTCAGAATTACAAAGTTTTATTATAAGGGCCATAAACATGGCCAACGGCAGAAAAGACTTGAGGGCGAATTCACAAAGAACGGTTTGTAGCTGCTGATAGCACCATCACTTGCGACCACAATCTGCCCCGTCTCAAGGTCTGATTCACAAAGATATTGCACTAATGATATTACAGCGCAAAGACAACCATAAAGTTTTGCAGTTGACTTCAATTTGCCCTTGTTTTGTGTCTGATTGCAATTATCCATGTGGCAATGTATAAATGTTGCCTTTGTGCCAAGGACACAGTAGGAAGGACAACTGCAGAGAGAAAGAGAAAAATTACATTTTCAGTTCACAAGCTACAAGTCCTGACCAATGAGGTGCAGAGGCATTGCTCAAAACTTCAGGCAAGGAATTTAAATGTGACATGATCACTGGAAAGTCTGACACCCCTTTTAAATGCACTTCAGTTACCACCAACTCTCTGAAGATGCCAGTAATTTCACTCTAACTGTGTGTGCTCTTCTTAGTGAATTGGACTGTTTTTGCAATGATGCTCGTTTCAATGGAAAGGGGGGAATTTTGTGCCAAGTGTATGCATATTACCTAATTTAAATACATGCAAATAGCAAAGGGACACCAAGACAGTGCAGTTTGGGGTGCACTTCACCCTTTGCGGTTGCTTTGTGAATTACATGGTTTGTTTTTGTCTTATCTGTGCAGATTTAGCAGCTACAAAAGCTGCACAATCCTTTTGTGAATTCGCCCCTTAGTTCAAAGTTTTGGTTCATTATATCGTATCTCATAGATTACTGAACAGATGAGTTACCTTTCACCCAAAGTTATTTATTATTACTTTTGTTAAACAGAATGAATAGAAGAAGCCTAGTAAAGTACATAGATTCTAGCAGAAAGAAAATGGTATCACACCAAATCAGATTCAATATATAAATCAGTGTGTATTTTAAGAGAGAAATAGCAAGGTGTCCTCATTTTGAATGGCTTCAAATCCTGTATGTGTTGAAAGTATTTAGAATTTACAGAAATTCACTCTAAAGCTGGATTTATGTTTGATGCAAGAGGTTAACTTGAGCCTTGCTGTATATACAGAATAGGTTTTGATTTACAGTTCAGAGTAAGATTTCAGAGAAGATTATTGACTCCTTCCTTAATATTATCTTCAATATTGGCTTGTTGGAGATAACACAAGAAGCTAATCCCAGTTCTTGCAGTCTCTACATAGTTTGAGGCCTCTGAACTTTTGCATGTATCTGCTGTAGGAACAACATAACCCTTTAATGCAGTATTAAGTATAAGTGAAGCTTAAGAGTCTCTGCAGCTCAGAAACTGTTTGTCTGGGAGCAACTAGATCTCAA